>NC_068302.1:20964787-21324787 GCF_025860055.1 Xyrauchen texanus | reverse complement strand
GATTGGTGGCACTTGTCAAAATTATGTCCACATGAATGGCCAAACCCAGGGTTTCCCAGCTGAACATTACCCAGAGCATCACACTCTCTCCACTGGCTTGTCGTCTTCCCACAGTGGCACACATATATAAGGACACAAACGGCACACATATATAAGGATGGCCATGTGATAACGGGACTCGCATGCCTATTGTAGGTGCTTTCGATGGTGGACAGGGGTCATCATTGTCTCTCTGACCGGTCTGCAGCTATGCAGCTCCAAACGCAGCAGGGTGTGATGCACTGTGTGATGTGTATTCCTCCCATAACCATTATTCAATTTACTTCTTCTGTTGGTTTGGACCAGACGGGATAGCCTCAATAACCTGTCACGTTTTTTTAGTTTGTCCCTCCTCAGACCACTGTAGGTAGGTCACCACTACTGATTGGGAGCACACCACAAGCCTTGCTGTTTCAGAGATGCTCTGACACAGTCATCTGGCCATAACAATTTGGCCATATCAAAGACTTTCTCTCGTGAAACCCAAAAGGAGAAATTTTGAAGAATGTACTAGTCACTCTTTTCCATGCAATTACTGTACAATTCATTTGTATTACTTTATTTAATCCTTAAATATTGAGCATCTGACTCAACAAAATATCTCTCTGCACTGGCAGTCTGTAGGAGACAGAAAAATGAGAATCTGTCTTGGTCGCCACATCACTTTAGCACCTGCAATTTCTTTAAAGCACTATGCGATGCCCTGACGTTTGTGAAGGAGTTCAAATAGAACCCACTTGATTTGCTTGTCAAATAGAGCACAATATGGGATTAAATCTCTGAGAGGGTGTCTCAAAGTCCACTGTGGGAGGCACCTGAGAGGGGAGATGGGAGTCGTGCTGTCAGCTGCTCTGTATGATGTGGCCTGAAACAGAGATTTATATGGCTGGAGACCATTAAGCCTGCTAAGAGAGCACTGCAAAATCTTTACCGTGACACTACTCAGCATTCAACAACAGACGAATGATCAATTACATCCAGAGACATTTCACATGACAATGGATTCTGATTCAAGTGATACTGTAGTTCACCTATACTAAAAGCTGTTATTCCTAACCTGTTTTTCTTCTGTGCATCACAAAAGGATATACAGTGAGGAAAATAAGTATTTGAACACCCTGCTATTTTGCAAGTTCTCCCACTTAGAAAACATGGAGGGGTCTAAAATTGTCATCGTAGGTGCATGTCCGCTGTGAGAGACATAATCTAAAAAAAAAAACCCAGAAATCACAATGTATGATTTTTTAACTATTTATTTGTATGATACAGCTGCAAATAAGTATTTGAACACCTGTCTATCAGCTAGAATTCTGACCCTCAAAGACCTGTTAGTCTGCCTTTAAAATGTCCACCTCCACTCCATTTATTATCCTAAATTAGATGCACCTATTTGAGGTCATTAGGTGCATAAAGACACCTGTCCACCCCATACAATCAGTAAGAATCCAACTACTAACATGGCCAAGACCAAAGAGCTGTCCAAAAACACTAGAGACAAAATTGTACACCTCCACAAGGCTGGAAAGGGCTACGGGAAATTGCCAAGCAGCTTGGTGAAAAAAGGTCCACTGTTGGAGCAATCATTAGAAAATGGAAGAAGCTAAACATGACTGTCAATCTCCCTCGGACTGGGGCTCCATGCAAGATCTCACCTCGTGTGGTCTCAAAGATCCTAAGAAAGGTGAGAAATCAGCCCAGAACTACACGGGAGGAGCTGGTCAATGACCTGAAAAGAGCTGGGACCACCGTTTCCAAGGTTACTGTTGGTAATACACTAAGACGTCATGGTTTGAAATCATGCATGGCACGGAAGTTTCCCCTGCTTAAACCAGCACATGTCAAGGCCCGTCTTAAGTTTGCCAATGACCATTTGGATGATCCAGAGGAGTCATGGGAGAAAGTCATGTGGTCAGATGAGACCAAAATAGAACTTTTTGGTCATAATTCCACTAACCGTGTTTGGAGGAAGAAGAATGATGAGTACCATCCCAAGAACACCATCCCTACTGTGAAGAATGGGGGTGGTAGCATCACGCTTTGGGGGTGTTTTTCTGCACATGGGACAGGGCTGACTGCACTGTATTAAGGAGAGGATGACCGGGGCCATGTATTGCGAGATTTTGGGGAACAACCTCCTTCCCTCAGTTAGAGCATTGAAGATGGGTCAAGGCTGGGTCTTCCAACATGACAATGACCCGAATCACACCGCCAGGATAACCAAGGAGTGGCTCTGTAAGAAGCATATCAAGGTTCTGGCG
Source organism: Xyrauchen texanus (assembly GCF_025860055.1). Classification (NCBI taxonomy): domain Eukaryota; kingdom Metazoa; phylum Chordata; class Actinopteri; order Cypriniformes; family Catostomidae; genus Xyrauchen; species Xyrauchen texanus. Next base: position 21,322,490 of record NC_068302.1, on the reverse strand, counting down.
TGGCCTAGCCAGTCTCCAGACCTATACCCAATAGAGAATCTTTGGAGGGAGCTCAAACTCCGTGTTTCTCAGCGACAGCCCAGAAACCTGACTGATCTAGAGAAGATCTGTGTGGAGGAGTGGGCCAAAATCCCTCCTGCAGTGTGTGCAAACCTGGTGAAAAACTACAGGAAACGTTTGACCTCTGTAATTGCAAACAAAGGCTACTGTACCAAATATTAACATTGATTTTCTCAGGTGTTCAAATACTTATTTGCAGCTGTATCACACAAATAAATAGTTAAAAAATCATACATTGTGATTTCTGGATTTTTTTTTTAGATTATGTCTCTCACAGTGGACATGCACCTACAATGACAATTTCAGACCCCTCCATGATTTCTAAGTGGGAGAACTTGCAAAATAGCAGAGTGTTCAAATACTTATTTTCCTCACTGTATATGACAGAATGTTATCCCCCCACTGGCCCTTCTCAATCATGGCCTCCTAATAATCTCCATCCATAAATTGGCTCTATATCTCTACTCTCTCCTCACCAATAGCTAGTGTGTAGTGAGCATACTGGCGCACTATAGCTGCCAAGTGTAGTGTCTGAAAAAGTGCTTTATAAATGCAACATTCATTCATTTAATTTGTCACCATTCACTTTCATTGTATGGAACAGAGAATGTAAAAGTAAATGGTGACTGAGGCTAACATTCTACCTAACATCTCCTTTTGTGTTCCATGGAAGATAGAAAGTCATATGGGTTTGGTAAAACATGGCAGAATGATGACATAATTTTCTTGTGCATGCGTGTTTGTGTGTGTGTGAACTATCCCTTTCAGTGAAGTCTCATTAGATTTACCTTATTTATTTTCACTAGTATCCATGGTTTTTGTTGTTTATCTTGTAGCTGAATCAACTTGCAGTACATTTTTTCCTGAAAGTACACTTCCCCTGAAGCAACCTCGTATTAAGTGCCATGCTCAAGGGCACAGTGGGAAGAGTGTACCTATAATTGAAGCCACAACCTTTACGCACAGACTCTTAAAGGTGAATTATGTTTTCAATTCTAAAAGAATAGTTCACTCAAAGAAATATGCATTCTATCAGCATTTACTCATCCTCATGTTGTTCTAAACACATATGATTTTATTTCTTGTGTTGAATCCAAAATAAGATGTTTTGAAGAATGTTAATTCTGCGTTGATACAACAAAAGCATAGTGACCACAAGCGTCAATCTCCAAAAAGGACCAAAAAGTTCCAGTCATATGGAAAACCATAAAAGTATTCCATATGACTGGTGCACTATTTTCCAAGTCTTCTGAAGCCATACGATAGCTTTGATGTTATGGATGACAAACATTGTATTTACTGAAAAAATTCCCCTTAGCTCTCAAATCACATTCTTACCTGCGCATGCCAAGACATGCGCTACACACTACATATAAATTATACCGACATCACCTTTGATCTCTACACAACCACCTCTACATTTGTGATCAACATTTTTACAGTAAAATACTTAACCTTTGAAATTATAAAAATAATCAACACTAGACTTAAAATGGGAACATGGAACACATATTTTCACATGCTATAACTCATTACAGTCCATCCGCATTCAGTTCTGTTCAAGCGTTTATAAACGCGCACTTTCTCCGTCATTCATCTTGTTTTAAAGTGTTTGATGCAATTAAGGGGCATCCTGTTTCTGTCCCTCAGAACTGTGGTGTACAAGGCAAGAAAGGGACAATTATGAATATGCAGTTCTAGAGTGCAATCTATTCTCAATCAATATTACTTATATGGCAATAGGAATAAAGTGGCAGGCTACTGTACTAGTAGTTTGCAGGTTTTGTTTCAAACAAGTTAACATTTATGTTACGACCCCTAGGGTTGTCTAAGGGTATGAGTGGGTAACATTTTAATTGTAAATGGATTTAAGTGTGTTGGGTTGACAAATGACAAAAGCAACCAGGCAATTTATTCTTAGTTGTGTCACCATAACGAAAAGTCAATGATAAATGAATATGGTGTTTACATGTTATGCAAAGAACATACTAATAATGAAACCACAGGGAAAAAGGACTTGAGTGAAGCCAAAGAAAAGAAAGAATGAAAACAAAACAGTTCTAAATTGTATAACCCCTTATTGTCATCAGGGTAATTAAGATTTGCAGCCCAGATAACCAATATCAGCAACCTAATCAGAGTGTGTAAAAAGAGAGGGAAACACAAAACAAGCATGCATACACATGCATGCATAGGGATGTAACAATTTACATTTACATTTATGCATTTGGCAGACGCTTTTATCCAAAGCAACTTACAGTGCACTTATTACAGGGACAATACCCCTAGAGCAACCTGGAGTTAAGTGCCTTGTTCAAGGACACAATGGTAGTGGCTGTGGGGATCGAACCAGCAACCTTCTGATTACCGGTTATGTGCTTTAGCATGTATGTGCATGTTTATTTTGTGATGTTTCCATGTTCAGAATCAGCAAAGTTTATGGATCAATAGCACCAGTGAATTCTAATATGAGCACCCTCGAAGGACCATGAAACTTTTTTTTTTCATTTCTGTGACAAATAAATAATGTGATGTGATATCAGGGATATTAAAGGTGCTGTAAGCTGTTGCCATACTTTGCCACTGAATTAGACTGCTCTCCAAAATACCAACCTCCGAAGACATGTCAGCACACCCAACTTGAACATTCAAAATGACTGACAATCAAAGAACATATTAAAGTCTTCTGATTGGCTAGAAAATAGCATCCTGTGGTGAGGCTGTCACAGAGACAGGTATGATATCTCAGGACACCCATTTCAATGAAAGGCCTATCAGTGTGGTACACAGTAAAAATATTTTGTCAGGTAACCACAAAAAGTGCTTCTTGTGGTAACATCTAAAATAACTGGTTTCATGCAAGTAAAATATATTATTTATTATGACAAAATCAAACTGGATACATATATAAGTTATTTTTAAGGTTTTTTTTTTCAAGTCTAAATATTTATTTAAGCTTGTAATTGATCTTTGCAACTTTTCATACTGTAGAAAGAACATTTTCTGCATGCATTTCCATAAAAAAATATATAAATAGCTTGTAAACTTTTACTGATTTGTTCTTCTTATTGCAGTAAAGGAACTGTAGATCCAATCAAAATAGCTGGGGGAGAATTACAATGTCTTAGATATGAATTACATCATTAGATATTGCTATAATAAGAGATTAAATTAATTGTAGGGTGGTTTGACTTAGTGGTGATGTTCTTTTAATGCCCTACAAATGATTATATATTTTTTTCTGCCATTGAGCTCTAATATCTATGAATAGTTCGATGTAGTGACACTAGGGGTCTCTTGTGAGAGCCTCGGTTACCTCTTATCTTTGAGAAAAGGCCAATGAGAATTGGCAAACAGAATTGCATGAATTGCAGAAATGCATGCCCCTCCCCCGGACATACGGGTATAAAAGGTAGTAAGGTAAAGGTAAATCCGCTTCAGACAACCATGGGTGCTGCCTTATGTGTCTGTGCAGAGAACACACTGAGGCTGCGTTTGTGAATGTTTCATGTTCTCATTGAATGCCTTCAGGCATACCCGCCCAGTCTGAGGCTGACGCCAAGCTGTCTGCTATGCTTGCCCGGGCCACTGCGAGCGTTGGTCCGTACTGGAAGCCTCCATCTTCCCCTCAGCCCTCATGGCTAGACGATCTTGGTTACGGGGCGCTGCTCACAGGCCCGGTGCCTTTCTTCCTGGAGGTGCATGATGAGCTGACGAAGTCATAGAGGGCACCTTTTATTGCCCGAAACCGACTTTCTTGCTCGTTCACTCTCACTTACCTTGACAGCAGGGTGGTGCACAGATTCACGGAACTCCCTGTGGTGGATAAGGCTGTTGCGGTGCACCTTTGCCTACAAAACTCCACCACCTGGCGGGATCGACCATCACTCTCCTCCAAGGCCTGTAGGTTGACGTCGTCTCTGGCGACAAAGGCCTACAGAGCCACTTTGCAACCTGTCTCGGTGGATGGCCAGGACCATCCAACTTGGCTATGCGATTCAGTTCGCCAGGTGCCTGCCCCGTTTCACCACGTCTGGCCCTTGGACAGGATGCAGAAGGTCTAAAATGGTCTACCACCAGCCGTTGTAGATGTGTAGGGTATGCAGGTCAGGTTTGGGGAATGTATGACCGATATTACTGATAGTAATCGATGATCAATCATACGATGTGACCCGGACACCAATACATGTAAAAACGCCCCAAAAAGGGCTTATATAGTCCAAGAGTCTGCCTTCAAATATATATAGATAATTAAACACAACGAATTATGATTAATTAGGAATATACATCATATGCAGACAGGCTATATTAATTTTAATAACACCTCAATGGAATTGACCCGTAGGCTACCGCAACCAGTCAGTTAGATCCGCCGAACCACTTTATTTGGTACTTTTGATCAATTCTCCAGAGGGGTTATTCCTAGTTATAAGCTCACTTATCAAAAGCACGTTAACTTACTTTGATAATATCAGCTCGTAGCTTAAAATCGCACATTAAAGAGGCTTTGTTTTATGACCAACAAACACAGGCAATTACGGCGTATAATTGATTTTAATACAAGGCACTATGATATATCACTACACTTGACAAACATACATGTAACATAGAATAAATATAAAATAAACAAAATAAATTCAGTAAGGGAAAGTAAAGAATTATTAGAGGTATGGCAAACTTATTACAACAATTAACCCTTTGAAGCCAGCAAGGAAATTACACACTGTGATGCATTTGAATTTCAATGGAAATACTTGCACAAATAGGCCTTTGCGTGTGGCTAAGGCTGCGTGTATGCCGTGTCTTTGGGGCGTCCGTGAGATGGAGGATTTCGGTTTGGTGTTTCCAGCGCGTGGAGTTGAAACTCAGTTGAAGAGGAATTGAAGGGTTGTTCCGAGAAGTTCGAAGCGTCTTAGGAATACTTGTTGAATAGTTGGCGAGTGTTCCGGAGGGTTGCAGAAGATCGGGAGAAGAAGTGAGAGATGTAAGATGGCTTGAAGAGGTCCGGGAGAAGTCCAAGGGAGGTTGAAGAGCGCAGCAAAAGAGAGTTGAAGTAAGAGTTTAAAAGGAAGAGAGTGAACCAAGAGAGAGAGGAGCAATTTATAACCTTAGAAAACATGTCCCACCTCTCATTGGCTCGACCAATAAGAAGGGTGGAAGTTCCAGGCGGGAATTTGGTTTATTGCCCTTTGTTCTCAGGTTGCTCATTGCATGTGCACTCTGGAGGGGTGGTAGCTGATGAAGAAACTAGAAAATATTCTTGTAATACTAATATGTTGTTGTTATCGACATATCATGTACACAGTCATTTCAATCTTCAAAATACCAAGTTATAGAGACCAAACATGACACACATATGATTTCGGTTAACCATAGTATGCAAAGTCTGAAACATTAACCCATTAGAGTTTGCAAGAATAACATAGACCAAACAACATTTAAGGGAAATCGTGAGATGGCACATTAGATACATGTCAATACATTTATCCCATGGATAGAATATATATAGGATATATGGGATTAAAAAGGGTTCATTTCTCCTTCTCAGTAAGGACTGAGTGAGCATCAGCCCTCTCTAACATTCCTTTGGAGGTCGTAAAATTCTCCTTTCTTTGGGCAGGAGAATGATTCCTTTGTCCCGTCAAGGCTCATTTGCATGCTTTATGATTTGGTCAGGACTTTTGCTTTGACTCACTCAAAAGACGGTAAACATAGCAGAACATGATTCAAAGGTGACCTTATACTCATATTCCGCTAGGACAAGTCGTAAGGTTTAATTTGATACCAAGAAAGATGTACTTGGTACACTTAGACGTGGATATACACTGTTAGGCTATTAAATATAAGATCACCTTATTAACTATAACAGGTTTTACTACACTACTAAACTAATTTCAACTAGTTTTGATCTATCATCAGACAAATAAACACACAGGGATTAAAACATATTTCATTAGACATACATTTCTAAGTTTAAAACTGAAAAACACACACACACACATTTTTACGTTCAAGATCTCACATGGTAAAGCATGCGGTGTGAGGCGAGTCATATGGGAAAGGGGGGGCTTAGCAGTCACGAGGATTTCCTGTCAATAGTTCCTTGTCTCTTTGTCAATAGCGCATTGTGCTGTGGAGACTAGTCGGCGCTATTGCAGTAATTAGGGGAGTTTTAACAGTGGGTTCTTTATTGTTCGGGACCGGCTAAGTTAATGATTATCCTTCACTGATTCCTCCAGACGCTACAGATGCTATCACTCAAGCCAGAGCTCCCTCTACCAGGCTTTATGCCCCAAAGTGACACTTATTAGCAAATGGATGTTCTTCCCGATCTGAAGACCCGCAGAGATGCGCAGTCAGTCAGCGCTCCCTTTCCTGCAGGAGAGGCTGGAGGGGTTGCAGTCACCCTCCACCTTGAAGGTCTATGTACCTGCTGTAGCGGCTCACCACGATGCAGTGGACGGTAAGTCTTTTGCATAACACGACCTGATCATCAGGTTCTTTAGAGGTGCCCGGAGGCTGAACCCTCCTAGGCTATGCCTGTTCCCCTCATGGGATCTCTCCGTTGTCCTCTCAGACCTTCGTAGAGCCCTGTTTGAGCCACTAGAATCAGTCAGACTAAAGGCCCTCTCCTTGAAGATGACAGCATTGCTGTGTCTGGTGCATACTTTGCGCACCCACTTGGATCGCATGCAGAGCTCTAGAATGAGAAGCTCTTTGTCTGCTTGGTGGACAGCGGAAAGGGAACATTGTGCCCAGCAGAGGCTTGCCCACGGGATCGTGGATGCTTCCAGACCCGGGCCGTGCCGCCTCACTTCCGGGTTCGAGCACACTCTACAAGGTGTGTGACATCATCGTGGGCTCTGGCCATGGCACCTCTCCGGCAGACATCTGCAGAGCGGCGGGCTGGGCAATACCAAATACCTTTGTGATGTCTTACAATCTCCGGGTTGAGCCGGTTTCGTCCCATGTTGTGACAGGTCCGAATATGTTGAATTTGGTAATATGGTGACAACAGCTGGCCGGATGCATCACTTGAGCATAGCGCCTTTCCCATCCCCTGAGTTGAAGACGTGTACTCTAATTCTCCAGTGGAGTCCACAAGCCACGGTCCCTGGGTGTCTTTCCTCCATAGCCCTCTGGCTTCAAACTTCATGGAGGAAGTTCTCAGACAGACCCACCGCAGGCACCGACTTGCCTGTGGCAAGGGATAGGTGCTCCACAGGTTCCGATTATTCCAATATCTCCTGTGATGTATTTCACGCAGTACGGTCCCCCTGTCAGCGGACCTGCATCTCCCTTGGGCAGAGCTCCCTCAGCCCCCCAGTCGCTGTGTCTGTAGAGCTCCTCCCCATCGAGATAGGACCTACCACCACACCACTTTCATGTGTGTTGCTGGTTAGCCCATGTGACGTATTTGCCACATGTTAACCTCCCCTGTTGGGCAGGATGTGGTCTCTGTCTTTTCCCCTTGAAAGAATTGGATTGGAAAAGAATGCCTTCCCTGATGCGTGTTATAGCATTAGATGGCCCCAGCCACATCTAACACTCTATGGAGAGAACACATAGAGAGAGAAAGGGCCGGCTGGCGCGGCCTGCTCCCAGGCTAGTTATGTTTTATCTCTCCCTCAGGGATGTGGGGAACTATATGACGTCTCTTGGGGCCTTGGGGAAGGTTACATGCAGTCTGATGCACCTGCTATTTTCGCACGCAACAGCCTGCTTACACCTGCATCAGCAGTCCACGTAACACGTCGAGTGAGTGAAATAAAGGGAATGTTTCAGTTACTGTCATAACCTACATTCCCTGATGGAGGGAACAAAATGTTGTGTCCCTCTTGCCACAACACTGTACTAAGCCGCTGAAATGGTCGGGACCTTACTCTCCCCTTACTCTACTCTCAAACCCTGTCTGAACAGATGCACGCTTCCCTCCTTTTATACCTGTATGTCTGGGGGAGGGGCATGCAAATTCTGTTCTCCAATTCACAATTACCTTTTCTCAAAGATAAGTGGTAACAGAGGCTCTCAAGAGAGACCCTTAGTGTCACTACATCGACACAACCTCTCGTTCCCTCCATCAGGTAACTGAGGTTACGACAGTAACCAAGACGTTTTTCATGTTGTGCTTATATGAAATTACCTTAGCACATGTCTAACAAATGCACAACCACAGCAATATGAAAATGTGCTGTTGAAAAAGAAAACAAGAAAAAAACAGCATGACACCAACAGATCAGCCAAGCCAGAGAGATCAAAAGGACTATAACTTTCCTATCCGTTATGCAAATTAATATTGTTTTGTGTCAGTGGAGGCCTGGACTGGCCCTTTTTTCCTTTTTTATTTCTCCAGCATTCTTTAATTTTATCGTTCAATATCTTTATATCTGTCCCCATCCTTATCTTCCTGATCTTCTGACTCAGAGTCCTAACTGGTACACTGCTATTTAATGGTTTAGGAGACCGTCTTTCACCACTGGCCCTGTAAAAATGCCAACCATCCCAGCAACTGTCTACTGCACTCTCTCTCTTTATTCAAAACATTAAAACAGACTGATCCTGCTTGATTATAACACACTGAAACCCTCCATTTGAATTTGTAGAAAAACAAAAACAGAAACATTGTTATGAGCTGAACATATGCAGTTTTGTTAAAAGGTTTTCAATGAGGCGGCATGCAATGTTGTTGAGAATAGGGTTGTGTGCAGGGGTTGACTTGGAAGAGAAATCAGCCTGGTTTTTACACAGAAACTGGCCCAACAATTGTTGAGGGGGGAGGGGTCACTGTCCTTTTCTGAATATCGCTGCCCCCTTTGGTATATTGCGGCACCGTTTTGTGGCTGTTCTGCATAACGCGACGGCTCATTTCAGCTTTGTCCCAGCTCTCCCGATGGCCAGTCCACATCTGATCGGCCACAAAGTGCGTCGGCCCACCGGGAAAATGCCCGGTTTACCAATCCAGCCCTGGTTGTGTTTCAGAATTCAGACTGACTGTAAATTAATTTTTAAATTAAATGTCTGAATTTGTATTGAATTTGGAGAAATTGGATGCAGAATTTGAATTTAAGGAAGTATTATTAAAATTTAAGAAATCCATACAACTGCTGTAAGTGTAGTATTTAATATAAATTTCTTTCAGTATAAATGATCCAAAAACATTATTTTACACACAACATATGGGGTATTTACAGAAATAATCGATGGTATTATTGATAATTGATGTTTGAAATGACACCTAAAAAAATTATGTAATTCATATACACTAACTGAGCACGTTATTAGAAACACTATTGTCCTACTATAGTGCCCGATGTGGTCTTCTGCTATTGTAGCCCATCCGCCTCAAGGTTTGTGCGTTCTGAGATGCTATTCTGCCCACTACAATTGGATATCTGAGTTACTGTAGCCTTGAGCCAGTCTGGCCATTCTCCATTGACTTCTCTCATCAAAAAGACATTTCATTGAACTGCTGCTCACAGGATGTTTTTTATTGTTTTGATTTTGGCACCATTCTGAGTAAACTCTAGAGACTCTTGCATGAAAATCCCAGGAGAAAAGTAGTTAGAGAATTACTCTAACCAGCCTGTCAAGCACCAACAATCATGCCACTGTCAAAATCACTGAGATACAATTTTTCCCCATTCTGATGGTTGACGTGAACATTAACTGAAACTTAACTGAATTATCCTTAGATAATCACACGAAAAAGTAGCTGTACAGGTGTTCCTAAACAAAATGTTTGACTTTTAAGTCATATTCTAATTATTCTTCCTGTCATTCCCAATTAAATTCCAGTTCAACATTCTGTGGTGCAGAGTGTGTTGATGAATGGGACTTCCAGAAAACATAGTCTATCCATTTGAGATGAACAAGAGTACTTCACAATTTTATATTCATATCAAGTATGTGTTGTTCGATTTCCTCAGACATCATTAATATTAGTGACCAATGATTCAGGGTATTGACCATGCATGTTCTATTAATTATCCAATTAATCTTGTTTATGTGATATTGATAATCATTTAATTGTCTTGTTATTCTCTCTCTCTCTCTCTCTCTCTCTCTCTCTCTCTCTCTATCTCTCCCTCTCTTTCTCTCTCTCTATCTCTCTCTCTCACCAACTCCCACACTACAACTCTACTTAATCTTGTTTATGTGAAAATGATAATCATTTAATTGTCTTGACTCTCTCTCCCTCTCTCTCTCTATCTCTATCGCTCTCACCACCTCCCACACTACAACTCTACTTACATTTTCAATGCACACCATAGAGAAAAAGACAGTGAGAAAAAAATCTATTGTTTTTCTGTGTGTGCAGACAACATGTGCTCCAGATTGCTTTGCGGATGGCTAAGAAAAACACCCATTTTGTTTAGATAGGAGAGTTGTGGAGAGGTACATCTGAAATTATTGAGTGTAAAATGTAGCTCTTCAAAACCCACTCTGTAGTCCATCCAGATTACAGGGTGAATATGTCAAATACGAGTGCCATGCAACACAACATTCTGAGCCATTTGCAACTGTAATAATCAAGCAACACTAAACTGCTCCACTGTGTTCATCTGGCCCTGCACCTCGCCTCATTTTTGTAAATTTTGCCATGGCAAGCAGTGGTCACATTTGCATGAAATTGACTTGTTTAAATTGCCATAAAGCATTTGTGCAAAAAAAAAAAACTTCTGTTGTCTCTACACCATCACTCTTGAATGCATTTGTCTTTGAAGTCCATTAAAAATATAACATTATTTCTTCTCTGGGTGCGTTCACCGTGGCAGCGGTTGCAGATGATCTGAGGGTTGAATATAAATCACTGAGGAATAGAGCCGGACAGAGATGATGTGTTTAGTGAATAAATTCCACTGTCCGTTTGCTGCATTTCACACTCTTGTCATCTCTGGACACTTTTCTTTTTGACAATAACTATATATGTATATATCTCAATATGTATGTATTTGTCATGAAATGACTTAAAAGTTTTTTTAGTTTTTTTTTTTTTGTCACAAATGATAATTTCAACCATAAAGCCATTGTTGTCAAGTAGATAATTATTGAAGAAAAAAATACAAAATATATATTATTAAAAACTATCAAGACCTGCTTTCGACTCTGTTTCACTAAATTAACTATTGCAGTCTGTTACAATGTATTTCTTCCATATGGGTGCATGAAAATGATTAAACATTAACATAACCCAAGCAGGGACTTCAGTGAACATTCATTATGATGCAAACAAATCATCAAAATCAAGTCTGAATCGATGAATTAAAGTGGACAGTTTTAACTAAATTAAAGATATAGATCAAACTTACCAGCTAACAAAGTTGCTATGGAAATTTAAATCAGAGATGCTATTAAAACATCTCTCTCTTAACCCAAATAAAGATTAAACTTGTCTAATGTCACGCTCTTTGGGAAAATTAATAGCCCAATAAAAAGTGCTTTAAAATTATTGTGATGTTCACAATGTTGTATAATTTTATAGTGCCACTGACATCATCATGAATGTATTGTGAATATTCAATATATTGCAGAGTAATTCTTTAGACATCTTTCTAATGACATTAGATCTATTCTGTTCTCTTCTGCACAGGCATTTTTACCCATAGAGCATTTTGTGTGATGAAGGCTGTGGAAAGGAGGAGTTGCTCTAAAGAAGCTTTAACTTCAGTTTAAACTAGTATGGATAGAGATTATATTGAACACAGACTCGACCCCTGTCTTGTTGAAATGGTTTAATATGTACATTTACAGTGAATTGGCCCAGTGTGGGAGGGCCTATTTCTTCACTTTTTGTGTGTTTACGTCAAGCCTGCAGTTATTGGAAGAGCAGCCAGGTATTACCATCAGCAGCTGTGCCTTAATCGATGAGGAATAGAAGCTTAGGCTACTTGAAGTAGAAAATGGTCCCTGTGGAGTATGAGGGTTGGCTGGGGATCTCAAAACAAGCTAACAGTAAAGCAAATAATACATCTTGGAAATGTGAAGGGTAATATTTCAAAGACATGTTTTGAATAGATAGAGCCTTATCACCTAGGTGTCATCTTTACGCAAATAAAAAATTTTTGTACGCCATTGTCATGAAGGCTGTGTCTTGTTTCGAAGGCTGCATGCTAGGTAGGATGCGTCGTTTGAAGACTGCAGTATACCGAGCGCCGGAATGTATACGGATAGTTGCTATGACAGCACGCCACTCTTTAACAAGCGAGAGCACTTCGAGTGTGAAGGTAACAAAATCCCTTTAGAAGGGATTGTATGAGGTACATTTTAGGAGAATTATAAAGATGTAAATATAAAAGAAAAGAGATTTTACAGGTGTACTTTTATTCTGATACATTATTTTAATTATATATTAATATAAGAGTACATATTATATACTCTGCACCCATCTACTGAGGTACTTCACTTGGGAATAACATTACTTGCATTTGAACATCATACTTACAGGCACATTGGCATTATTTTTTATATAGACATTTCTGTTGAAGCAAAGAAATTTGGGTTGTGAGTGCCCACGAAGGACACTCATGCATCCTCCGAATTCCCATGAAAGAAGGTTGCATTTGAAGGCTGCATTTGAAGCATCCTAATCACTTTTCTGAAACGAGACAACCTGCATAACGTATACAGCTGAGAAATGTGAACTGCGCTGGACGCAGCCTTCCAAATGAGACACAGCCGAAAAATTATTGGACCCCAAATTTTGCCATCTGTTATTATCTGTTTGTAGCAGTAGTAATTTGTTGTTGCAGTACTCCGTTATTGCTGGCTAATCAGTTTGTAGTATGCTACACTATAATTGGCTAGCGTTATGCTAAGCCAGTATGCTAACTGGGTAGCTTGCAAGCCATAAGCGAACTGACATTTTCTTTTTTTGTTATTTTAGCTGGAAACAATTATTGCTGTGTGGCCAAGGTGGATAGGGATGTGTGGAGGGATAGAATATAGCACAAAACCAGCAAGACAATGATGAAAGCCCTGGTGTATTACAAGCTTTTTTAAAACTCAGATGAAGTATCACACCCTGCTTTTGTCTGACAGAAGGAGGGTAAAGTTTGCTCTGCCTTAAAAAAAAGAATCTCTTTGAAGAAGGGAAGAGAAGCAAGAATCAAGGTCTGCAAATCTGATCTGAGTGTGACAATGAAGTCAAACAAAGGTAGTTTGTGAGAGGGTGCAGAAATGTGTCAAGCCACACCAAGATGTGTTTGAGGTCTAATTCACCTTTCAGGATCAGAGAGGTGTGAGAGATGATGCACATGGCACTGGGAAGGGCTTACATAATGTATTGCACAAATACAATATCATATTGTACATTGGATCTCATTCACTATTTGTGCATTAGTCCTATGTTTGAAAGTTTTCACACAGAAAAAAAAAATATTCACAAAAAACACAGGGCTCCCGATCACTTTAGAAATATGGAATGTGTTAAGCTGAAATATTAATGGTAAATGTTTTTGAACTAAGGGAAATTAAAATGAAGCTTGACTAAGATTAAATTTAACATGTTAATTTCTGTGATTAATAGTTGATTGTTTAGAATGTAAAAACAGTATACCTTTTTTCCCTTCCTGAAACTTCACTAATATTTTTTCCCCACTTTCTGTGGCTAAAATTGGTGTGAATAAATTTCCAGGAGGTGCACGCTTGACTCAACTGCACATCCTAGCACAGAAACATAATTAACAGCTAATTTACTTTACGTAAATTAAGTGGTGAGCCAGGTGTTGGAGAGATACAGGGAAGCTGTATCTCTTTTGCATCACACAAAAAAGTTCACTCACTTCTCTAAACTAGTGTCAAAAACTAAACTGCACGAGAGAGAACCAGCATGTGTGCGATAGAGACTGAGAAGGACTGTTCAGTTAAAGCCAGGTATACTTGTAGAGACTGAATGGCAGCCAGAAAATATTTTTGTTTAAATATTTTAAACTTTAGAAAATAAAACTCAGTTTGTTTTATATCTGCACGTATAGTGTCTAATAATGCATTGGCAATTTACACTTATGTTTATCTTGCCAATAAAGCTTGATATGAATTAAATCTGCCCATTTGATCCTATTATTAAAAAATTCCACTGTAAAACACCAGAAGGTTTTGCTCAACTTTTAATTGCAGCATGCCCACTGATTTTAACGTATACATATACCTGTAAAAATGTGTGTAATTAACTCTGTTGGCTCAAATGTACATATTAAAATAGTTAAAATAAGTGATGACTAACCAAGTTCTTTGAGACAATGTATAAGGTAAATATATTTATGATAAAAAAAAAATATGTTTGTTGTAATGTGTCATGTACCATGAGTAATCAAAATTAATCATGATTAATCACAGAAAACTGTGCAATTAATTTGTTTTTAAAAAATCAATTCGATCTTCCTAAATTCGTCAACATTAGAATGCAGGTAAAACAAATGTACATGTTTACACACCTGTTGTGAATCTGGCAGAATTATAGTCTTAGAACCTTTGTCTGTGCATATAAGTAGGCTACTTGCACGTAATTATACGAGAACAATACCCAATGTATGTACAATCCAGTGTTCTGCAAAAGTAGAATAAGATTTAATCTTGTGCCGCATTACCATTTATAAGCATTTGTTAGTGCATAATGTTGGTGTAATAATGGGAATATGATGGAACATCTGTCAAAGGCCTTAATTATAATGTTTTCTAAATGGCTAGAGGCAGCTATATATACAGAGGATAAACATATATAGAGTATACATCATCAGATGGCATTAGCCTCTGACATACTCTGTCCATCACTCCTTTGAGAATAAAGCAAATTTCTGTGCACCTGCCATCTGAATCTCATATTTTATCCTCTGAATGTAGAAATTCATAGAAGTGTTATCAAGACTTAAGGACAAACCTAATTATGGACTTTTGAAAATTGGTTGTATAGTCACAATTCCTTTTTCTATGTTACAATTAAAGCATTATTTTGACAGTTCCCTATATGTCACTCACTCGACGTTGTGTCGATGTAGTGACACTAGGGATCGTACTTGGGAGCCCCAAACACCTATGATATTTGAGAAAAGGCCAGTGTTAATTGGCGAGTGGAATTTGCATGCCACTCTGGGTATAAAAAGAGAGCAGCCAGGTTTTACCGTCAGCAGCTGTGCCTTAATCAATGAGGAATAGAAGCTTAGGCTACTTGAAGTAGAAAATGGTCCCTGTCCCACTGCATTCAGAATTGTTCTTCTGAGCCTAGCAGTGTTGAAGAAATCCACCAGCGTTAGCGCATTCAACTCTGAAAGCGAAAGTGTGAAAACAGCTGTTGGATATACAGCATATTACAGTGGGTTCTCCCTTTCTCGCACAGATAAGTGTAGAGAACGCCCCTGGGTGCTTCAGCAGCCACACTTGAAGAGAAATAAAAGAGTATATTTTCTCTAAAAGAGTGAGCACTGATGGATAGCGTCTTTTTCAAGATGCTTTTCCATTTTTGTTTAGTCCCTGGGAGTGATTTGGAGGCTTTAATGGGAATCTATCTGCTAGATGAATCCCCACGGACCTCCAATTCCCCAGCATGCTCCTTTCCACCGGTCGAGTTCATGGGTGGGTCAGGCTTAATGTCTCATTCTGGGCTCAGGAATAGGAGCTCTGATTCGCAGCATCAGAGAGTGGGCTGCTACAGTCAGACGCGGAGGACTCCGCGGGCCATGCTTGCCCAAGTTGCCACGAGCGTTGGACTCGAGTGGAATCATCCACTCTGCCCTGCTCTCGCAGCACGATGACTGGTTCCTGGGCTCAGCGCACCGCTCACAGCAGCGGAGGTACATGAGGAACTCACGAAGTCTTGGCAGGTCCCTCGACAATGGAGCGGCCAGAGGGTACATGGAAGAGGCGATTAAACACCAACAACTGGCGGAATCACCCTGGGCTCCCGTCCAAGGCCTGTAAGTCCACATCGTCCATGACTGCCAAGGCTTACAGTGCCGCTGGACAAGCGGCCTCCACCCTGCACTCCTGCAAATTCAGCACGCCAAGGCACTGAAAGAGCTGCACGAATGCAGTCCTGACCCGGGAGTGGTGCAGGAGCTGTGCTTGGCAACTGACCTAGGGCATGGCACGGGCTCTCGGGTAGGCGATGCCCATTATGATAGTCCAGGAGATGGACGCCGCCGCCTTTTTGCCACCTTTTTGATGCCCCCATCTCTCAAGGTCACCTGTGGTGGCACCAGCTCTGCCAAAGCCTGAACGACGGCTTGGCCACATTGTATAGCCTCCCGTAGGAAGTTGATACCCTCTTTCCACCAACCCATGCTCAGGTGGTTGTGATGAACCACGAGGACGCACAGCCCTCGGGACGGCAGGCTCCTCAATGTGGCAGTTCCTGCTCTGCCCCACCATGAGGCCCCGGCTGCAGTTATGTCAAACACAATTGTCCCCATGGTGCCCCTCACTCTGAGGTTGGAGATGTGGCTAGCACTGTCCAACCCGTCGTGTTGGCTGATCAGGACTATCCGACTCGGCTACGCAATTCAGTTCGCCAGGCACCCGCCCAGGTTCAATGGCGTCTGTTTCATCTCGACAGGAGGTGAGGACGCCACTGTCCTGCATGAGGAGATCACAGTCCTTTTACAGAAGGATGCGATACAGCCTGTCCCTCCATCCGAGATGAAGGAGGGGATCTACAGCCCCTATTTCATCGTTCAAAGAAAGGCAGTGGGTTGCGATCAATCTTGAATCGGGCCTTGCACAAACTATCGTTTGGGCTGCTGACTCAGAAGCGCATCCTGTCATGCGTCCGACATCAAGATTGGTTCACAATGGTAGACCTTAAGGACACGTACTTCCATGTCTCGATTTTGCATTGGCACAGACCACTTCTCGGTTCGACTTTGAGGGCTGGGCAAATCAGTGTAAGGTACTCCCTTTCGGTCAGTCCTTTTCCCACTAAGGGAAGTGGGCATACACATCCTCAACTAATTTCTCATGAGAAACTTTCCATTATTTGACAGTCTGACCATTTATAGGTCTACTTAACTTTAACTAACAGTATTTTTAAGCTTTTCTATTGTGCTGTGCATTTTTTGTTGTTGGTAGATTTTATTTGAAGGAAAATATAAAAATGGTCCATTTAGACTTTTACCTTTTTTTAAATTTCTCTCAGAGGAAATCCCTGAACCCCCAAACAATATATTTCCTTAAAAGTCACAAGGCCTCCTATTCCGCTTGAGTATGTAAACATATTAAAAAAAAATGGATTGTTTTCATTCAGCTTCAATATAAACAGTTCATTTTATCTTTTAATAATTATAACAGTGCTCTCAATTGATGAACTCATTAAAATATATTTTAATCTTTTGGTAGAAGATCCCCCAAACCCCACTACTTTGGTTTTGTCTTTGGAGCCATAATGTCCTAATCCTTGCCCAGTTGTAAAGAGGCTATTTTGACTTTGGTGTTCCTTCTTTTGCAAAGTACTATTACTGCCAACTTGGAAATGTACAATTAGGCCTACTATTTAAAATGTTTACTATGTCATTTCATATGCTGACTACTAACAGCATTTAAGTTGTTGTCCGGACCTCTTGGAACTTTAATTTAATACCCCTGCACTAGGTTTAAATGGATTTCTTGTTTCTTTTTTTTTATCTGTCAAAATGACAGATAGTATTTAAAATTATCCGTCAATACCTAGAAGTGTATTTAATCTACATACATGTACATACTATTAAAATACAGTAAATTCGCACTCAGCCTCTGTATATAGAGTGACCAGTTGAAAGCCATTACTGAGAAGGTTTTACCATGATCTGCTGCTTTAAAACTGCACCACTGCTTGCACCTGACAGGTGAAAAAAATAATTGCAAGCGAGAGAGGGAGAGAAATTCACACATGGTATAATACTGGGGAAAAGAAAGTTAGGGCCAAGAAGGGTCACTTGTGAAAGTGGACAAAACCTCACAGTTCTTATTTCTGCGTGACGTTTTGGTTGTTAGAGGGAAAGTGTGGCAAAGTCATGGTGTCGTTTGAAAAACACTGAATTCAAGCAGTTGAACCACTTCCTCTGCATGCAGGCAAAGTTCAGCTCTGGAGTTTTCCATGCCGCATCCTCTCAGCTGAAATGAATGATAGGTGCACAGTCAGATGCTGGCGGATGTGGGGAAGAGGGAAGGATTTATCAGTTTGATTGTGGAGAGTGATGGAGAGTTTGCGCTGTTGCAATCCTTAACTGCACAATTACTCAAGCGGATTTGCCATCACTAGCCTTATCTTCAAACAAGCAGCTTTGATCGATCATCTTACAGATAGAAATGAGAAAAAATAAATATTTCCCCCAGCGGGCAGAAAAAGCACCATTTGTAAATCGGTCTGACATAGGTTAGGTGAGGTGACAGAATACACAGCTGCAGTGTGAGATATCAGCACTAATACACATACACATGCAGAATGACAGTGTATGTTACAACCTGCTTATATCCTTGTATGTATATATAGGCACATACAATTTTTCACAAACACATTTGTCTTAAAGGAATGTCCCAGGTTCAAGACAAGTTAAGCTCAATCGAAAGCATTTGTGGCATAATTTTGATTACCACAAAAATGATCTTTTTTTTAAAAAAAAATTTTAAAAGCAGAATTCGAGGTTCCAGTGAGGCACTCACAATGTAAGTGAATGGGGCCAATTTAAAAATTAAAATTGTTAAATACTCACTTTTTCAAAAGTATAGCCACAAGACATGAAGTATATGTGTGTAAACATGATTTGAATGTGTAAAATTATTGCCAACTTTGTTACCATGATGATGTAATGTTAACAAACCCTAAAACCCTAAAACGACTGTAAAAATTATGATTTAAACAAATTTACAGCTCAAATAATAAACAAGTTTTAACATAAGAATTAATGTAAGTGCTTTTATAAAATACACACTTCACATTTCTGTTTAAACTGTAACCTCAATGTTTGCTTTTTTTAAAAGAAAAGGAGGAACGAGCCAAATACATTTTTGTTGTAATCAACATTATGCCACAAATGCTGTCAATTTAACTGAACTTTATTGAACCCGGAACATTCCCTTTTATCTTCAGCTTTAGTGTGTCAATAGGAAATATATATTTTAGACTCACAAACAGTCCTTTTTCAAATAAAATAGAATAGAAATTAAGAAAAGGAAGCCCTACAACAAATGGCATGTCCCCCATAGAGCCTCTCACTGAACATCAAGTCATGAAGAGACAGAAGCAATTGAGACTTGGAACATCCTCTCTGCTAACAACCAATAAAATCTCAAGGTGTCCACGTGTACTTAGGACAACAGGTTCTGATTTGATGGCAAATGTGGTCATACCAAATATTGATTTAGCTTTTATTTTTGGTGCTTTCAGTCGATTATTTATTTTTTTAATCGTAATTAATAATTGTTTTTTTGTAGTAAATTAAGATTAATTGCAGATTTTGAAAGTGTTTACATTTTAATCTATATACTTTATATATTTTTTTCCTGTCAATTTCTTTATTTTAATTTCCATTTAAGAAAGGCAACAATATGTTTCACAATACAATGCTTTATTAACATTTTTAAAACAAAGCCTTCCATAGTATAAAGATAGAGATGCAGTAAAATAGCACCAATTCAAGTAACATTCCCCAAAGTCTAATTGGGAGGTTTACTAATTGAAAGAACTAGTCCACACATTGGTTGCATTTTCATTGCAATGGGCATTAAATCTCCTAAACTCAAGTCCTCCACAATATTAATCTGCTGACAGACTGTGGCTATCCACTTTCGTACAGCAATCGTGAAGCCGCGTTCATGATTTCAGGGCATCAACAACTCTTTGAACTCCACATGAAGTGCTTGCTGACATAAATTTCTCATTCTGCGTTTTGGTAATAGTTAAGACTTGACGTGCTTAATAATTAATTAAAATGTGCCTTACATAACTGAAAAATATTTAATTTCTATCACAAGTCCCATCCTGGCTTGTTTTGTTCATCAAATAGCATTAAGAGGTCCTTTCTCCATAATTTTAACACAGATGCACTGTTGTGTGTGTGTGCAGACATTATTTTATTTACTTAAATAACAACTTCTTCTATCATAGGAGAGAGCGTATTGGTCAACTAGCGTGTTACGACAGTACCAACCATAGAATTTCTATGGGACTGCTGCGTTAGGCTATTTTATGCTAAGCTTGTAGGCTTTTATTTTTATTAATCGCATGCGATAACGTGTTAATTCTGACAGCTCAACTATGTTATGTTAACTGGACTTTGTATGATGTAAATTAATAAATGAATACTATGTATGGCATTATTTTTGAAGAAATCCTCAAATGCAATATATTTTTCACAAGTGAAATGCTCGCATGAAATGCAAGTGTCAGATGTAGTTTTGTGAAAGTTTACATGGATGACACAAATTGGACATGAAATGTAAATAAATAATAGCTAAACAAGCAAGGTTTTTGACAACAGGGCTAGTTTAGCAAGTTTAGAAAAATATTTTATTTAATTTGACGAATTAGCTCTTTACTGTTACAAGAAACATTTCCAACCACCTTCTTCCCTCAACTACCCACTATTGATTCGAAGCCTTTTAGGACTGTAATTAGTTCTGGATTCCAGCATGGAACTTGTGGCTACATGTCTCTGCTGTGCACATGTCCTCCTGTACCTCATCATTGGTTGCATTACCTGCCACATGGCTTTCACAAAATAGGAAATTTATAGTCATCATTTCCTATTTGCTTTCATTAGCACTTTAGTGTGCAGAGTACCATTTAAACAGTTTCTAAATAAATGAATACATGGACAGTAAGTGCTAATAGAAAGCCGTGGCCCTCTCTCAAGCTCTCTCCTAATCCAATACATTCAGTTACACCAGCCTGCCTCCCTTCTCTTCCTCAGCTTCTGAGAGAAGATTTTTATTTTCTTCCAGTTGAATAAAAGGATCAAGGTCAATGTTTCATTGTAATAGAGAATTTCCACACACCTCGCAAAACAGCCTAGAGGGCATCCGTTGATGGCAGCATGTGTTCGTCTTGGAGAAGTAATATTGCTGGCCAATTGATGTTCTCTGCTTTTAGAAATGGCCAGTGTGATGGAGGATCGTTCTGCTCTTGAGATTAGTGATTAGAGAAATGGTCCTTTCTGCTTATTGACTCCCAAACGTCATGCACACACGATTAGTTATTGCATTCTATTGCCATTATCAAAGAGCTATTTTCGTATTAAATCTAGGTTGCATTTGTGAGGGTGATGAGTTTAGTGTAATTATGATTCAGATTGTGTGCTTGAAATGTGAAACACAAGGCAGCAACTTGCCTGAAAATCTAGTCGACGAATTTACCTTAAAGGAATGTTCAATACAAGTTAAGATCAGTTGATAGTGTTTGTGGCATCATTTTGATTACAACAAAAAATATTTTAACTCTTGTTAATAAAAAAATGTGGTTACAATAAGGCACTGACAACTGAATGTTGTAAAGTCCATAAATGTTAAGATACACACTGTTCCCTATCTGTCACTCACTCGACGTTGTGTCGATGAGTTGACACTAGAGGTCGCGCCTGCGGAGCCCAGACATCTCTGATCTTGAGAAAAGGCCAATGGAAATTGGCGTGTGGAATATGATTGCCACTTTTGGGACGGGGAAGACTTAGGTGGCCTACCACCCATGGTGGTAGACACGATCACTAAGGCGAGGGCCCCCTCAACGAGGTGCCTTTACAGCCTGAAGTGGCATCTGTTTGCACAGTGGTGTTCTTCCCGAGGTGAAGACCCCCAGAGATGCACAGTTGGATCAGTGCTTTCCTTTCTGCAGGAAAAGTTCTGCAGAGCTAAAGGTGCTCTCTCTGAAGACTGCTCTCCTGATGGCGCTCACCTCCATCAAGAGGGTAGGGGACCTGCAGGCGTTCTCTGTCAGCGAACTGTGCCTAGAGTTCAGTCCGGCTTACTCTCACATCATCCTGAGACCCAGACCAGGCTACGTGCCCAAGGTTCCCAGGACCACTTTTAGGGATCAGGTGGTGATCCTGCAAGCACTGCCCCAGGAGGAAGCAGACCCAGCCTTGGCGTTGCTGTGTCCGGTGCGCGCTCTTCACATATACTTGGATCGAACGCAGAGCTTTAGATACTCCGAGCAGCTCTTTGTCTGCTTTGTTGGACAGCGGAAGTGAAGCGCTGTCTCCAAACAGAGGATTACGTGCTGGGCAACACCTAACACCTTTGCAAGGTTCTATAACCTCAAGGTTGAGCCAGTTTCATCCCATGTGATATCAGTTGACAAAAAATGGTAAGCTTGTGTCAGCTGGCTGGGTGTATCGCTTGTGCATAGCGTCTTTCCCCTCCCTTGAGGCAAAGACGTGTGCTCTTTCCCCAATTGCGTTCGCAAGAATTGTGAACCCTGGATGTTCTTCCTCCCTAGCCTAGTGACCATCGATTCTTCGGAGAGGCTCGCTGCCGCCCCAATATGGGCGTCACCAGACCCCCATACTGAGGTAAGTGCTCCAAATTTCTAAATACTTAAAATATATCTCTCTTTTTGGTCAACTTTAGTTTTGGTCAATTTTAAATTTACACTGTTGTTTTTGGAACTCATTTAAAAAAATTCCATTGTCTTCCATGTGTTGAGAAAACATATAGGCCTGCTCCAAACTTAGTCAATTTTGTTATGTTTGGCTGGTTGGGATGATCAAACAAACAGAGCAATGTTTTAATTGTGCAACATGGCCACAGTGTTTAGCCTTTTGAAGTTATCAACCGACAAATGGCTTACTTATAGTTGTCCCTGAACTTTAAAGTGGCATTAAGATATTTTAACATTGAAAAAATTTAATTCACAATAAGGAAGCCCTGACTAATTTTGGGTTCACCTGACCCTGGTCATGTAAGTTTCTTAGGGAGCAGCTACATAAGACCTTTTCTTAGATAAACTTTCTTATGTGAAGAAAAAAAATACAGCTGAACACGGAGAGTAATGGAACGGAATGCAGGGCTCACAAGATGCATTTGTAGCAATTCGACTAACTTTAACTTGACACGCCATCTTAAATGTTGCGGCTGTGTTGGCAGGCTGTAGATGAAGTTCTTTAAAGGGATGAATTCAAAGACCCTGTCAGTCTGTCAGCACACTAATTAAAGCACCACTGCTAAAAACTAAAATAAATAAATAAATAAAGAAGAGGAATCTAGATAAACTAGTGGACCTCACTAATGAGCTTGTCAGTTGTTAGTTTACCACTGTGACTTATCTCTAATGTGTGTAAACATTAGAAAAACCCTTTTCCCACCTGACCTTTTATGTTGCAACAGATCGAGTTATAATTGGTCAATGAGACCTTTCAAGGGGCCCTTCTTAGTATCAAGGAACCACTCAACAGTCTAGCCACAACCTAGACACTTCACAGGAAGCAGAAATTCTCACATTCAAAGCAAGAAGAGAGAGAGGGAAAGCAGTGTCACCATCAACTATAGCTGCATGAGATCTCTGTAACTCCCTGTTCTTCTGGCTCTCTCTGTATCTCTCTACCTCTTTCTCTTTTTCACTACAGGTCTCTCAGCAACTGTCTTTGTGCTTCACTCATTACATCCCATTTACTCCTCTCTTTCTCTCCACTCTGCCTTTGATGTCTATTATTTCTCATTTACCTTGTCTTAATATTTGCCTCCACAGAGAACAGATGGTTTTTGTTCCAGATGAAAAGACAGGAGAGACTCGCTGCTCATATTTCCATTGGCTTGATGCAATGATCCGTCAGAGAGGAAAATAGGGAGAGTATAATGGAGGAAGAAAAAGAGAGATAGTAAGAGAATTAGATTTAAGGATTTTAGTTTTACCTCCATCTTTCTGAGGTTGGCATGGTTATGGCAGAAGTAGTGTCCATACTATTAGGCATGTTACATAGAGAAAACCAGGGCTAGTTTTCACACTTTTACTGCAGTGAATATTTCTCAGGGTAGGTTTATATTTACAGGCCTACTGTCACATAGGACCCTGCTTATTTTATAACCTTTTTAAAGATTTTTAGGAAAACATATGATTATGAACTTAAAAGCATGAAACACAAAATAATTCCTGAAACAGCAAAAATGTAAAAGCCATCACTAAACTATATCTAACCTTTGTTTGGCAAAATTGTTTATAAATTGTACAAATGTATAACATATGATTATGATGATCTTGTCCCGATAATTATAATTTAAAATATTCTGATTACACACATACATAACCCTCCTACACACACAGGGTCCTATTTGTTTTTTATTCTAAATCAGTGGGCATGGCCAAGGAGGTTGCAAGCATGCAAGCATGCCCTAAGTCTATGCGTAAGTGGGTTAGCAAAATAAAGACAGCACACAAGATAGCTTGTCTTAATGGGCTTTAAAGTTTAAAGTTTTTATGGCTGGTAAGAAGAGGAGTCAGACTGAAATAATAGATTTCTTCTATCAGATTACTTACTGCAACTGCAGTTTTTAGCAAACATGAAGAAAGGAGAGAGTAAACATGTAGTAAATCATCAAGATGGGAATAAACAGCAACTGATCAAACACAAAGCATAGACCTAACATATATTAGACTGTAGAAAAACATACTGACTGTCCCACTGAAATCAGAAATATTCAGTGTCATTGAATGTCAGGTATAGGCCTACTATGACATACTCTTTATACGCATGGTAAAGTTGGTTTAATTTTATATAGACTTTGTTCAATTATAAAAAATTTAAGTTTATTTTATCATATTAAGATAAATGTGATTTATACTCACTGAGCACTTTATTAGAAACGCTATGGTCCTAAAATGTACCATATCTTCATAAAAAGTGTCAGATCTTCTCCATGCTAAACCAATGTGTGTGTGTGTGACAGACCTCCACCTGAAGAGAGCGAGACCTCTGCAAAACAATCAGTAGGAGTAGCATTCTCGGCTTTTTAACCGGCTCATGAGACGCTGGCTTCAATATACTGTTATGAGTTTTCGCTTGAACACCATTTTCACTAAATATTACATTCGATTTCAGATTGTTTCTCACCAAACCTAATCGTATACCTTCTGAACAAGGCATGTGGTGCATACAATAATTTATAATACTTCTGAATTACACTTTTGCATCCTTTTTAAGCTTGAAGAGGTGGTCAGCATAAACGGCCATTGTATGAAATCACTTTGCATAAAAATATTTCACAATTTCTCCCTTTGTGTCAAGAAAATGAAATAAAATCATATGGGGACTGAATTTTCAATTTTTGGTGAACTATCATTTTAAAGGTATAGTTCACCCAAGAAATTAGGCTACATTTGATGATAATTTACTCACCCTCAGGCCATCCAAGATGTATCTGAATTTCTTTATTCATCAAAACTGAATTAAAACTTTTTAGGATTTCATTTCAGGCCTCCTCCTATAAACAATGCAAGTGAATTTACTCCAAAATGCATATTTAGGGTGCATCAAAATAATCCACACAACTCGACAAATAAAGTTCCTCTGACCCCAAACGATTGATTATTTCTAGAAACAAAACAATACTTATACTTTTTAACTACAAATGTTCTCTTCTGTACATCTCTGTGATGTACGCTCATGAGAGGAATGACCTAAGCTCGTTGGTAAGGTCATACGTCACATGGAGGATGAGGCAGGAAGCGTGTCATTGTTTACAAGAGAAACTTCCACAGACCAAGCGCATTTCACAAACCAAAACAGTCCAAAACAATTTCAAAAGTGGCGTGAAAATTTGTTATTTATGCAGGCAGTGATGAGTGAGTGAATTGAGTGCAGGTGCGGTGAATTACAAATTGGGTGATGAGGAGCGGAGTGCTGAGGGAGGTGTAGAGCCTGAGGGAGGCGTGACATTGACAAAGCATACCTGTAAGGTATGAAAAAGACATTTTTCAAACATATCTGTGCACAAGTACAGATGATTAATTCCGATATCGACCCTTTGTTTCTTTCACTATACACCCTCCAATATTTGAGAGAATGTAGTGGTGTACTGATATCCAGGTTTAGCACGATAAGCCAATCGCTCATGATCATGTTTAGGCGATCGATGAAAAGTTTAAATTTTTCCCAGCGTGCATTTTCTATGGGGTTTCTGAAGGTTTAAGCATCCAAGATACACACACCAAACAACCATTTTGAACAATACACATATACAAATACAAATCTACTGCAAAGTCAATTAAACTTTTATACAGCGCTCCTTCTCTTCTAAACAATAACGCGCTTCTTGCCTCCTCCTCTACGTGACGCATGACCAGGTGTGGAAAGAGTACTGAAAAATGACGTGAGCATTTGTAGTTAAAAAGTATTTAAGTATTGTTTTGTTTCTAGAAATAATCAAGAAGAACTTTATTTGTCGACTGGAGTCATGTGGATTATTTTGATGCACCCTTAATATGCATTTTGGACCATCAAAACATGGAGTACATTTACTTGCATTGTTTAAAAGTGCTTTTTGTAGAACAAAAAGAGGGTCCAAATAAATATGTGGTAAAAGGAGAAGGGACAATGGAAAGAATTTACACTGGAGAAAGAAGACCATAAAGGAGGGAGAAAGAGAGAGTGTGGTTGCCATGGGAATGTTAATTCAATTCCAAGGCTAGAGGTTGGAAAAGAAGACAACTCATTATCACTATGACTTCTCTCTTTCTCACAGGCACAAAACAAATGGGTTGATGCTGCTGTGCTGATGGGCATCTCTTCTAAATGTTCTTGACTCTGATGTTACCTCCTTTTTCTTGTGATGCTCATTTATTTAAACATCAGTCGTAATATTTGAGCAGACAAATTGGAGTCCTCAATATGCAGAGAAGAGTAATTAAGAAGTGTCCTAACTGGTTCACTAAATAGGCTGAAAAAAAAAAATAGCTGAAAAAAAGTATATTTTAATCTAATTCTTTAAGGAATACTTCACCCAAAAATTTAAATTTGCTGATAAATTACTCACCCTCAGGCCATCCAAGATGTATCAGAGTTTCTTTCTTCATCAAAACAGAATTTAAGATTTTTAGGATTTCATGTCAGTGCCTGTGTGTTTTATCCTGATGCTTTGGCATGGGGGGTGTATGTTTTCTTGCACAAGATCCTTTTTAGTGTTGCTGTTCGGTTAAATTATTTCTAGAAAAAATAATTTTCACTCCCTCTCTTCCATCTCTCTTCTTTGGACAAGCATGTAAATAAGCCCTAGCTGTGAGTTTCATCAGAATATTGTGAGGGAGCGATCTGCTGTTCATTTCAGCAATAATGTAAGCGCCTCTCAGAGCTGCCCAAACGGGTGCAGTTGATGCAGAGAAGATGGGACAGACAGGGACAGATTTTACTGGCAGAAATTTCACCTCAAAGTGCCAAAATTAAGCAAATAAGCAACAACGACAC
The DNA here is from genome assembly GCF_025860055.1 of Xyrauchen texanus. Taxonomy (NCBI): domain Eukaryota; kingdom Metazoa; phylum Chordata; class Actinopteri; order Cypriniformes; family Catostomidae; genus Xyrauchen; species Xyrauchen texanus. The sequence continues at coordinate 21,295,077 of NC_068302.1, read as the reverse complement.
ACTTTTTCCATTCTTGATTACCACCCCATTACTGAGGTTACTGTAGTATTTTCAGGGAAATGATTTTGAGTCACTTTAGCATAATGCACGAGGCAGCTCGCATAAATCCACAGAAATGTGTCCAGGCTTTGTTTTGCTGTCTGTTATGATTGCCTTGTTGTTCTCCTGTTTGTCATTGTAGAGATTCCATTTTGGTAACAGTGGGACATCCATTTTCTCATCAATAATTCAGTCTTTTCCCATTAAATCGACGTTGTCTCTTGTTTCAGCGGTCAAACAGCCTTTTTCAAAAGGAAACACTCAATTTGACACCAGAAAGCTGGTTCGGCTTGGATGCTTGAATTTCAGAGCTACAAAAGCCAGACATCTTGCTTCAATTTTATGACTATATTCCTAAAAGACTCCATGAAATCCTTTGACGAGTGCAGTTTTTTTTGTCCTGTGCTATGAAATAGGAAGTTTGGGTGGGACCAGGGCCCTCATTTATATTTGTTCCTAAATTACTTGGATTTGTTCCAAATCTGAAAAGTCATGTGTGCGAAAGTTTTTTGTTTGTGCTTATGCTCCGGTGTGCTGACTTTTATTTTTATTTTTTTTGTAATGCAAATATGATTCAGTGACTGGCTGAATGTATTAATAAATTTGTGAGCATATTTATGGAAAAAGAATATTCCTATATGAGTAATAATGTTGTTTTTAGATTATATATACATCATGTAAATGTTTTATTTTCGAAATCTGCTGTAACAGAAAATTTATTTAGCCCTATCTGACTCCACGTTTCCAAAATAAATTCATTTTGAGACCTACGAGATATAATATGTTGATATTATGTACAGTTTTGTAATATGTCAAGCACAATTTTGGAATTAGGAGGGGATATTATAGTTAAAGTTACTGTATCAATATACAGATGGTTAAAATGCACCGAAACATTCTCGTATTTAAAACTCGCCTATGTTTTTGTCTGCTGTTCATAAGGTTTAACTGCTGGTTTAACAATAATATGAACATTGGTTGTAGAATGGTGTGGATTTACAATAAATGCGGTAAATGATTTATTACTGATAACAAAATGATTACCTTATAATGAGTTAAATATACTGCATCAAATGGGCATAAACTGGTAGCTGTACCCAGTTTTTAGAAAACCTTGTCAACCGCACAAGAATATTCCATATGAATTATGGAATGAACAAATGAATAAATTAAGCATGTGTTTTTATTGTATTCTGTCTAACCATATTAGGATATTTGTGGGAATTCTGTTGGAGTAGTCCATGCACTCGTTCACGTGCACATGTTTTTAAGATGAATTGCGATTTATAAAGTGGGTATATGGACGTTTTATAAATTGTAGGAACGTTTAGGAAAATGTTGTACATTCACATAAATGAGGGCCCAGGGGTTGTGTTAACTGAAAATTATCTGTCACTTCCAGATTTCTTTTTAAACATTGACGGATTATTATAAATGCTTTACATCATTATGACAGATACAAAAGAAACCTCTCGGGTTACATGTGTAACCCTTGTTCCCTGAAAAAGGCGGAACGAGATGTTGCGCTGCTAAGCGCTACGGGGAACAGCTTTAGCTGTGAGCCGAGCTGAATAATGTGTGGAACACGTCAATGAACATTGACCGGAATTTATAGCCTCGGCTGATGTAATCATTAGATGCACCTGAGGCCAGGCTATAAATGGATACGTCACCAGGTGTCCTCAGATACTTCTTTTTGAAGAGCAGTCCTGGGACGTCCCAGTGCGGCAAAGCAGCGCAACATCTCGTTCCGCCTTTTTCAGGGAACAAGGGTTACACATGTAACCCGAGACGTTCCCTTTACAAAAGGCTTCACTATGATGTTGCGATGAATGTGAGTGGAGAGGACCAGCCTGCCGCATCACAAACTTGTTCAGGCATGAGCTGAGATGTCGACTCAAGGGCATAAGAGCCCGGAGTAGCAAAGCATCTAACCCATAAAGTTTGATGAATGTGTGCGGAGAGAACCCTATCGCACCACAAACTTGTCATAAAAACTGATGAATGTGAGCGGAGAGGACCAGCCTGCCGCATCACAAACTTGTTCAGGTATGAGCTGAGATGTCGACTCAAGGGCATAAGAGCCCGGAGTGCAGAACATCCAAACTAAAAAAGTCCAATGAATGTGTGCGGAGAGGACAACCTGCCGCATCACACACTTGTTTAGGCCTGGGCTGAGATTCCGACTCAAGGGCATAAGAGCCCGGAGTAGCAAAGCATCTAGCCCATAAAGTTCGATGAATGTGTGCGACGAGAACTCTATTGCACCACAAACTTGTCATAAAAACTGATGAATGTGAGCGGAGAGGACCAGCCTGCCGCATCACAAACTTGTTCAGGCATGAGCTGAGATGTCGACTCAAGGACATAAGAGCCCGGAGTGCAGAACATCCAAACTAAAAAGGTCCAATGAATGTGTGCGGAGAGGACAACCTGCCGCATCACAAACTTGTTTAGGCATGGGCTGAGATGTCGACTCAAGGACATAAGAGTCCGGAGTAGCAAAGCATCTAGCCCATAAAGTTCGATGAATGTGTGCGAAGAGAACCCTATCGCAACACAAACTTGTCATAAAAATTGATGAATGTGAGCGGAGAGGACCAGCCTGCCGCATCACAAACTTGTTCAGGCATGAGCTGAGATGTCGACTCAAGGGCATAAGAGCCCGGAGTAGCAAAGCATCTAACCCATAAAGTTTGATGAATGTGTGCGGAGAGAACCCTATCGCACCACAAACTTGTCATAAAAACTGATAAATGTGAGCGGAGAGGACCAGCCTGCCACATCACAAACTTGTTCAGGTATGAGCTGAGATGTCGACTCAAGGGCATAAGAGCCCGGAGTGCAGAACATCCAAACTAAAAAAGTCCAATGAATGTGTGCGGAGAGGACAACCTGCCGCATCACACACTTGTTTAGGCCTGGGCTGAGATGTCGACTCAAGGGCATAAGAGCCCGCAGTAGCAAAGCATCTAGCCCATAAAGTTCGATGAATGTGTGCGAAGAGAACTCTATTGCACCACAAACTTGTCATAAAAACTGATGAATGTGAGCGGAGAGGACCAGCCTGCCGCATCACAAACTTGTTCAGGCATGAGCTGAGATGTCGACTCAAGGACATAAGAGCCCGGAGTGCAGAGCATCCAAACTAAAAAGGTCCCATGAATGTGTGCGGAGAGGACAACCTGCCGCATCACAAACTTGTTTAGGCATGGGCTGAGATGTCGACTCAAGGACATAAGAGTCCGGAGTAGCAAAGCATCTAGCCCATAAAGTTCGATGAATGTGTGCGAAGAGAACCCTATCGCAACACAAACTTGTCATAAAAACTGATGAATGTGAGCGGAGAGGACCAGCCTGCCGCATCACAAACTTGTCCAGACATGAGCTTGAGATGTCGACTCAAGGGCATAAGAGCCCGGAGTGGCAAAACAACCTGCCGCATCACAAACTTGCTGCAGAGGGAGACCTCTAGCCAAGGTTTTAGAGGAGGAGAGCCCTCTGGTAGAGTGCGCCCTGAAACCTACTGGCGAAGCTTGACCGCGCGCCTCGTAGGCCCGGGCAATAATGAGGATGCCTCTTTGAGGGCACCCCGCCCACCAAGCCGTGGCAAACCGCAGTGGCCACATAGAACCTGGCAGTGGCGAGGCAAGTGCCCGCTGACAGTTCTTTCTACAGAAAATCCAGAACTGAAACAAACTGGCAGTTAGCTGGTTCTGTAATAAGAACTTTAGTAGAAGGAAACGCATGCAGGCGCATTTGCATTACTACGTTCAGCCCCTCCCAAGGGGGGGGACTGGGCGACTCGGGGAGAAGTAGAGGAGACATTGCACTATCAACAGAGGCGAAGAGGTCCTCTTCTGCCCTGTAAAATCTACCCAGATCAGTTCCAAGTGGAGGGAGCCCTAGCACTTGAAATGGTCTCGATAATCTCAAGAGAAAACCCTGTGAACCTCATTTGGTACCCTTAGGGGCCAGACATGAAAGGTTTCACAATTCGGGCCAAGGACGAGAAGGTCCTCCCTGTCCGGATCGCCCAAGGCGAGCCATCGAGGAGAGGAATTAGCTCTGAGAAACATATCCTATCCGGCCAGCGCGGCGCCATTAATAGGAGGCAAGACCCTTGCTTGTGAACATCGCCAAGACTCCCGGGAGCAGAGAAACCGGGAAAAGAAATACATACAGATGCATTCCGGGTCATGTATGTGCCTTAACGTCCAGACCCAAGGGGGCTGGGTGATTTCAGGGAGAAGTAGAGGAGACATTGCGCTATCCATAGAGGCGAAGAGGTCCTCTTCTGCCCTAAGATCTCACCCAAACTTGTTCCAAGTGGAAAAAGCCTGGCATTTAAAAAGGTCTCGATAACCTCAGGGGAAAGCCCTGTGTCCCTCAGTTGGTACCCTTAGGGGCCAAACATGAAAGATTCCACAATTCGGGGCAGGGATGAAATATTGCCCTGTGCCTGAGATAGAAGATCCTTCCTCTTCGGAATCGCCCAAGGCGAGTCGTCGAGAGAAGAGATTAGCTCCGAGAACCAAGCCCTGTTCGGCCAGCGCGGTGCTATCAGTAAGAGGCAAAAATCCTTGCTGGCGAACTCTGGGCAACTACTACCTTAGGGTGGAGTTCTTAACTCCCACGTTGGTATTTCCTGTCTGGACCGTAAATCTGCTCCCGTATACGGGCATCCAGGGATATAACTGACCTGAGTGACAGGAGCTTACCCTGGGCCCTAAGGAGAATCCGACGTGTCAGAAATACAGCTGACAAGAACGTGGGTCTCCTTGAAGATTTATGTAAGAGGCTACCGCTGCATTGTCCACCCGCACCAAGACATGGCAGCCTCAGGAGGAGGTATTTCAGGGCCAGAAATACAGCCATCAACCCGAGACAGTGACTGTGACAACCGAGCTGACGACCCTCCTATCCCCTTAAGCTGGACGACCACTTAAGGCCACTACCCCGCCCGTCAGGGAGGCGTCTGTCGTTAGCAGTCTGCGACAACAAGACGCACCTAGAGTGGAACCCAAGGCAGAAAACCGGGGTCTGAACCACATAGAAATGGAACGAAGCCTGTGGCGCGTAACCCTATTTAGCCCAGGGGTTTTGGCCCTTGGAAGAAATCCCCTGGCTTTTGGCCACAACAAAAACGGTCTCATGAGCAGAAGGTCCAGAGGGATCACCGTGGATGCGTTCGCCCTGAGACCTGGAAATCGTTGATACTGATAACAGTGCAACCTTGACCTAGACTGACTTTGCTCAGGGTGATCTGAATGGACTCAATCCTAGCGGGAGACAGTTGTGCCCGCATTGTGATTGAACTCCATACGATGCCCCGATAGACAGTGTTCTGAGTGGGAGAGAGGATGCTTTTCTTGGCGTTGAGCCTCAACCCCAGAGAAAAAGATGAGCTAAGACGATGTCCCTGTGCTGAACTGCCAGTTCCTGGAACTGTGCTAGGATCAGCCAGTCGTCTACGTAATTCAGAATGCAGATGCCCCGGAGTCGCAAGGAGCCAGCGCTACATCATGCATTGTGAATGTGAGGGTAAAAAGGGCTAGGCTGAGTGAAAGAACCTGACCCTGGAAGACTTCGCCCCCAGAAGTGAACCTCAGGAACTTTCCATGTTGTGGCAGAACTTCTAAATGAAGTATAGAAGTGGTATAGATGGTGACCAGCCAAACGAGTTGTAGGACTTGAGACACGACCGTCTTGACAGGCATCATCTTGGACTTGAACACCCACGGGTAGTTCAAGCTTTAAGATCTAAGCCAGATGCCACCCCTCACCCTCCATGGGAAACGGGAAGTATTTAGTGTAATAACCTAACTCTCTCTCTGGAAGGGGAACACATACCATGGCCCCTTTAACCAGGAGATTGAGGTTTTTTTTTTTACAAAAAAGAATTCGGTTACTGGTAGTGAGAACACGCCGTTGAAACACGGAAAAGCGGCGAGAGAATTAAATCCTGACGCCCTTATAAAACCCACAGAACAGAATATATCCGGCAGAAGTTTCCACGCTGCCAGGATCTCTGAGATGGGTATTATATTTTAACACTTCCTGTTGAGGGGTTGTCGGGTGTTTCGCGTCCTGAATAAAATGCAGGAACAGTGAAAACACCCAATTTTGACGGAAGCCTCTGCAACCCGAAACACCAAGAGGTGGCGGGAATGGAGGGGCTTCGAGGGGGTCCCGGGAGGGGTGAAGTGAAGCACGCGCCCCGTCCCGAGGGGAGCTACCCCCTAATCTAGGCACAAGACCGTCAGGGTTTTCTCTTACTAGAATTTATAGTCCTGAGGTCTTGCTTCAGGGGCTGGCGAGGGCGGCGAGACTGTCCCCAATCCCTGGGAGGAGGAGCACGACTCGCCACGCTTTGCTTTTGAGCCTCCCTTCAGTCAGGACCGAGGTGGGTCTGAGGCTTGCTCGTCAAGCGCAGAACCCACACTCAGGTCGTCCAGGAGGTCAGCCTGGTACGCCTGAAAAACAGCATAGTGTGCAGAGCAGCACCAGCCTGACCTGCTGCTTGATAAGCCCTTCCCACTAAAGTGGAGGTTGTACTACAAGGCTTTGAGGGGAGAGAGGGCTTCTTAAGTGACGATGCCGAGCCCGGCGAGAGATAGCCCGCAAGCGTCTCTTCGACCGGCGGCATCACTGAATACCCACATGCCTCAGCACCCACGATAGTCGAATAAAATGACGTCGAGGGTATGTGAACACGGGAAGAAACTATATATATATTTTTTTCGAAATATATATATATAATATTTTCTAAACAGAAGAGAAAAATAGAACAACTTTCACTGCACACTGCACAACAGAATCTATCTCCTAACAGAGGAAAGAAAGTTTTGACAGGGTGTGTGAAACACACAGAAACAGAATCGCTCTGAAAAAAGAGTTTCTGACGACACCTGGTGATGTATCCATTTATAGCCTGGCCTCAGGTGCATCTAATGATTACATCAGCCGAGGCTATAAATTCCGGTCAATGTTCTTTGACGTGTTCCACACATTATTCAGCTCGGCTCACAGCTAAAGCTGTTCCCCGTAGCGCTTAGCAGCGCAACATCGTAGTGAAGCCTTTTGTAAAGGGAACAAGAAAACCATGCACTGCTTGTGATCAGAGTGAAGGTTCTCTAAATTTCATGATGACATACTGTACATCAATCACTTCCTCGTTGTACTATATATACTGTTCATATATATATATATATATATATATATATATATATATATATATATATATATATATGAACATATGTACAGTATTTATTTATAGTATATAATATAATCTAGAGCCTTACTCTTCTGCTTTGAATGTAATAAGAGCACTGTAGTCTCTTTTAATCCTAACTGCTACTTAATTAAACTCAGGTGCATTGGAACCCTTAGCTGTAGGCTAGCTTGTACAAACGGCTTTACATACACTGGCACTGGGAAGCTGCCAGTCTTCAAATTGGATCACAGGCTCTTTTTAAATTGGAATCAGTGTTGAAGTATCAAAGAGATTGGATTGTTGACAGCGAGCAGAATTAAGGAATTAATAATAGCATATGTCCAGGTTCAGAATGGGACACAACAGGGAGAGCTGTCCCTTAAGTAGTGAGTGAGAATGGGCTAAGTGGTGTGGGTGGGGGTCGCTGTCCGGCTCCCTTCTGCTATTGCGGCGGCATTTTGCGGCCCTCTTCAGCCAGTCACGGCCCATTCTGCTTTATGCGCTGGCCGATTTCAGCTTATGTAAAGCGAAGATCAGAGCGGGTGTGGGGTGTAAGACTGGGCATCTACAGTAAAACATTGAGGTTGTCAGTCTGTCAGTTTTTTTTTTATTAAGTCTGAATACACAGATACTTCTGAATGGCTGTCAGTGGAGAAACATGCTTTTTGCCATCATAGGGTGTAGGTCCAGCCTGACGACAAGCTAATACTTGATCCCTTGGCGAAATTAATGTTGAATTATTCAAAATAAGACCACACTTGTAACAAATATTTTAACAGATAACCTAAAAATGTATGCTTTGTGTGGTAACATCAAAATCAATTGAATTTATTTAAGCAAAACTATTTTATTTCATTTTACTGAATCAATCTGACTTCATTAGGTTACATAAATGAAATGACTCAGGAACATAAGAAAACAATTGCACAGTTTTACTTTTTACTGTGCGTAAACAAAAATAGGGTAATATTTTATTTCAAGTATGGTTAATGGACAGTTATGTCCAAAAGAACAATATGTGATTTCAGAGAGGGTTACTTTTTGATAACATCTGTAGCGGGGATGAGAATGAGGCACAGACAAAGGGAAATGCTTCAACGTTCTCAGAGGGGTGTTTATTAAAAGTCGGTGTCTTATACAAGAAGTGCTGTGGACGGCTTGAAGTGCTAGGGTGTTTTCTCTGGGTGCTAGAGGAGCGTGAGGTGATGAGGAAAGTTGTTGTTGAGTGGCTTGTGGTTCTCATGGCTTTTTAGTCCAAGTCTAAAAATGGAGACAGCGAAACCCTAGTATCAGTCTTCTTGTTGGTGCTCTCCATGATAGTGTTTTGTGGTGGTTTATGTAATGCTCTATTGATGTGAGGAATTGGTGCCAGCTATTCCCAATTCCGGTGGTTTGGTATTTCCAGGTGCAGGTGATTGTGGTATCTAGGGGTGATGCTAATTCCGACATGGAAGACTCCCCACAAGTCACAGACTTCAGAATGCCTTGTTAGTGTTTTTTCGGCACAATGGATATTACATGTTTGAACAGGGTTATGTAGGGAGGCAGCTTGTGCAAATATTCAGTTGTTTGAGAGAGCTACTATCAGTGCACTGCAAAATTTTCTGTTTGTCTATGCTGGTAAAACTTGTCATTGAGAAGCTGAAATCCAACTTTTCAAGTAGAAGTAGCCTGTTTCTCATTCTGACAAAGTGTCATTCACACAATAAATCTCTTGTACTCTCATTACATGGATTTAGGGGCTTCAGAGAATGCACAGACTATGTATGTGTGGTGATTACAGTGTACTAGAGGGTTTAAGAGCCCTTTTCTGAGACTTAGATTAGTTGTTAGTGTAGAGCTGGATCACACTTTTCATCCTCCACTGGGAGTAAACCCTGTCTGCTCATCTTTAGTCACTTTGTGATCACAAACCGCAATCGAATAGCTCAAGAGTGACACAGAAAAATCGTTAAAAATATGGCTGAAAGAGAGCGCGAACAAGCTGGATTGAAAGAGAGGGAGAGAGAGAAAAAAGAAATGTGTGGGAAATGTGATAAAAAAAACTTGAGGGCAAAGCATGCAGGGCCCGAGTCTCATTCATAATAGAAGGAATTGTCTTGGATGCAGTGGTGTGTGCTGTGGTTAATTACATATGACTTAGACAATTATTGTGAATCAATCAGTCAATAGGAAGCATTCTGTGCACACTGTACCTGAATCACTGCCCTGAATGCTCTTCTGTTTCAAAAAGAGAAGACAAACCAATCTAAAGCATCGATCCGACTACAGGAGATGTGCTAAAGCCACCTTTAACAACCTTAAAGTGGTGAAAAGGGAGGAAAAATACAATGCCATTTAGACAGCTCTTTTCCCCACTCAGGTGTTTTCTGGAATGAAATGCTGGCTTGAGACGTGAAGGGTAAACTATTGATGCATTTTGGTGGAATTAAGGGTTTATGTAACAGATCTGTAGGGTGAATGCTATAGTGCAAGTCAATGACAGGCTTGATCTAAACAGCAACATCATGCAGTAGGTGCAGGCATTAACTATGTTCACAACGCAGCAGAATACAGACTTATCTTGTTTTAGAGTACTACTGTAAATACAGTTATTTTCATATAATCTGTTATAAACCAGCATGACAACGGCATTCTATAACCATCACTCCTTAAAATTTCAGCCCGTCAGAGATCAGTAGGCCTATGCGGTGTGCGGAACATCAGTGGACAACTATTAGTTGTCTGTCACATTTGTCTTATGCAGTGTGGTAGAACTGATTTAAATCCAGTTGCTATCTTCCATCGGAGCTGCTCAATCAAAATACTGTACAATCAGTTGAAAATAAAATACAATCTGATGCCATTGTTGGTTTATTAAGATTTGACAGATTGAAACCTTAAATTGGACTTGTTTATTAATAATGTTGTGTAAACTATTACAAGAATTTCAGGTTTTAATGAAGTTGCCATCTTTTATATCAATTCAAGTGCTGTCACTACGGTTACAGGTTTTAGTAACATGCATTATTCATGGCTATTCACAAAAATAGAAAAGGGGCATGACTCTTGTAAACTGATGTATGAACGATTCAAGAGTCAAACTTGTGAACATGCCAATGACTATCCTTCTTTGCCTCTTTCCATTGTCCTTCCTTTTGCTTGTTTGTACTCTCAAACCTAGTGGCTAGTGATGCCATTGCGTGTCCATGTGCTATTTTGATTGTATGTGTGAGCATGTGTTAAAGTGTGCTTATTTTTGCATGTGTATGAGTGCGTGTGTGAGAGAGGATTGTAGTATGTCTTTGCTCTTACCTGAGCAGTACCACCGGTCCCTATAAGCAGACCACATTATACGTTATTGTAATTTTGTAACAAAAACATACATTTGTTGCATTCCAGTTCCAGTGCAAACTCTTTTTTTTTCCTGAACACACACACACACTGCACACACTCAACACACATACACAGAGAAGACACATCTGCACACATGTTCCTTGAGCAATTTGGGAATGCTCTGTTGTGTTGAAGGAGTGGGCTGAATGCTCAATGCCATTGAGGTGCACAATAAGCTACATTTTATTCTCCTCTAGAGAACATTGCATTCTGTGAAAGTGAGAGAGACATAGAGGCAACCATAGCAGAAAATGAGAGTGATGCTGTCCTCACAAACAACAACGAAAGCAAGAGGTCTAGAATCACAGTTACCCTGTGCTAGTGATCATTGTAACAGAAACATTTTTGCATGATCACAGCATTGCAGTGTTTATTAGAGAGTAAACACAACAGTTGCTTTCTCTAGTAGATGAAACAGATTTTTGAATGTAGCATTCAGCTTGAAATGGTGAGAGGGAGACATCAGTCCTAACTGGTTCTATTTCTTTTATTCCTTAGTGCACAACCATCTGTCATGGCATGCCGTTGTGCAGTCTGTCTTTCTTCCTCTTTTTTTCCACTCTTTCTCAACTCTCTTTCCAGGGCAATAACCATCATACTCTAGGGTTGTCATGATCCCTAAATTTCACATTTCGATACCAATGCTGGCCAAATTCATTTATACCATTGCAAACACTTTCTAAATTAAGTAAACATAGTTTCAAGTTCTTAAGCAATTGGTCAAATTGCCAAGCTCTATCAAAATGCGCTTTTTTCTTCATATTTCTCCTTCCCTTCTGCCCTTGCTAACATTCTCTACCTCTCTTTTATTATTTTCATTCTATTTTTTGTTCATCCTTCTTTCAAGGGTTTTCCATATTGTAGTTGTCCACTCAGCATGCAAGTTATTCTCATGAAACCTGTCAAGAAAAAAAAGATTGTACAACAGTATATTTTTACAGAAAAATTGACTGTTACAGTAATAAGAATCATAATTGGAAAACAATATAAATAGGAAAAGTTAAATGTCTAGATGTATTATAGTTATGAGAATTGGGGTCTAAATGCTCAAGTTTCCTTAAAATAATGTAACAATTAAAAAAATCTCAATGGTCATAAATGTTGGCTTATATATTTTATTTTGTTTTTTATTTATTAATTTTTTTCTGTTGACTAGGGGTTAAATATGATCTGGGCTGCATTTCCCAAAAGTATAGTAAGCCTAAGTAGGTTGTAGAAACCATTGGCGGAAATGGTCTCTACAATAGAATTAATGCTTTTGAGAAAGCAGCCCTCTTACGCAGAAACCTTTCTGACAGGTTTCGTGAGAATCACCCATGCACTCTCTGCCAAAGAACCAAAAAAAATTATAAATATCAGAATGCAACAGTGGTGTTTTGGAAGTACAAATCTAATTCATATTCTCAGCAGACGTACAATGACAAACCAATGGTTTTTAAGCAATATTTCATAAAAACAAAATGTGTTTAATAGCCAAATTCCCAGTGAAGAACTGCACTACCCATAATCCTAAATAGAGATCCACCAATCAGAATGAAAGTCACTTTATACTTTTCTTTACTTATAATCAAAGTTTATATTTTGTGATTCATTTCAGAGCTGCTTGGTTTGGTTCATGGCTTGGAGCTCCTAAAATAATATTGTTGATGGAGACAAGGTTTTATTAGGCAATTTAGTCCTCTCTTACTTTTCTGTTTATTTGGCCTATTCTGTGATGAAATATTTTTATGCACGCATCTTGCTCACGAGAATCACCAGTCATCATTTGGGCGTGTGATTTTCATGTGTGTGTATCCCGTGATTGTGATTCGTGTAAATTTTGGCCACCTTTATGCGACATTGAAAAGTATGTAAATGCACGACACATTTTCCTCTTAGATGCGGCTTCTATGTGGAGGAAAATAATTATACATGTGCAGATTTAACCTAATTTAAATGGCAAATAATGGGGTAATTACAGCGAGGGCTGCAGGGGTGTCACGCACGCCAGGTGAGTCTTGCTGCAGACCTGCACTTTAAGCTCACATGCAAAATCAAGCTTTTGTGACTTCACGTGCAATCTCTGCCAAAGGACCAGAAATATACAATAGGGTCGGGCTGCAGACCTGCACTATTTCCAAACCGTATTCTCTGTTGAGTTCCTTTGTTATAGTTATTGAAACACTCTTTCAGGAGACAGAGTGATAGAGTTTTGAAGCTGACTACTGTGAGTTGCTCTCACCTTGTGGGGTTTTGACCCACGTGTGAGAGTAATGGACTAATAGACTTAGATCAGATGGTGCTTTGATGAGTGATGTGGTGGACAGAGTGGTGATGTCACCTCCTGTTTCATGCTGGCGATGAACATGCTGTAAAGGTTTCTGATGAATCAGCACTGAGCTCCAGGGATGGCAAGCTGCCAAGAGAGAAGATTCAACTCCACATCCATATTTATGAAAAATTCTGCCCTCCATACATACAAACCCACACACCCCTATGGTTTATATCAAAAGCGTCAAACACACACACAGACACACAAACACATGCAATCTGCAATGTTAAAAATCAGCAAGCAAGTATGTCCCTTGGACCTGTTGTTCTGTTTGAAGATAATTATATTTTCTCTTGCAGTTTAGCCCTCAGCCAAATGTCTTCAAAAATCTCTTTTCTCACTTCTCCAGCAAAGGTGCACTTCTCATATCCTCATTCTGGTAAAGTCAAAGTCTTCGACACAATAAATTACTCTCTCACACTGATATTCCATATCAGCTGATTGCAGTTAATATAATATAGTAATATATAATATAGTAAGGTATAATGCAACATATCATTGACCTCTGCCACAAATTGGCTCAGAACGAAAGAAAAGTAAAGAGATGCATTTAACAACTTAAAACACTATTTGAATAGATATTTGTTTTTTTATAAAAAAATTACTTTTCATAGATTGCCATAAAATTACATCATGTCAACTTTCCATTTGACATCTCTCAAAGGAGTATGGATTTGCATATTTGTATTACATTAAAATATTAGGTACCTGATCCATGGCACTGCAAGAGATGCTTTGATTTCATTTAAAAATCCCACGTTTCATTCCTTTCTTTGTTTTATATCACTCGTTCAATCACCACAAAGGGGCTTTGTTCAAATGCTAGCCCTTTTAGGAGATAAGAGCAGGTAAGGAAAGGAGAGAAAGAGAGCTGAAGAAGATGAATGAAGGAGTTAGATGAAAGAGGAGGAGGTCGGCAGAGGATGAGAGGGAGGATAGATGCCGAGGAGATTTCTAATGAGTCACAGGTTGATTCCATCCACGGTAGAATGTGGAGATTCACTTGTGATGAATGATTCAATTCTAACTGCTTCAATTAGGAAGGAAACTTTTCAGATGTTGCTTGTGATACTGGAGAACACACACAGGTGCTTGCAGACACATATATACACCCACATGTTTGAACACAAATGCACCCTTGCAATAAGCAGCATGCGCTTTGTCAGTGTTGGGAAAGCTACTTTGAAACTGTAATTTGTCAAGCTACAAGCTACACATTATTTAAAGTGTCGTAACCCCCGTTCCCTGATGGAGGGAACAAGACGTTGTGTCGATGTAGTGACAATAAGGGTCTCTCTTGAGAGCCTTGATTACCTCTGATCTTTGAGAAATGGCCAATGAGAAATTGGTGAACAGAATTTCCATGTCCCTCCACCAGACATACGGGTATAAAAGGAGGGAATTGTGCATCTTTTTAGTCAGGTTTTGTACTGAGGAGTGGAATAAGGTTCGGCTGTTACAGCGGTTGGTATGGTGATGTGGCAAGAGGGACACAACGTCTCGTTCCCGTTCAGACCCGTTTGTGGGGATTTACCTGGTGAAACCGTGCCCTCTGCATCCCCCGGATCATGTTCATCGCCAGACGAGCCAGCATCAATCACGTAGGAAGAAGGCGCGGCGCGGGGGGTGGCTGAAGTGGCTTTCCCTCGGAGGAAGGTAAGCTGCGACTGCAACTTTGCCATGTTCATGTTCTCTGCAGAGGTGAGTGGAACAGTAGTGGAAACGTCAGTGTAAAGCATTTCAATGGAAAGGAGGAGGCGAGAACCAACTTGATTATATAAACAATATTTTTATGAGAAACTTAAAAGACAACAAACACACATATGACGGTCATGTCCATAAACTATCTCTCTCTCCCGCACAATCCTCCGCAGTCATCCCTCTCGGAGGCTTGATTAGCCTGATAAGGGACCGAGTGTGTATAATCACGACCCGGCCCCGCCCTCCGCCCTGCCGCATTCCTTCCTCGTTCTCTCAGGCAGGGGAGCCCCTGGCATGACATATACCCCCCTTTTCCTGGGGAGGGGCGTGCCTTTTGCCCTGTCTGCCAGCATGTCATCCCCGTCTACCTGGACGAGGGAGGGGACAAGGGGAGGGAAACAGAAATAATTAAATTGGGGGGTACTTCCTGTAACAGTGTTGTACCCCCCCCCCCCCCAAAAAAAAACACTGTAAAATTTAAATGAGAGGGAAAAGACCAATGCGGAGCGGCAGTGAGAGAGAGAGGAGAGAGAGATTAAAAAAAAAAACACTTACTCGCCAGTTCTCAGATATGCCGTAGCTTGTTCCTCGGTCACTCCTCCACCCTCTAACAGACGACAGCCGCGCCTCTCCGGGTGGATCGGAGTCAGACCTCCAGCCCCTGGCGGACGGAACGCCCCGCCGTGTTCTTGGGGAACAGAAGGGGTCTCCCCCACCCCTGGCAGCAGTTCTCAGCGAGCCCCTCCCCACCCATTTCAACGGCTGATAGGGGACTCTTCCGCCCCTGGCAGTGGCCCTGACCGCTCCAGGCAGTCGGTTAGGAGCCCCTTCTCCTCTCACGGTTGGCGGCTGCCGTCTGCTTCCAGGCGGCCGGGCTCCTCGTACCCCGGCAGATGGCCGCGGCTGCTCCGTTGGGGTGGACGGTAGTGGCGAGAACGCTACTACAGCGTGTCCCTCCTCCTTCCCGGGTTTCGGCACCAGTGCAAAGCATTTCAATGGAAAGGAGGAGGTGAGAACTGGCTTGATTATATAAACAATATTTTAATGAGAAACTTAAAAGACAACAAACACACATATGACGGACATGTCCGTAAACTCTGTCTCTCACCCCCACAATCCTCTGCAGTCGGCCTTTATCCCTCTCGGAGGCTTGATTATCCTGATAAGGGACTGGGTCTGTATAATCACGACCCGGCCCCACCCTCCGCCCTGCCACAGTCAGCTTGCTGAAAACACAACCACTCGGCTCTGAAGAAAAAAATAATTTCATTCATTGTTCTGCGCGTTTGCAACGACACACAGGCGAGAAAGCTCCAGGATATTATGGAAGATTTAAAATTTTCCTCAGAAGAAGGGTGGGACTCTGATGAACATTTGTATTTTGAAGAGAGATTTGATCCAGCTGAGGATACAATTTCAGACGAGTAAGTCAATTAGATTCCATTAGTTGACATGCTATTTTATATATAGATGTACATGTAAATTGTATGCTGTATGATATAATTATGATATGTAATATGATATAAAAATAATATGAATGTTTAGATTATATTTTATCTAGTGTTTAAAATGCCTCATTATCATCAACAAAGCTTGTGCTTACAAATATGTTTTCAGGTTAAATGAGTAAAATACACTTTAAATATGCCCATATTAGAAAATCAGCATCTTATAATGATTTCTGACGGATCAGGTGACACTGAAGACTGCAGTAATGATGCTGAAAATTCAGCTTTGATTACAAATTGCATTTTACAATATATTTAAATAGAAAACTGTTCTTTTAAATTGTAAAAAGAGTTCAGAATAGCAATGTAGTTTCTGTATTTTGGATCAAATAAATCCAGTTTTGGTGAGCAGAGGAGACTTCTTTTAAATGGTAGTGTAGGTCTAAAATTAAGTGAAGTCTTTATGTAAAGAAAATATATAGTCAGATTACTTCTTTTAACTTAAAACTTGATTTGGATCATTAAGTCTCCTCACATTCATTCTCTATCCCTGATTGATAGGCCCATGGGAGGGGTCTTTGTATCCTCAGGTGTGAAATACATCCATATTCATGATCATTCACGCCTCCTCGCATATTACCTATCAACACTAAAAGTGTCTTACAAAAGTTCAATATTGTTTTGTATGAATGAGTGATCAGGATGGTTTTCACATCATTGTGTAGCAAAAACTCTAGGCTACAAGATCCATTTCTCAAAAGTCTTGTGGACAAATTTTTTTAAAACCATGCATAAAGATTATTTTCTCAAAAAAACAAACCTGTACATGCATGTTGCTCGCATATTATTGTTGCCCAGTTTGTGCTGAATACAGTGTTATCAGACTTTAGCCATTAATACGTTTTTAAGCAACTGAAAAAAGCACAAATGTCAAGGCATGTGAAAACTTATCCAGGGCCCAAAATACCCTCAGACCCCAGATGGTTAAGTGAATAGTTATCTAAGAATGAATTGTCCCCGTCAAAAGCACCATTATTTCCACACACTGTCAGCACTGGTTTAGCGCCGATTCACTCAATTTTGCAGATCATGCAACGACACAAAGACGCTCACAAAACCTGTACCGAATGCAATTTGCATGCACACTCACTACCATCTATTTTGCATGACAAAGTGCGCTTGACTACATTGCACATCTGGATACATGCCAGGTTATAACTCTCTTCTCCATCATTTTATCCATCATTAATGCTGATATGATTGGTATGAAAGGAGGCATGTTTGCACTGAAAGGAATTACCTAATTGAAATACCCAAGACAATTTCAGCATTGATTGTACCAGCTTAAACCAGATTGCAGGTGGTTAGTAAATAAGACATTGGTTTTTGTGTTGAAATACCATGAGCAAAAGTGGTGCAACTGTTGAGACAACGTGAGAAGGATTTAGCTGCAGACAGTGCTCCAAAAAGGTTTGGAAGCTCCAAATCACCAGAAATTTGGTTAGGTTATCCCTTTTCCTAACCTTAACCATGAGTGCAAGAGATGCCCCTTTTTCGGAGATTCCTGCTTTCAAAGGATAGTTGAGAATCACCCATCCTGGTTTAAAACACCCACTTATTAATACATTGAGTTTCCCTACTTTCATCAGATAGTTGAAAAATGCCCATCTGGTTTGAAAACACCCACAGATTGGGAAACGGCAATAATTGCAAGATGATCACACAGTAAGTCGACATTCTGTTTCCGAAAGTTCCATTACTCTACAGTAACTGACATGCCCTATCCACCATCGGACATATTTGGAATGGCTCAACATCGTTGCGTCAGTTGCATTGGAGACCACAGTTCAATGCCCAATCAAGCAAGGAATTAATCATGTTTGTATAGACAATCATGAGCATGATAAGGAGGTTGCATTTTTGTCCCTAACATTGCATTTTGTCACTACTAATGGTTAGGGTTAGCATTTATCTTCCCTCTTTTACACCCTGTTCAGCTGAAAACCTTTCTATTTACAACTGGCTTCTGGTAACCCCTCCTGGATATAAATGGAGATCACACTTGTTTATATGCTCTGAAACACTTACCGCTTTAGGCTCTGGAGGCAGTGTTTTCAATTTCGGTCAATGTATACCGATTTTGGATAAAGAAAATTGGCAGACACTTGCCGAATTTTATGTGAGATCAGGCTGATTATTGTTATGCAAAGACCTACACTTTGAACTGTTTCATGAATTCGCCCCCCTGATGTTTAATTTAACCACATTACTGCTAAGCTGCTGACAAAAAGTAGCTAACTACATTAAAGTTACTTAAGGGGAAAATACCTGTTTTCTGTATACTCTATTCCAGTGGTTCTCAACCAGGGGGCCATGGCTCATTATTGAACCTCAGCAAACTTCTAAGAGAGCTGTGAGATTACTTAAAACTGTGTAAAAATTTATTATATTAAAATAATCAAGCTTACTTAAAATGTGAAAAACATAATAAACATAATAAACTTATAGATCATAAAACTTTTTATGATAATTTAATTAATAATAAATAAGTATTTGTATTTATTGAACATAAAGTTATGGGTGGATTGTGACATTTGAAAATAATAGATTAAAAAGTATTTCAACTCTTTCCAATGATGTAATTTGTCATTTAATTAGAGCTATATTTTTCTGGCACAAAAATAATGAGGCGTTTTGAATGAATGAACTATCAGAATTAGGTATACAGCATTAATCTTACACAGATAATTGCACATAAAAAAATAAATAAAAACAAAACTCAATACATCCTTATTTACAGTGGCGGGCCATGCATTTAACCCTCTGGGGTGTGAGGGTATTTTGCGCCCTGGAGAATTTTTGACATGCCTTGACAAGTCTGACAACACTGTATTCAGCACAAACTGGGCTACAATAATATGTGAGCAACATGTATGTACAGGTTTGTATTTTTGAGAAAATAAAGTATATGCATGTTTTTTGAAAAAACTAACATTTTAAGTCACTGAAATAAGGTCATATAACACATACTAAACATTTTTCCACAATCCTTTTGAGAACTGGATCTTGTAGCCTAGAGTTTTTGCTACAAAATGATGTGGAAACCATCCTGATCACTCATTCATACAAAACAATATAGTAATTTAACTTTTGTAAGACAATATTAGTGTTGAAAGGTAATATGTGAGGAGGCGTGAATGATCATGAATATTCATTGTAATTCACACATGAGAGACAAAGACCCCTCCACTGGGCCTATCAATGAGGGATAGAGAATGAATGTGAGGAGACTTAATGATCCAAATAAAGTTTTAAGTTAAAAGAAGTAATCTGACTATATATTTTCTTTACATAAAGACTTTACTTAATTTTAGACCTACATTACTGTTAAAAGAAGTCTCTTCTGCTCACCAAGACTGGATTTATTTGATCCAAAATACAGAAACAACATTGATATTCTGAACTCTGTTTACAATTTAAAAGAACAGTTTTCTATTTAAATATATTGTAAAATGCAATTTGTGATCAAAGCTGAATTTTCAGCATCATTACTGCAGTCTTCAGTGTCACATGATCCTTCAGAAATCATTATAATATGCTGATTTTCTAATATGGGCATATTTAATGTGCATTTTACTAATTTAACCCTAACACATTTGCAAGCACAAGCTTTGATGATGATAATGAGGCATTATAAACACTAGATAAAATATAATCTAAACATTCATATTATTTTTATATCATATTACATATCATATTTATATTATACAGCATACAATTTAAATACCTGCTTTAGCTGAAACAGCATTTAAATGTAACTAAAACTTGCTTATTAGGAGTCATATTTCAAATGTCAATACTCTGAATCCTGGCTGGCAAGTCTGGAAACAGTCCCACTAGTAAAATATGTACATGTTTTTATAAAATAGCATGTCAACTAATAAAAAATAAATGACTTACTCGTCCGAAATTGTATCCTCGGCTAGATCAAGTCTCTCTTCAAAATACAAACGTTCATCGGAATCCTGCTTTTCTTCTGAGGAAAATGTTAACTCTTCCATAATATCCTGGAGCTTTCTCACCTGTGTATCATTGCAAACGAGCAGAAAAAATTATGAAATGTGTTTACAACCTTACTGTCGGGGGTGAGCACCATTTGCATTGATCGTCTCAGCACATTAGCGTATGAATGGCTCGCTCTGCTGGTGGGTGAGATCAAATTATAGATAATTAGATGTCCAAGTAAAAACTGTACATTGCTTTGTTTCAAACAGATTGCATTGCAGGAGAATATATGTTTTAAATTTTAATTGTTTTATTTAAAAGTAGAAATCTTAAGCTTTCTTTAGACATGTGTTTCATGTTTGTGTGATAAGTATTCGAGGAGTTTCAGTTAATTTTTGTGACGTGTTTCTGAAATATGCTCGTGAACACAGAGACTACAGAAATCTCACCCTTTTTATTTTCTTTATTTTACAAAAGCACAAGATTTTGTTGTTATTGTGAGTGTACACAAATAAAAGTAGACCCTTTATAGTCTCTAATGATGTCTTACACTTATCTGTATGCCCAAAAAGGAGTTTCAGTTAATTTTTGTGACGTGTTTCTGAAATATGCTCGTGAACACAGAGACTGCAGAAATCTCACCCTTTTTATTTTCTTTATTTTACAAAAGTGCAAGATTTTGTTGTTATTGTGAGTGTACACAAATAAAAGTAGACCCTTTACAGTCTGTAATGATGTCTTACACTTATCTGTATACCCAAAAATGATGGAGTATTTTAAGTTGTTTCTGCTGTAATGACGAAAATAGCCAGCAGGACACGCTGGCGCATCCGTCGACCCCAGAGGGTTAAAGTCTAGGCCTTCAGTGTGATTCATGCCATTAAGAGAACACAGTTTCATAATGAATAAGACATCCAATGAGATAGACATCATGTATCACTATCATCCATTATGTTGCAGCTAACTAGTAATACCTAGTAACTAGTAATAACTAGCATGAAAGCCAGAACTTGAATTGACACTTAATGCTCAAGTAAGCATAATTTTAACTGTAGCATGACTGTTTTGTGAAATTAATCTCTCCCGAACAGACATTCAAAAATCATAATTTTTTCAAATAAATATACCAAGGAGGTCTATAATACCTGGAAAAATATATCTAATAATAATTGTGATTTAAATGTTTCTTGCAATAAATTTCATTTCGTCAGGGTACACGGTTATGCTGCGTTCCATTTAAGTTGGATGTGTGATATTCCTACTTGATATCTCTGACCATAAATGCATTCCATTCCCCGATATTCAGAACTGTAATGCTCCTGTTAGTTTAGCAGGTGTTTGACTCTCATTAGAGATGTCTCCTAGCAACCCAATTGATAAACAATGCTGCGATGTTAGCATTTCTGCTTCATGTGTACAAATTCAAAAGAGATTATAATGTTTTATACACCTGTTTCTGCAGGCGTTTGTTAAACAAGCTTTTATATCAATTAATGTGGAAACAAACTAATTTATCGATATTTCTTAATAAAGTGAATGTTTATCACTTTGTATATCTCCCTGAGTGTCGACATGTTTGTGTGACATCATTCTCCTGCATCTCGGCGAAATCAGAGTTGAGAATTTCTGCACGAGCCAACAAGTTGTAATTCTGACTTCAAGATGCATTCCAATGCACTTTTCCTAGTAGGAAATTGTTAAATCCGACTTTCTGAGTTGAATGGAACACGGCACTATTTTTCTAAACTTGATCTGACACTGAATGCTCAAGCAGCCTAATTTACACTTAGATGTTTCTATAACAATCAAAAAGCACTTACCAGTTTACTTGAAGTGTAAATCAGTCCTCCTTTCCTTTTTAATTAATTAAACAATAACACGGTCATTCAGAACATCTTGTGTTTTTAAATCCATAAGGATCTCTTTCTCAATGGTGACATGGCAGCCGACTCATCAGCAAGATCTGGCGCTCTTCACTTTCAAATTACATACATCACTTAAAGTATGATTGCCTCACTCAAGGCCAGCTAGAGGACCTCGACCGGGACACATCCTAAAGATCACACCCACCAAGAACAATTAAATAACTCTGCCAATCTGACTTTAGTTACTCATTCATTTGCACTGTTGAGAGATTCTGTGGAAATTCTGAAGGCCTGATGGGGTGGAGCTCAGACTCACGTGCTGCTTCGGGCATGCGTTTTGTGAAACAGTTGTCACACTTTGCTTGTAAGCATCAAGGAATAAATTCTGACTGTATAAACTTTTTGTTTTTCTCTATTTGTTTGTAGGTTAATTAAGAGTGGAAGGCGATTAAAAATATGTAGGCAAAAAGGTGATTGATAAAGAACGGATGAAAAATATGTATTTATTTGGCATGTTAGCCCACAGAGAATGCTTTGCTGGCACTGAGAATTCACCACTGCTTATTTATATAACTGAGTAAACATTTCATTATATCAAAGAAGACCTAAAATTATGAAGGGGCTAAGAATCAGTGAATATTTCATTTACATCCATGTGAATAAAGAGCGTTTGATTTGTGCCTAAGCTTTCTGATTGTAAGTCTTATGCTAGGAATGTGACATTAACAAAGTATTTGTTCTTTAAAAGCTACACTATTTTAAAAACAGCTGAATTACTGACACACAACTAAAAATGTAGTTATTTTTGTAGTAACTACGCATTTTGTCAACATTTAGTGATGACTGAAACTCTTGGGTCCTGTGACAGATGGATTTGGCTCAACAATGCTCAGAGTCAGAGAAACAAAATGGTGAGACTATTATTATGCACATTTTGCTGGACAATCCAAAAACTTTGAAGTCATTTTTCCATGTGTTTGCATAGCTTCTGCATTTTGGATTTTTGGCAGATGTTGCATTGCTGCTTTTTGTTGGTTACTCCCGAGCACTGCACTCTGTTTAGCCACAGGGATTTTGGGAGTTGGAGTAGTTTCTTCCAGCTCTGTTCTCTCTCTCACTCTCTATGTTTCACTCCTTCACTCTTTCTTTGGCAGTGACATCTCTTCTAATGCATCTCTCTTTTAAGTGTGCAGCACCAAGTGTGCCTGCAGCACTACATTGATTTGAATCCTCTCATATACAGCCAGCTGGCATGCTAACCCACACACGCATCTTCATTACACAGACAGGCATACTGAAACAGATCCCTTCAATGCCGTGAGACCATCCCTTCATCAAACACTTACATCTTGACATTTGGATACTCTCCCACCTGGGACTCTTTGACTTGTTTTCCCTCATTGCATGGCACATTTCACCACAGCTCCCGCGTAGCACGCTGGCAAACATCTGCCATGCAGGAAGGGTGCTGAAGTAGTAGTAAAGACATGATTGACATGATTGGTTTTATTTGTGTGGATAAATATGGTTGAACAGATGTAATTCAACTACGTGGAGTGTTGTGAAGGTGGCTATACAATGTACTGTGAATTTAACACACAACTGACATCTATTTTCACATTTTTTTGTTCAAATACATTGCAATATAACTATTTAAGGTACAAAGTTCAGGTGTGCAGTGGAAAAAGTCTTGGCTAGCTATTACCAATGGTATTTAATATGTAAACTGCAGTCTGGTAGAAGCTGTCTGCTAGTCTATGCCATGATGGCACAATATCACATGTCTGAAGGCAAGGTGCAGAACAGTTTATGCTCAGGGTGATTAGGATACTGAATGATCGATTGAGATTTATTTTGGCAAAGGATAATGTGAATATCTCCAAGTCATGGCAGATCACATCTTCTGAATCTCTGGTCTGTAGAAAACAACACATTGTAGAGCATTTTTGTATTGTATGGTGGTGGCGCTGAACCACACAGTGATGCCACCAGTGAGAAAACATTTTATGGTGCCTCAGTAAAGTTTTTTGAGGAGATGCCCCATTTATTTAGGCACCACAGAAAGTGTAGCACTTGTTAAGTCTTTTCAGAGTGGTTACAGCGTTGTAAGACTAAGACAGCCCAGTGGAGGTTATACCTTTCTTAAATTACCACAAAGGATATTGATAGTAAAGTTATGCAATGTTTTATAAATTATATTCAAGTATATAATTTATGATTTAATCAGTGCTGTATTTTATTTATTTATTTATTGGCAATGAGGGTTTTTGTATGAATGGAAAAGTGAATTAGGGTGACAGCATTAACGTTTGAACAGATACATTTACACAAAAAAACTAAAATGCACCCTAAATAATATAACACAAAGGAATTCACGGCTGTGCTGAGTCTAGGGACATCGAATCACTTACCTGGCTCTGGATACCCATCATCGGATCGGTCAGGGGAGGAGGAAAATCGTCCTCGTAGTCCATCACAACCACCCTGGTGTGAGTGTGTCTGTTCCTCAGTCTGCTTCTTAACCGCCGAGATCCGCTGGGCAAATCCTTGATGGTGTCGCCGAATAGGCCAGCCTGGGAGATGGGGGCGTCAAGGAATCGTACCTTGTCAGCCTCCCTCATCTCGACTAGGTTCAGCCAAAGGTGGCACTCCTTGACCACCAAGGTGGATATCGCCTGCCCGAGAGTCTGCGCCATGACCTTCGTCGGTCACCGGCAGCTCCTGCATCAGTCCCGAATCAGAACTACACTGCGCATTTCTCTCAGCTCCTTGGCTTGGTACACCTGCAGAAGAGCCATGGCGTGCAAGGCGGAGGCAGCCTGTCCAGTGGCACCATAGGCCTTGGTCGCCAGTGACGACATGAGCCTACAGGCCCTGGATGGGCAGTTCCGCCAGGTGGGGCCCTCTGCGGGCACAGAGAATTGAGAGCGGAGGAGCTCAGAGACTGAGTCCGGGCAGTAAATGGAGTCCGCCATGACTGTTTGAGCTCATCGTGCATCTCCAGGAAGAAAGGCGTGCAGATGTGTGTGGCGTTCCGGGCCTAGGAACCAATCATCAAGCCGTGAGGGTTCAGGGCGGGGCAGCTGGTTCCATTCCAGCCCGATGCTCGCAGCCACCTGGGCAAGCATGGCTTTGAGCTCTGCGTCAGCCTGCGACTGGTGAAACACATGATGGTGTGTGAATTGCTCTCTCACGTGCCTGGGCGCTGCCCACGCAGAGAAAGCATTCGTGGACAGGTCATGTCCTCACTGTGAGAACATGACAATGGCAACATTGTGGTCGCGGCTTTCCTTCCTCAGAGGGAAAGCCACCCAGCAGCTCCCCGCGCTGGTCCTTCTACCTACGGGTTTGAGGCCACGTCGGTTAGCACTGGGGATGATTTGGGGCTCCGCTGGGCATATCTCCACGGACCTCCCATTCCCCAACACACTTGTCGCACTACACCTCTGCTTGTTGGAAAAAGTATCTTGATATCATAACTATTTTGAAAACAGCTAAATTAATGTCATGCCACTGAAAAGTGTAGTGTAGTATGTAGGGATGGGTGGATCGATACCAAAGTATTGATATTTCCGCTACTGATGTGGTTTCAAGAATATCGATCCTCACATAAAAATATCGATTCTGTTTGTTTTAAAAAAAACTAGTGATCTTATTATTTAGATTACATGAATATTAATGCATCTCATAGGCTTCGAAGTGGAAAAAAAAATTATTATATGAGCAAATTGTTGCATGGCACCAAAACTATTTTGTCTTCCACTCATCTTGACACGCAGAAATGCTAAAATACACTATGTCACAGACAGCGCTCACTCTGTAGTTTTCACACTAAGTAATGACAAATCTAGATGTGGCATGTATTATAATGGGCTTGTTTGTCCATTTTTTACAGGTTTATTTAAATTCAGAGTTGTTAAAACATTGATAATGGTCTTTAATCCTGGTTAATAAATGATACCCTTATGAAAACTTACCATGGATTTGCTGTAGTAATATTGGATTAACCATGACTAGTAACCACAAAGGTAGTAACCATGTTTTTTGTTTTCTTGGCAGTAACTAAGTTTTTGATACAGTTAACCCTGGTTTTACTACAGCATTACTGTAGTATCCATATGGTAACTTGGTTCTCTTACGAGAGGTTCTCTCGTATTGCGTAAGCTAGCTTACGCTACGGGAAAGATTAATCTTTTCTGAGATATTGAAGCCAAAAAAATTATCCTTAATTTTGTATCATTTGTCAACGCAGTGCAGCAACTGCAGACCTTGAGCGGGCTAGCTAGCGAGCTCATTGGTTGCTCTGCGGCAACTGCTGCAGCCTATAGACGAACTTGAGTGAACTCGCGTCCAATGAGAGGCGTCCACGCGCTTACTGCATCAAAGCCCGCCAAAATGGCCGTGGCTAGAGTGCATATAAGCGTAGTTCGTAGGCTGGAACCCTGATTTTCATCTCTTCAGCGAAGCTCTTCGCATCTCTGAACTGGAAGCCGCGTCGCCGTTCGAGGGGCATCTAGCAAGCTTGGACAGCGCTCGAAGAAGCCGGCCGTCTTCGCCACCTTCAGCCATCCTGCGAGCTACGCCATCCAGCAACGTATCCTTTTTTAGAGCAAGCTAAGTTCCTCAGCGAACTTCACAAAAAGAGTATCGAGTGTCTTTTTAAAGATGCCTAGCACTTCCTGCGGCTCATGCCGCGCTCCTCTCAGCACCGGAGTCCGCCACCTCATCTGCGCTCTCTGCCTGGGACGGGAACATGCAGAGCTCGCCCTCGCTGACAGCGGATGCGACCTCTGCGAGGAGCTTCCGATGTCGACCCTGCGGGCTCGACTCGAAGCATGCAAAACCGAAGCCGCCGCGCCTTCGTTTCGCCGCGCAATAAGAAGCGCCGCTCCCAAAGGCTGCCGGAACCGGTGTTAGAAGCGACTGTCTCGCCGGAGCCTCTCCCTCGAGTCTCGCTTTCACCCTCCCCGCCCCCCCGGGATGCGCAGTTGCTGCCGAGCGGCTGCACTGCTGCCATCTGGGATGACGAGGCGGAGGATAAGGGTTGCTGTTCCATCATGGCTTCGGACAGCGAGGAGTGGTCAGGCTCCCAAGCCTCCTCCTCGGCCCAGGAATCCAGAGGATTTGGTAGCAGCACACCTTTGCCCGCCCTCTGCAAGATGGCGGTCTAAACCGGTGCTCCTGTCTAGGCCTGCAGAACTACTTCCGCCTGTGTTGGCCGCGCCTATGCTGCCGCCGGCCAAGCCGCATCTGCTCTGCATTCCATGGCCATCTTACAGATCCCCCACGTGACCAGCCTCCTGCACGAGCCTCTTCACAGCGCCCAGCTCAGCAAAGCCAGACTTTTCAGCGTCGACAGGGCGGCCGCCCTAGGTCGCGCTCAGACAGCCGCCGCAGACCGCCGCCCGCCCGCGGGCCTCGGCCTAAGATTACGTTGAAACCTGAGCAACCGAAGTCCTCCTAGCTTTGTTGAAAAAACGACGGCTCAGTCCCGCCGCAGCCGGACAGCCGTCAAAGCTTCGCCCTCTGTCAGTCCCCTTCTCTCAGGCTACTGCAGTGGTGGATTCAGCAGCCAACAAGCCGGTGATACTGCCCGCTTGCCTGCACTCAAACGCCGTTTTCACGGCGACCCAAAGAAATCTTGTAAAGAGCAAACATGCCTTTTGTGTAGAAAATGTGCCCACAATCCAGTGTTCACCCCTACACACAAGCATTACACTTCCCGTGTTCCTATCAGAGCCCACTCACATAAAGCGGACACAGGCCGCTCGAGTGTTAGAGTCAATAAACGCGCCCACCGAATCCGTGCGGCGTGCCCTTCTCTGGCCGCTCTGTCACACGACCAGCCTTGTGTAGAAAATGTGCCCACAATCCAGTGTTCACCTCTACACACAAGCATTACACTTCCCGTGTCCCGATCAGAGCCCACTCACATAAAGCGGACACAGCCCGCTCGAGTGTTAGAGTCAATAAACGCGCTCACGAATACATGCACGCGCCCATTCTCTGCCCGCTCTGTCACACGGCCAGCAAACACTTCTCTGTATGTAAGTCCCGTGCTCGTGACTATGCTCGCAGCATCACTTAACAGATGTGACTCTTTCCCCATTCACCTCAATCGGAAGTCACTCACAGAACAGCCTGTCCCTGCTGTCTGCGAGCAGTCATGCATAAGCACAGTAAGTGCGCTCACACATTCTGTTCAGCTGCTGTGTGCGGCAATCAGGGCGATTTGGCCATTCACCCTCTAGCGTTACGCTTCAAAGCGTGGGAAACTATCCCAGGATATCCAAATGGGTGTTAAGCACAATAAAACAGGGCTATTTGCTACAGTTCGATCGCTGCCCTCCCCACTTCAGAGCGTGCTCGAAACTATTGTGAACACGGAAGCAGCCTGCATGCTTCGCTCAGAAATAGCAAACCTTCTGTGCAAAAGGGCCATAGAGAAAGTGCCGCCTTCGCTGAGCGAGTCGGGGTTTTACAGCCGTTATTTTCTTGTTCCCAAGAAAGACGGCGGCCTCAGACCAATATTAGATCTCAGGGTTTTGAACAAGGTGCTTGCAAAAGACCGTTCAAAATGCTTATAATCAGGAAACTCCTCGCGCATACGCACCAGGGGGACTGGTTTATCTCTCTCGATCTGAAAGATGCCTATTTTCAGATTCAGATAAATCCCCGTCACAGGCCATTCTTGAGATTCGCCTTCGACGGCCAGGTTTATCAATACACCGTCCTTCCGTTCGGCCTGTCTTTAGCACCCGTACTTTCACGAAGTGCATGGATGCGGCGCTCGCACCCCTGCGGAGTCAGGGCTTGCGAATTCTGAACCCCCCGCGCCCCCCATCGGTTCCTATCTGGGATCTTTCTATAGTTCTCGAAACTATGAAAGCCCCCCCTTTCGAACCGCTTCAATCCGTGGATTTGAAATACCTTTCACTCAAAACCGTTTTTCTGACTGCCCTGTCATCAGTCAAACGTGTGGGAGACCTTCACGCACTGTCTGTCAGCGCTGTGTGTCTTGAGTTTGGACCAAGTGACTCCAAGGTCATTTTAAAGCCTAGACACGGCTATGTTCCCAAGGTGATCGGTACTCCTTTCAGAGCACAGGTCATTTCCCTATCGGCGCTGCCAGCATCCGATAGCGAACGCGACACCAATCTCCTTTGCCCAGTCAGAGCACTGAGATTGTATACTGCGCACTCCGCCTCTTTCAGACGCTCTGAGCAGCTTTCGTTTCGTTCAGAGGGTGCACCAAAGGTCTCGCCGCCTCGAAACAGACACTGTCTGTTAACGCCCCCCCCCCCCTAAAAAAAAAAAAAACACTTCAGAAATACTATTACAGCCAAACAATTGCAACACTGATACCTGAAGCCTGAGTTTTCTCAGAAGTTTCTTATTGTATTTAAACTACATGTAAAAGCCTCAAGTTGAGTAATATTGTGTTTGGAAAAAAATGCAAAAACACATGGATTGTTTGATAGGTATTGCAAATGTATTTAGAAATTCAAACAAATTCAGGCTCACACACAAATTTTTTTTAAGATGAACCAATCACGTGAACAATAACGTAACTAACCTAAATGGCCAATGAAAAAGCAGCGGTAGTTCGCGCACTCAATTAGGCAATATATACTAGGCTTCAAATTTGAATAGCCTACAAATGGTCATTTGATTTCAAATGACAAACAAAGACAATTATGACTTTATTATTCCCATCGGCCAATTACACATTGCAGAGTAGAGATGCGCGGATCAGCTCTAACATCACCCGAATCAGCTGTTAAAAACAAACTCACCATCACCAATGATTTTCTCCGATTAGATATCCGCACACGATCATCACATTACAATTAAAATTCTCAGGGCCAGATGTACTAATGCTTTTGCGCCCACTTCAGGCGTATTTGTTTCGCAAAGTGCGCATAAAACCATGGCGAGGTATGTACGAACGGGACGCACCGAGATGAAAGCGCAGATTGCCTGTCGCAATTGAAAATGGCAAAATGCACTTTTCGTGTCATGCATATGCATTCATGGGATGGACAAGGGGAAAGTGGGAGTGTCACATAAATAGATGGGAGGGGAAGCGTAAACTGCGCCTAATTATGCGCCTAATTATGTATTCAGCGTTAAAAGCATGTGTAACTTAGGAAGCGGCTCTCCTGGCATATCCTCCTGGTGAAGTGGCAGCAGTAATCCGAGCAAGACGAAGACATAGGCTAAGGAGAAGAGCTGAAAAGATTTTTGCGTAGGCCGCCTGTTGAGTACCTCTGAGTAACGCCCCCCATTTGTGCCTGAGCGCCCCCCTCTCTGCTGCCTCGTTCACACCACCCCCCAACACTGTCCAAACGCCCCCTAGGGGGCGGTACCGCCCCCGTTGAGAAACGCTGGTCTAGATGGATAGTGGACGCTATTGCTGCCGCATACGCGTCAAAAGACCTGCCATGCCCGTTGGGCATTAGGGCTCACTCCACTAGAGGCATGGCCTCATCGTGAGCATGGTCCAGTGGGATTTCCATTCACGACATATGTGTGGCAGCGGGCTGGGCTTCCCCTCCACCTTTGTCAGATTTTACAATCTGGAAGTGCCCGCCCTGCAGGCAAAACTACTAGCGGTTTAATACGCTACAGCTCCCCTGGTGAGCTGCACTGATGGGACTCATTCCACACAGACCGGCACCGCCGCTCTGTCGTTCCCTTCCCACAATGTGCTTATGTATTACACACACACTGGCCCGCACTCTTGCCGGCCAAATATTATTTCCCCACTCACAAGGGCTCTCCGGGTCCCCCACCCCGGGGCTCATGCAGTGGATGCTTGGCGCGCATGGCGTTGACAATGGGTTCCCGTAGCGTAAGCTAGCTTACGCAGTACGAGAGAACCTCTCGTAAGAGAACGAATCGGTTCCCTAACGTAACCTCGGTTCTCTCTAGACGAGGGAACGAGTATTGCGTAGCCGGCCGTGCTCGCGCCACGAGCGACTTTCGCTTCATTCAATGAAAACCAGGGTTCCATATAACTACGCTTATATGCACTCTAGCCACGGCCATTTTGGCGGGCTTTGATGCAGTAAGTGCGCGGACGCCTCTCAATGGACGCGAGTTTGCCCAAGTTCGTCTATAGGCTGCAGCAGTTGCCGCAGAGCAACCAATGAGCTCGCTAGCTAGCCCACACAAGGTCTGCAGTTGCTGCACTGCGTTGACAAATGATACAAAATGAAGGATAATTTTTTGGCTTCAATAACTCAGAAAAGATGAATCTTTCCCATAGCGTAAGCTAGCTTACGCAATACTCGTTCCCTCGTCTAGAGAGAACCGAGGTTACGTTAGGTAACCGATTCGTTTTCATAATAGTAACCATATACTAATATCAATGGTTCATTTTGAGGATTTATTTGTGGCTTATACTAACTCATTTTTTAAAGAGTAAATAAAGCATCCTAATAATTTTCTGTTTAGGCCCATAAATATATACTTAAGTAATAATAAAGTTGCTAATTTTATTCAAAGAATTCATACAAATTCAATTTATTAGAGTATCGATATTGGCCTAAATGTGCTTGGTATCGGATCGAAAAGAAAATAAGTGGTACTCCCTAGACATACTATGACACAGTATGTGAGGTCATAACTTTCTTGAATCATCACAAATACTTTTTAAGGATTCATACACTATATAGTGTGCTGGGATCTTTAAGATTAGCAACATAATTATTTCACTATGAGGGAGATATCACTGATAATGGCTCAAATCTTTCCAGAATGGAAGGGTAATTAGATAAAAATGTCCAGCACTTCTACCTCTAATTAAACAACTGATAAGTATCCAATTCCCAAAGAAACAATTGCAAACAATACAAAAAGGGCTTAAGACAAATCTGCTGATATCTAATATATGTTTGTCCTGAGCTGGCTGTGTGCTGAATTCCTTATTATTGTAAGAGTGAAACAACTTGCAATGGCAAAGCCAGGCTTAAGAGAGAGAGAAAGTCGGATGAGTTGTGTGTCTTCCACATAAAAATGGCAACAGCCAAAGCCTCCAATATAAAAAGAAAAAGCCCAGTGTTCTCCAGGGACAAATTTATCTAGAGTGCTCAACAGTGGTAGGTTTTCAAGGGAGAGTAGGGTCTCTTTTTTTGTAAGTGGTGATAGGGAATGCTAAGGACTGAAATATACATCTGTGAGAGAGGCTAGAAGCTAAACTTAAAGATGCATTTCTCAACTTTTGAGGGCTTTTTTTTCCGTTTCTTTATCTTTAACTGTATCTCTCCTGCCCCCCCAAGTATTCATAAATCAGAAAAGGTCTGTTTATTCAAAATAGAAGTGAACACATACACCCCCAGGTATCATTGACCCTTTTGAAGAAATTCTTTGTATTCAGCTGGGATTTGTGTGTTGGATTCGGGACTTGTTGAGACTTGTGCATTCCTGTGGGGTGGGGGACTCAGGACTCGATTTGAGGTCCAGAGAGATAATGTTTTGTGGTGATGTCTGATTCACAAACAAATTATTATTTTTAGTTTTTGTTCTGAATTAGTTGAACTGACTCTATTAGTGGTTTGAATTAAACATGTGAGTTATCAGTCTGATTTAAAGGATAGTTCACCCAAAAATTAGGTGAATAAAAAATAATCATCATGTATTCACCATTGTGTCATTTCAAGCCTGTATGACTTTCTTTCTTATGCGAAACACAATAGGAAAATATAAATGAAATCCTGTTTCACTGAAATCACTGTATTTTCAACTATAAAACATTATTTTAACTATAAAGCTTTTAAATGACACAAATGTATCATAAAAGTAGTCTGTGCATCACATTGCATGTCTTCTGAAGGCATACAATAGTTTTGGTGTGAAACAACCTGAAATTTAATAATTTTTCAGTGAAAATCTTGATATCAATTACACACTCTTGAACACTATGACAGAAGCTTGTTCACAAAAAACATACCAAAATATATCAAATAAATAGTTTTATATCTAAAAGTATTAAATAAAAACTAGAAGTTGTTAGAGACACAAAGTGTAGATATTTTATGTAGTTGTGCAAGGCAACTTTCAATGTCAGTGCATCATGATGCACAAACAATGAAAACTGCCTTGTTGTTTGAGCGGGGTTCTTTAGGTGCAAAGCTGTAGTGTAGGTGACATCTTAAACATCTGAACTATACTTTTCACAGGTGTATTTTTAACAAAGTGCTATAAGAAATATTATGTCACAAATTTAGCACAAACACAATCACAATTAGAGTGGGAGTAACAAAATTAACTGGAACTATTCATACTAATTTTCTAATTACTAAATCCTAATTTAATCACCTAAATCAAAAACAAAGCAGCAATTAAGTGCATTCTTTTTAACTAAAAACATGTAGACTGTCATGTCACACTGGTACTTTGTGTGAACTTTTAACTTATTGCTAAATCTCTTTTTAGAACCATTCCAATCCAACTTTCCAAACATATATCACTTTTTTACCTTCAATATAAAACTAGATATTATTACATTTACAGCAACATTATTCCCCTGTGCTTTGGAAGAAGTGTCAGAAAATAACATGAAAGAGAAATCAATGCAGACGTGACTGTTTGTCAGGGTTTTTTTTTCTTTCTTTTTTTTCTAAATTCTAAGACTTAATTTTTAATTATTTATTCATGCTGCCTTTCCATGACATAGTACAGCAAGACCTAAGAGACAAGTGGAGCACAGACAGGATCACAGTACTAATTCACAGTAGTGCTTTAATAAGTAAGGATTAGCCAGCTTTTCCATTTTCAGTCAGTCCAATCTATAAAGGGGTTTGCGCAAAACACTCTACCTCATTAAACAAGATCTTGTTAACTAGAGCTCAGCTTATTCAGCTTAAAAACGTGTGCATTTAATCAATTAAGTTGAATGCTTTAAGTTAATCGTCATAATTGTACACATTTCTTGGGATCAAATGTCAAGGTTCCGTAAAAGGCTTATTGTTAGGCTGATTGGCAGTTAATGTATTACTACTGAATTACAATTATCTGTACTTAAATACATTTTTCATTTAGGTGACATACAAATGGCATAAGTAGTTAAAAATGCCAAACCTGAGAGTGTCGTAGATAATCAGCTGATTGCAAGCATGCTTTTGGCATTTAGCATAAAAGCCTATAACTGTCACTCAAAGGTTGCTGGTATTTGTGTCGAAGACTTAAAGTAATGTTCCAGCTTAAATACAAGTTAAGCTCAGTTGACAGCATTTGTGGCATAATGTTGATTACCATAAAAAAACGATTTCGACTCGTCCGTACATTTCTTTCAAAAATTTTTTAAAAAGATGCAAACATTACATTTACAGTGAAGTACTTACAATGGAAGTGAATGGCCCAGTTTTTGGAGGGTTTAAAGGTAGAAATGCAAAGCTTATAATTTTATAAAAGCACTTACAATAATTGTTCTGTTAAAACTTGTGTGTTATTTGAGCTGTTTAAGTTGTTTAAATTATAATATTTACATTTTAGGGTTTGTTGACATTACATAGTCATGGCCACAATGTTGTAAAATTTGCTATAACTTTACACAGAAATTTATAGTAAGCAATGTTATCACAGTAAAATCATGTTGTTTATGTCTTGTGGCTTTACTTTTGAAATAGTGAGTATCTGAACGTTCCTTTCACTTCCACTGAAGATGCCTCACTGTAACTCTATGCTTATTTTTTATTTTATATTTTTTAAGAAAAGGAGGGGCAAGAATTTTTTTTTTTTTTGTGGTAATCAGTATTATGCCACAGATGTTGTCGATTGAGCTTAACTTGTATTGAACCCAGATTATTCCTTTAAGACAAATTAAGTAGTTTTTTGCAGAGCAAGGATCACTTTGGAACAAATTTTGTTCATCGTTACAGCTTCAAAAAACCTCCACATGCTGAATGAGTATACCAGACTTTGATCTGAAATCAAAATATCCTGTGCCCGTTTACAATGTTCATCTAACTCAGTAAAGTGACTTCCATATAAAGCAGCATAAAAAGCCTAGTTTGCACATCCACATGCCTGCATTTCATCTCGCGGTTTGCTTTTTCAGCACTATTGTTTGCATCTTCCCTTCCTCTCGTTCTGCCCCTAGTTGACACTTCCATTTTTTATTTTTTTTTTATTTTTTGCCAGAGTTGGCAAATTACACTGCTTCACAGCCCAGCTCAACATTTCGTGGTTCACCTTCCCCAACTTCAGTACCACCAAATAAAATGATTCAAAAGAGATAAATGTTCATGTCTGACATCAGCGTTACTGAGCATCTGGGAGTCACAGAGTAAACAAGGGCAAAAAAAGGTGAGGTTAGAGGTGGGAGGCACACGGTCAGTTCTTAAGTAATATGAGTTTTACAGTGGGGTGTGAGGCTCATTTGGTAAAACACTCTAATAAGGGCACAGAGAGAGATAGAGAGAGATACCTGCTGTGGTGATATTTAAATCCTTGTAAATCTACAGTATCAAAATAGTCAAGCACTAAAGCTTTTAAGCTTTGAAAAAAGGAGAAGCCAATAAGAGCTTTGAAAATCAGCATCAATGACTTTCAATGATGAGCAGGCACTGTTTATGCAAACAGTATGAATGATAAAGGTAGCTTATGAATGGAATGATTATAAAATTCCCCATGTTTGCTTGGGTTCCTTCTAGGTGCTCTGGTTACCCCCACAGTCCAAAAACATGCATAGGTGAGAGAGTGTGTGTGTGTGTGTGTGTGTGTGTGTGTGTGTGTGTGTGTGTGTGTGTGTGTGTGTGTGTGTGTGTGTGTGTGTGTGTGTGTTAGCCCTGTGATGGCCTCCTGTCCAGGGTGTTTCCCTGCCTTTGGCCTGAGACAGCTGGGATAGGTTCCAGCACTACCCACTATATAGGACAAGCGGCTATAGAAGATGGATGGATTGATAATAATACATTTCAGTTGTTTAAATTTAAGGACATTTTGTTACCTTTTTACAACACTTGTCCAATGTAAAATGTGGTCCTAAAGCAAGCACTGTTTAGAACCACTGCCATACACTATATCCTTAGTATCTAAAAGGCTCTGCAATGGCATTTGAAAGACAGTATTCAAACGGGAGAGTCTCTAAAAGTGCTGAATTGTTAATGAACCTCTAAGTGGAGAGGAAATAATCATATTTGCACTGTTCCACAGTTGTAATTAAGGCCATGGAGAAGACATATTGATCACCACCAGCTTTGGCTACCAGCCTCTGTTTACACTCAGGGATTTGGATTCTAACTCTCAACTTGGCAAGCAACATGGTTACCTTGAACAAAAGGGAACATCATTTATTCTCAGTGATTGTCATAGAAATTCTATCGCCATCTCCTGAACTAAAAAACTATCTGAATCTGCGCCAGCCGTGCACCCTCACGGCCTCCTCTTCACAATTCTCCCCCACCTAATTCAAGCCGGGAGCCCCATACAACCCCCCATCTCTGCTTCGGCATTTTCCTTTCTGGCCGTTCTGTCAGCCATTGGTTGCCTACTGGGAACCTGGGGGAGAGACGAGGGGAGGCGTGAGGAGAGGGAAAGGGCAAGCAGGAGACACACGGAGAGAGCGAGAGAGAGAGAGAGAGAGAGAGAGAGAGAGAGAGAAACTTGCTTGACAGCTTGAACCTCCCCAGCTGAACAGCAACAGGCCCTCCGACTCCTGGCAGACGGAACCGCTGCTCCCCTTCTCGGCAGATGGCAGCAGTTCCTCCTGAACATCCCTCCTCCCTCACGGGTTTCGGCAACACTGTAACAGATAAAGGTTTGGCAAGGAGGAGGTGGGAACCAGCTGAACAGTCAACATAAATGTTAATGAGAAACTCAAAATAATCCAAACATAAACAAACAGACACATGCAGCGCGGTCACGTGCATCTCTCTCGCTCTCGATCTGGCATCTCTGGCCACCCTTTATCTTGCTCTCCCTCACAGCCACACCCTCCTCCTTGTCGAAATGTTTCTTTGTCAAATTTTGTTAAAGCATACAAAATTTACTTGCATACGATTGTGGTATTAAAGCGATAGGTCACCCTGAAATGAATATTCTGCCATTATTTGCTCACCTTCATGTCATTCCAAGCTGTATGATTTTCTTTTTTCCATGGAACACAAAGTTTTGAAGAATGCTTACACTGTTCTCTTCCATATATTGAAAGTGGATGTAGACAAATGGCTGTCAAGCTCCAAAAGTACAAAAAACACCAAAAAAGCATTGTAAAAGAACTCCATATAACTCATGCATTGTATTCCAACTCTTCTGTAGCCATATGATTGCTTTGTGTGAGGAACATACTGATATTCACTGATAATCTTGCTTGACAGCCAGCCACCATTCACTTTCATTGTGTGGAAAAGAGAGGATGTTTTCCACAGAAGTCATACAGGTTTTCAAAAGTAAATAATGATAGAATTTTCTTGTTTGAGTGAAGTGTACGTTGAAGAGTTTTACCTATTATGTTTGCACAAGCTTTAAAAAAACTGTAGCTATATTAATTGAAAGAAGATTAAGTCATTATGAACCTCTCTCCTCCCCCCTTATCTCTTTTCTCTACAGCTTGTGAGTTGATGAACAGAGGTATCCTAGCCCTGGTCAGCTCTATCGGCTGTATATCCGCAGGCTCGCTGCAGTCTTTGGCTGATGCCATGCACATCCCTCACCTCTTCATCCAGAGGGCACCCACGGGTACTCCTCGCTCTAGCTGCCCGCCCACCAGTCGCGCCCAGCCAGATGAATACACTCTTTTTGTACGACCGCCTGTCTACCTAAATGATGTCATTTTCCAAGTTGTGATGGAGTACACCTGGCAGAAGTTCTTTATCTTCTATGACACTGACTATGGTGAGTATTTAGATTTACAGATTATATTATAGGGTGCTATTAAACAGGGCCACAAGGAGCTCTTTCAGAATGGATCCAATCAGTGACCCCACATTAATAGTCCCTCATTACACCAAGGGGGGTATTATAGGTGGACATTTTGTTGTTAGGTGTCTTTTTTTAGGTGCCTACCTGAGCCTATGTCCTACAAATTGTATTTTTTTAGTCAGAGAAAAAAATATATATAGAGAAAAAAACTAAAATACATATATTTGTAGGACTTAGGAAGGCACTAAGACACCTAAAAAATATATATAAAAAAATAACAGTGTGGATCAGGGCTTCCGTATTAGTAAGAGGAATTACAAAGTGTTACCCATTTTACTAGTTATAAAAAGAGCAGTTAATCAAAACTATTACTGTCATTTAAGTAGAAAACAGAATGTTTATATTTGGGTGAAATATATCATTTGAAAAGAGCCTAATGGACAAAAATAAAATAAGATAAAAAATTATATTTGTGTTTTTGAGTGGGTTAAAGAGAGAGGGAGGATGAGATAGAGGGAGAGAGAGAGTAACAAGGCACCAAAGAAATTGAATGAGAGAATCGGTGAGATTGAGAAATCAAGTGTAGTTGTGTGTGAAAAGAACTCCATAGTTCATGGTCCCACTGGAGGGTATGCTCTGCTGCAGCAGGTTAAGGTCCAGATTAATAAGTACCTGTCCCTAAAGAAAAACGGATGTGGTTTTGGCCGTGTCCTAGGGGCCATGCGCCTGGTGTAGCTATATAATGATGAAGCCTTAGAGATTCTCACCTAATCACTCTCCTTAAGCTTGCAGAGGGCTTGACTACTGACTCAGAATATAGATTTCTCAGCCACTTGATGAGCGCCCACTGAGCAAGAGATCTTTTAGAGACAACAATGTATGCCTAAATTGCTTTGGCCTTTTAAGATGGTTTCTTGGACAATAGAGAGTTCATTGGCGAATTGATTTTGTTTTTCTGTGTGTTCCCATTTTTCAGGTCGATTTAGAGTTACCAACTTTCTACTAGCCAAATACAGGACTTTTTATTTTCATCAGAACTCTGGTGTGAGACACTGTGCAGTGGTTAAAGATGTCCAGCACAAAATGGTCCTTAGGTTACAAACTGGTAATTAGAGGAGTATTATGCTATAAATGTGGTTTATGATGACATTTCTAGTGTCCCCATAATTCAAATCACTTAAAAAACATACCAAAGAAGGTTTTTGTGAGGGTTAGGTCTAGGGGTAGGGTTTGGGTTAGGGGACATAATCTATAGTTCGTACAGTATAAAATTCAATATGTCTAGAGAGTCCTTATAAGGATAGCCAACACGTGTGCATTTGTGTGCGTGCCTGTGTGCCTGTTTGTGTGAAGGAGATGAAAGAGTAGATCCTCTCATTCGTTATGTTGCGCGAATGTGACTGTATATGGTTTCATTAAATCACACCCTTCTGTTGTTTAATGATCACATTTGGCCATATTAAGACTTTTTTATTATTATTTTCAAATGTTCTTTGATTTAATCTCAAAACTCTCAAATTACATAACATTTTGATAATGGCAGCATACTTTAATATGGTACTGAAATTAAGAACAAGATGATATCGAACCATTTTAATATTTTTGGTATTGCAAAATTTTGTTAGTACCGGTATAAAGTGTAACACTATTTTGGCCTCTGACCTCTGTCAGTAACAAGCCATTTTCAGCCACAGAACTACAGATTACTGGACGTTTTTTGTTTTTCACACTATTCTCTTTTCATTCTAGAGACTGTTATGCATGAAAATCCCAGGAGATCAGCAGTTACAGAAATACTCAAACCGGCCCATCTGGCTCAAACAATCATGTCTCGGTCTAAATTACTAAGATCAAATTTTTTACCCATTCTGATGGTTGATGTGAACATTTACTGAAGCTCCTGACCTATATCTGCACAATTTTATACATTACGCTGCTGCCACATGATTGGCTGATTAGATAATCTCCTGAATAAGTAGGTGTACCTTATAAAGTGGCGAGTGAGTGTTTAATTCTTGAATGCATAGTTCGGATAGCA
The DNA here is from genome assembly GCF_025860055.1 of Xyrauchen texanus. Taxonomy (NCBI): domain Eukaryota; kingdom Metazoa; phylum Chordata; class Actinopteri; order Cypriniformes; family Catostomidae; genus Xyrauchen; species Xyrauchen texanus. The sequence continues at coordinate 21,255,215 of NC_068302.1, read as the reverse complement.
AATGATCAACTTTAAAAGGTAGGAGAAAATGCTTCCCATACAGTATCTTTTGTTGTTGACACCAAACACTGTGCATTCAATCAAATTCTACAGTATTTTGGCATAAATTACTCACTCATTAGTCACCTTAGCCAAATTATGTACATGCAACATAAATAGGTTGCGTGACATGCCCTCATCTTTGCAAACCATTAACAAAACTATGCAAGGTACAAAAATATGACCCAGACTACATCAGATAAAGATAAACCTGTTTTGGCTGAACACAATGGCATACCTTCTACAGAGAGCGTGATATAGCAAAGTCCCTTGTACCCCATTCTTTTGTTATTTAACTTGGGACTTCTAAAGGCTCTGATTTTATATGTATTTTTCAGCTATACAATCTAATTCTGTGCAATCACACATGACACATTCTCCTAGGAGGTATTTGAAAATGCTAGCTTCTCTCTAAGGAACTGATTGGCTTTTATCTGCAGAGTGATGTAGTTTTCCTAATTAGCTTTGCCTTTGCCATTGCCATAGTTATTTGCTAAGAAACAAAGTAGTGACTAAATTTCACCAAGGGCAGGCAAACAAGGCTCCAAAGACAAAGTATATTTTTGATCAAGCTTAGAGAAAATGTAAAGAATATTTTTAAAGAATCTATAGATGTGATTTTTTTTAAGTTCTACAAGCTGCCCTCATTTGATTTCCTGTTCTAAATGTAGATAATGGATAACATAGACATGTGTTAAACATAATGTATGTCTCAGTGCTTAAGGTGAAGTCATTGACCTCTAATACGATTACCGCCTTCTTTAATTTCTGTTTGAATAGCAGTGGCATAGCACTTTAATATTTGAGTAACTTGTACAGACATTTGGCAAACCAGGATAAGATTAATTTAATGTGCAGCAAGTCCAATTGAGATGATTTCATGGTTAACAGACAAGTGGATGAGAACGATAAAAGAAATTGAATCCCTCTTTTGTGGAGATAATTAATAACGATCTAGGCCAATGACCCCATTATCCTCTTCTGATAACCAGTCACCCTCTGTATTGTGTGGTGGGTCAAGAGTGAGAATATATTTAATTGTACTTGCTCTCACTGTCTGTCTTTTCCTCTCTTTTTCCAAGCAAGATGTACTGCAACATGAATATTTGTTTTTTAACCACCGTTGTTGCTTGCTGGTGTCGTAAAACCAAAAACATTAAACACAGTATAGAAGATACAGCTAGTGGGAAATTCACAGCATGAGAGCTCACTCAATAAGCACTCAGCTGCAGGCCTGACATCCAGCCCTTTGGATTCAGCTCACAGTTCCCACCAAGCCACATATGATTGTAACTCTATATAGCTCTGGAATTTGATTTAGAGAGCTCACACAGGCCAAAAATAGTGACAGTTCCCTCTAATTAGTCATTAGTAGACAGAACAGGAAACTGGCATGTATTGACTAATGTTAAGCTTTTGAGTGACTTAAGGCCCTGGCAGGGGGTGGACGTACGCTAATCAGGCCTAGCACAATTGATTTCTCACTATGATTGGGTGGAAGAAATAGAAGGAAAGATTTTAGAGTTTTAACCAGTAACTTTTTTTTTTTTACCTTTGTTCATGATTCTGGATTAAGGATGTAGGATGTTCTTGTACTTCCTAAATTAGACAGCCCATATTGGTGCTTATTGTTATGTACAGATTACATAATCACTACACCTCAAAAGGAAACCAGCTAACAGATAGACTGATGGATGGATGGATGGATGAATGGATGGATGGATGGATGAAGAGGTGGATGGTTAAGTGGATGGATGGATGGTGTTCTTTATTTTTTTTGCTATAAGTTCCATCAGTATGGCTGAAGTACCCCTTTATCAACACAAAACCTAAAATGTGTACCAAACACTAAATATGGTTTAACATTATTATTTATATTGATTATTATGATCAATACTACTGGTTTAATCTACTGACATGCATTTATCCATACCCATTTGGGCGGGTTTCCCGATGTAATTCGATTCTCATTCAATTCCATATAATTTGGGTAGATTTTAGTTATAATGTCCATTTTGGTTCCATTTGATAAAAAAAATGATCTCTCAGACAGTGCTTTAAATATACAGGGGACATTATAACTTGGTACACTATGAAATAGTAATTTTACAAATGAAATGTTATCCTTTCATAATTTTAATAAAAATTCCTCAGCCGCTTTATTATTGTGCGTAGAATGATCAGAGGTTTATCGGCCCCCTCATGAACTGAAGAGGCGCCGAAGCACGCTTCAGGCTTACGAGAAGGATCAGCTGGATCTGGGGAGAGAGCGAGCGCTAGGGACGGACCCGTCTCTCGATCCTCAGCCAGATCTATGCGAAAGCCCCACGATGAAAGAGTGGAAGCTGGCTCTTGGAAGTAAGCGAGACGAGTGTGAAGCATTTTGACTGTAAACATATCTCAATGCTCGCACCTGCCCCGCCCCAACGCAAGAGCAGCATGCTCTTCCCCAAACACACAAAACAAAACAGGTGTGTGTCCGTTTCAGCCATAGAGCATAAACACGGGAACACACACCACTTGCTTTGTTTATCAGTCATTATTTTCCTTCTTTTTTTTTTTTAAAGAAAAGAGAAAGGTTTCTCCGCACTGCCTAACAATTCTAACTCCTAACAGAGGAAAGTAGAAAGTTCTGACAGTCAAGAAACCACAACACACACAGAATGATCTGAAGACAGAAGATCTGACGATGCACCTGTGACGCATCTATTTATAGCCCTGCTAGAGGTGCATCCAATGATATCACCATCAGAGGCTATACATTCTAGTCAATTTCATTGACTTGTTGCACACATATTCACAGCTGATCACACCTTAAGTTGTTCCCAAAGCGCTAACTCAGCACAGCATCAAAGTGTAGCTTTTTGATAGGGAACAATTCAAACCAAACTTTTCATCTCAACAAGCAGTGAAAAGATCTGGGTGCCAAGAGTAAAATTTCGACATCGGGATTGTTCAAATGAACATTTTTACCCATTCCTAATCCTTATTATTGTTATTGTAAGCCATAAATTTTTTTTGGTTAACATCAAAATCTGATCATCCCTGGTTGGGAATCACTGTACTATGTAGTAACAATACTATGGAAGTATGCTATTACAGCCTGATCGCACATAAAATTTGACAAGTGTGTACTGATTTTTCTTTAGCGAAATTGGTATACATTAACCGAATTTGAAAACAATGCCTCCAGAGGCTAAAGCGGTAAGTGTTTCAGAGCATATAAACAAGTGTGTTATCCATTTATATCCAGGAGAGGTTGCCAGAAGCCAGTTGTAAAATGTATTGTTTTCAGCTGAACAGTGAGTAAAACAGTAAAGAAAAATAGAATTTTATTTAATCTACTCTCCAACCAAAACCCAAATCTAACCATAACCATTAGTAGAGACAAAAGACAATGTTAGGGATAAAAATACAACTGACGCAACACGCTTAAAGTCGTACCTAGAGGGAAAGTAAATGTTTTTGAGGCATTCCAAATTTGTCAGATGGGTGATAGGGCCTGTCAGTGAGTTGGAATAATGTTGCCTATACTAGGGTACCGAAACTTTTTGGAAACAGTCTGCCGACTTCTCCTGTAATCATGTTGGCTATTCCAAACATTGCCAAAACATTTCTTAGTGCAACTTTACGTTTGCACACATTTTATATGATTACATCAGTAGTTTCCAAACAAGCCAATGCAGAGTTATTTATCAGCGTGTTTTGTGATAATTTTGCTTCAAAGTTTGGTCACAGCTGGGAATCTCTGACAGGAAAAGTGAAGAGACAGTCTCTAATGATAATGGAGACACTAATGCTGATTATAATTACATGTGTATTTTCAGACAGATGAAAAGAGCCTGATCTGTGTATAAGTACTGTGTTTTCTATCTTTTTGAATGAATCTTCCTTCCCTTTAACCTCTGCTGTTAAGACAGATGTAACAAAGTTGAAGGATAGTTCTGTTTTTTTTTTTGGTCCGTTTACTTATCCTCATGTTGTTTGTACTGAAAAACAATGCAAGTTCTTGCATGAACATGCCCAAACACAAACTTCTCTCATGCTCTCCTAAATTTGTGCAACAAACGTCAAGATTTTCACTGAAAAAAATGACACATTTTGGGTTGTTTTTCGCCCAACTTATTTATGCATTCAGCAGACTTGGAATAGGATGCATGAAACACATGGACTACTTTTACCATACTATTGAGTGCTTTTTTTAACATCAGTCACTATCAGCTGCCATTGTATTGAATAAACTTACCGGGATATTCATTAAAATGTGTCCTGTTGTGTTACACAAAGATATACAGGTTTGGAACGACATGAGGTTTTGACATAATTAACATTTTTGGGTGATCTATTCCTTCACAGTAGTTCTGTAATATCATGACTTCATAGAGTCGTAAATATGAAAGAACATGCAGTGCACATTAACAGACCATTGCCTCCTGCAATGTGCGTTTACCCAATCCTGCAATAACATAGCCTTCTAACATCTCTGTAAACAGCGGTGACACAGATGCGACCCCATCAAAGGGACTGTATCAGGTCCCTCTATGTGTCCTCTGCTAAAAACACAAGCTGCTGTCTACTGGAGCCCTGCCTTCTGAGCTAGCAGGGGAACCCGATTAGAGATTTCCAACAGAACTGCAGCCATAGATTTGCTTTAAATTGGATCCAGCGCACAGATGGAGCCATTGGTGTTTTTGACCCTCCTCCGGCATGTGGTGAAAGTTGTCCTCATCTTCCCTTTTTTAGCTGCATCAAGTGACAGCAATTCAGTGGAGGTGCAGGGGCCAAAGTCCCTGCTAATTAACCCAAGAACCAAACGACTCATTCTGATTTTCAGTTTTCCTGAAAGTTAAAAACAATGGATTTTGTTCAAGCTCAAGCTTTAAAAGAAAATTGCTCAGTTTGTTTAAGCAGTTTATAAGTAAATGTCAAGTTTGCCAGCCTGACATTAAGGAGGAATTCACCAAGAATGAATTGCACACGCTGATAGCACCATTTATTTGCATATGCTGTCTGCATTGTTTTAGAGCCTGATTCACTTAAGAAAATCTAATCAAGTAACACCAGGTAACAACACAAATGCAATTTGCACTGTGCAATTCCCAAGCTATCAGGTCGGTTCTAAGTGCTAGGATTTCAAGGATGCAGTAGGGCTTTACCGGGACTATACAGCATTGCAACGACTCTATTGTAATCCAGGCATATAAATCTGCCCTTAAAACTGCTAAAAGTGTGCTGAACAGAACTGAATGGTCTGGCAGAGATTGTGTAAAAGACACAATCTTTAGTAAACCTAAATTACATATAAAGGGCATAATTATAAAATATTCATGGTGCATCACTATTTCAGCTTATTTAGCTCCTGGCTGAACTGGATTGTGTGGGGTTAGTGAATAAGATGCAGGTTTCTGTGCTGAGATACTGTGCGTAAAATTGACATTCACTCTTAAGTGAATTCGATCGTAATCCTGCCTCATCAACATTTATGTACGTGATGTTGTTTTTACAGACATATATTGTGACACTGCAGTCTATCTCTAGGCATTTCCTGCTGCATATATTTCAGTTGGACATCTAAAACGCAAGCATATGAAGACACCTTTTAGCAACTCATGACTGAAGGGCTACCTTAAAGATGCTAGCATCTGATTCTTTTCTTGAAAGAGTTTTTTTTCCTCACATCTCTGTCACTCAGAAAGTCTTTCCGTCAATGCCCCCCGCCATCACCAGCTTAATTCCCCCTGTTCTCTCATCCCAGTCCCATCTTTCAAAGACACTTTGATTTTGCGTTCTGAATGCCTCCCCACTCTTGTGGAAACGGTTTGATGTGGGGAAGGGCACAGAGCTATGAGATGAGTGTGCAACAACTCTTCCTGTTTGAAATACATCTTTTATTTAGCTCAGTCCTGAGACAACACTTCTGCCTCACCACACTGCAGTGATAAATGTACCACACAGGTTTCTGTTGCCACCCACTCCCATGCGCTGTTAGCACACATGCTAATGCATTCCTGCACTACACACTGTCATCTAGCAAGTAAAATAAAATCATAGATATCACAAATGTGTTGATGTGCACTTTGTCCTACCCATTTTTTGGTGTGTTTGTTTGTTTTTTCATCATAAATAGTGTACACATTCATTGGACATAGATTTAAAGGTTCATTCAGTAATTTTACACCCACACAAATGAGCAGTATTTTGGAAAAAATATGTTTAAAATGGTGCATGCTCACTTGAGATGAAAGCTCTAGTTATATCAGTAGCCTAATAAAAGCTATATTTATATTTATATTATATTTATGCATTTGGCAGACGCTTTTATCCAAAGCGACTTACAGAGCCCTTATTACAGGGACTTATTACAGGGACAATCCGCCCGGAGCAACCTGGAGTTAAGTGCCTTGCTCAAGGACACAATGGTGGTGGCTGTGGGGCTTGAACCAGCATCCTTCTGATTACCAGATTACCAATTATGTGCTTAGACCACTACACCACCACCACAAAAGCTGTTTATTTTACATGGAGCGGGTCACCACATGGGATCAGAAATGTTGAGATTGCAGCCAAAAATCTTGGTATCCCACCCAGTTATTGTACAGTTGTGCTCGCAGGATAAATTAATAATGGCGGAATGTGAATTTCTAAATAGCATATTTCTACGAAGACATCGTAAACTGAATAATGTTTTGTGTTATGACTCTTTTGAGACAGATTGTGAAAGGGACCCATAGAAAATGAATGCAGTTTGACTGATATTGTCTTTTGTTGTAATAGATATCCGGGGGATACAGAACTTCCTGGACCAGACATCTCAGCAAGGCATGGACGTGTCTCTCCAGAAGGTGGAATCCAATATTAACATGATGATCACAGGAATGTTCCGCACTATGAGGGTGGAGGAGCTGCACCGTTACAGGGACACATTGCGGCGTGCTGTGCTCTTCATGAGCCCCGCCACTGCCAAGGCCTTCATTTCTGAGGTACATTCAAACACTCATAGCCACACAGTCTCACATATAGTATCAATGGGTGTGCATGGATAATTGTATCGCTTTTTGCTCATTTATTCAAAAACGTATTCAGCCTAAAGCTTTGAAATTTTACCTCAAACATCTTTTACACATCTATTGTCATTACCTGTTTCAACTTAACTTAATTGCAAAGGAAACAATTAAAGTAGAGGTACAGGTATGTGATGGACGATGTTAAATTCATAACACTTATGCTGTATAATTATAACTGAGGTATGTGATAATTGTAACAGTATATGGAAAAAAAGCTTTATAATATGCATGTACTGTATGGTACATTATATGTGTGCATACTATTATTAAAAATATATAACACATACTCCAACTCTAGACACAATCTCAAATTATGAAGCACAGGCTTCAGACTGTATGTTAACACAAAGCATGCAAGGTAAACAAGTTGATATGAAAATTATGATTTTTTTTTATAGACTTTAAACCCCAATGAGAGAATTTAAATGCGTAACATCAGTGCAATACAATCTACCCTTTAGCAACACTTTATAATTAATGATTTGTGCAGAAAAGACATGCACTGGATATATGTATAAGTATACATGTAAAGGTTTATACATTTAACATGGGTATTACTTTAATGTACAATACATCTACAGATGGCATATATCTGTCAATGCACACTGCACTTCTTATATATATATATATATATATATATATATATATATATATATATATATATATATATATATATATATATATATATATAAATCAGTTGCTCCAGGGGGATTGTTCCGGTAATAAATGGACTACAAGTCGCTTTGGATAAACGCATCTGCCAAATGCATAAAAGTAAATGTAAATATGGCCCTTGAATTCAGCCAGCAGGCATTTCAAGGCAAGGCCTTCAATATGTCAGACCAACCACCATTTAGCTAGTCCACATTATGTTGATCTGTAAGGGTCACAGCTCTAGGCTTGGCATATGATGTCATGATAAATTGAGTATTTTCTGTGCTTTTATGGCAGTTTATATACAGTATGTGTCAATAAATTTACTTTAGTGCCTTTATTTTATTTTATAATGTGAAGCTTCAGGATTTTCCATTTTGGCCTGAGTCTCTTTTTTCACTTGGGTGAAATTATTCATTCTGATTGAAAAATGTCAATTGTTTTAATAGCCAATATTTGAAAGAAAGCCATTAAATGGCTTTGCTCCCTCTGATAACTCTGTATGGGAATGAATCCATGAAGTATTGCTTAATCTCACATGCTATTCTCATTCGCCTTTAATTAAAAATATCCTGTGAAAAGCAATCTAAATCCAATTTTGTTGGAACGTGGAATAGGACAGGAACCATCAGTAGTTGTTGAGACTGCAGGCAGCTGTAATGACTCTTGGGCCTGGGGATGATAAGTTGATCAGGGGGAGCTCAGAGTCTAAAAGATACTCACTTGAGCCAGGGATTTATCATAGGACATTTAAAATGCAGCTTACTGTTTTTGTTATTAGATTTGATTGGGAAATCGTTATTCGCTATACTTTTGCGACAAAGCATTTCGTAGTCATACTTTGGGAAACATATATATATATATTTAAATCTATTCTATGAAATCCCACAGACTGCCCCCTAAAATCAGTGCAGAAATTGTGATAAAGTCTGCAAATTATGTCTGGGCCTGCTTATAGGGGCACCATGGATTGTTTGTGAACACTGCTCTAGGAATTTTATAAATGCAAGTCAGACAGTTGTAGTCTTATTCCTGGCATTTGGCTGTGAGCAGGGAGTGTGCTAAAGTTTCCCAGCTCCACAGCGGGGAAAGCCATTAAACATCTGTTGTGAGCGTTCATTACATGGTCTTGTAACTGTGGCTCCAGCATTCTGGTTTGTTCAGGAACTGTCACATAAAGCCAGTGTATCTGGCTTATCTAAGCCTTTTGTCTGCACTATAAAGCAGATTTAAAGGCCAGTTCATTGGACAAGAGACATTCGGTGTATAGTTAGAGACAAATCGCTCCTATTAGAAGCCATGTTACAGCACGCAGCTGATAAACTGCCTCTCAGGTGTTTTATGGTCAATTGTGAACACAATTTACCTGGGCTGGTATTTTAATGATGACAAAATTGCTTCAGTTGCATGACATTTCTCAACAGCATATTAATAAAACTTTCAGATTTTCATAGAACTTCTTCAAAATAAAGAAATATTTTGAAATATTTATTTAAAAAAAGTCTTTATTTGTGATACTGGAGCTAGATGGGGTTCAGATATGAAATGTGCTTATTTATTGATTTATTTATTGTAGAAGTCTAAAAGAGAAGTTGTCAGGCTGAGACAAATGAGCCTTATTAAAACTTGGAAGTCAAGGAAATGTTACTACAGTCTGATCTCAGCTCATATGAGCAGTGGATGTTGGAAGGGTTTGAAGCACACTGCTTAAATCTTAATGAGACTTTCCATAACCAGCCCACTACAGAGAATAACTCACTTATGTTGGTTTTCAAAGCATACATTTATTAATGATTTTTCCCTTGCATATTTTTAAAGAAAATAAATTTACGCAAGTCTCTATGTAGGCTACACCATACATAGACCACAGACCATACACACATGACAATGTTGTCATTCACAGTATGAGTGGTAGGCACAAAATATCATTATTAACATAATGCAATATAATTCAATGTGTTTTTAAGGTGATGTTTTAATTTGATGTGTTATTCTTTTATTACTAATTACATTTTATGTACATAACAGGTAAAGAAGCTGTGTAGGACAATAAGAAAAAAACAATTACTGTTTTTATATGATCCAACCTTATATACCGACTGGGGCAGCCATGTTACAAATGCAAGTACTGATTTTATCACATTTATCTTATTCAAATATTAAACCCATTTAGCAACTAATGGATCAGAAATCAATACAATTATACCACTGTAAAATTTAAAATAATAAAAATAATAATAATTTACTCTGTGTTGATAATTTCGTACATTTCTCATTTATTAAACTGATTTTTAATAATGTACAGATGGTCTTGCTCCAGAAATCAATCCCCAATGAATTACAAAACAAACAGCAATTGAATCACAACCAGGGGTTCAACAAGTTTCACATTACAGATCAGCAATTCAAAAAACAACATTCAGCCAGTTATAATTCTCATTTAAAGGCATATAATTATAGAATAATTTACCACCAGAATTATAAACACAAACAGGCTTTAAAGTTTTTAATAGAGGTGTATTTTTATAACACTTATTGTCATACTTTTTTTTCTGTTTTTTGCTTTGTTGAATTGCCTGAAAATTAGACTGAAAATTAGCTAATAGTTCTCAATTCCTTTTGGTAATACTTAGGGATGTACTGTTATAATTTTTTTTGGCCCATACCTATATCGGTTTTAACACAAAACCATTAGCCAATAACGATACTGATATTTTGCCACTTACCTTATTTTGTCATCAGATCACTGATCAATGTTGCTCAGATATTATGTTTTAAATATGCTCAAAGAGGTACAAAAGCTTTTTATTGTTCTAAAAATAAATAATAAATAAAATAGACTGGATCTGTTGAACACATGATAGGCCACAATTTTAAAGAGAGACACAAAAAAAAGATAAATAGAAGATAATAAAAAAATACTGAAAAATAACTAAATATCAAAACATGATGATCGACGTGAAAAAAATATAAATTTGTAGTTAAAATGTTTTAGTTTGTTTGTTTTGCTTTGTTGTTTAATTGTTGCGTTTCATAGCAACAGAACTCACATTTTACATGTTTGCACGGTATCTAACAGAACATCACAAATTCATATTATGCATATTTTGGGCAATTCCATAGAAATGTCAACCACATCATGGAAAAATAAAAAGTTACCAAAGGAGCAATACACCCTCTTAAGTTCTATTGTGGTATAATAGATAATGCCATACACATTATGTCATGGATAATGCCATATAAAGGGCGCCGCTTGCATGCACAATGTTGACTGAAGCACTGACTGAATAACTAAATGCAGTCTATTTTTAAGCTTTCAAGGTTTATTAATTGCATAAGACCCACTTAATCACTCAATCAATTGTGTCAATCAATCAATCGTGTCAATCAATCAATCACTCAATCAATTGTGAAATCTTAATGGAATACAACACTAATGTCAAAGTTTGCTGGTTTCAAAGTGTTTTGGATGGTTTTTAACTTATCATGTATTGGTAAGTGCTGCTTTCACAACTGTCACATCTGTAACAAAGTTGTTTCCCGATTAATGTGAGTATGAGAATTATTCTAAATTAAGTCGTCATTTTTATATGTATAGCACTTTTCACAACATATAATTTCAAAGCAGCTTTATAGAAAATTATGCTTTAACAGAAAAAAGCTGTAATATAGTTGTCTTCAAGTCAAAATTGTGCAGTTTAATATAAAAATTTATTGTAAATTGAGACTTATAAATAATAGAATATAATTATATTTATATTTAGACCCCCAGTGAGAAAGCTTACGGTGACTGTGGCAAGGAACACAAAACTCCATAAGATGTTGGTTAATGGAGAAAAATAACCTTGGGGGAAACCAGGCTCACTGTGGGGGCCAGTTCCCCTAGTTATTTATGTGTAGTAGAAGTCAATTGTTATGAATTGTGGGAAGCAGGAGAAGGCAGACGGGTGTTTAGGATCCAAATGCAGTTTTATTTGGGACTACACAAGGTAATCAAACTCAGGAACAAAAGAAAGGGTCCACGATGGGAAAAAGAAACTAAAACATGAGGTGACATACAAGGGTGAACAGGGAGCGAACATCCATGAGGGGCGTGGATAACCTCGAACGAACAAACGACAGGCAAACATAAACAGCAGGGTTATAACCCTGCTGTTTATGGGCAGACCATAGGGATATGTGACAGGGGTCGGGTCAGGTGGCCTGGGGGGCGTCCACCGGGTAGGGACTGGTTTAGGAGGCCAGGGAGGTATCGACCGGGCAGGGACAGGTTTAGGTGGTCTGGGAGGCAGCCACAAAATGGGGATAGGTTTGGGTGGCCCGGGGGCTGGCCACAAGGCAAGGGCCGGTCCAGGGGGCCTGGGAGGAGGAGTGACCTCTGGGGAAGCTGGCGGAGCCAAGGAAGGCTTCTGAGGCGGCGCAGTCGTAGACTTGGGCGGCGGCGCCAAGGGAGGCACAGGTAGGGCCTCAGGAGACCCTGGGGGCAGAGCAGAGGCAGGCGGAGCTGTGGGGTACACTGTGGGTGGAGCAGTAGAAGGCTTGGGAGGCGGCGCCGTGGAAGGCGTAGGCGGAGCCGAGGGAGGCGATGGCGTAGAAGGCGCAGAAGGCAGAGCTGAGGGAGGCTCGGGAGGCGGAGGCGAGGGAGGCTCTGAAGACGGAGCCGAAGGAGGCTTTGGGGGCAGAGCCGAGAGGGGCTCGGGAGGTGGAGCTGAAGGAGGCTCTGGAGGCGGAGCCAAGGGAGGTTCAGGAGGCAGAACCGAAGGAGGCGAGGGCGACGAAGGCTCTGAAGGCGGAGCCAGGGGAAGTTCAGGAGGCGGAGCCGAGGGAGGCTCAGGAGGCTCAGCCGAGGGGTGCTCAGGAGGCTCAGCCGAGGGGTGCTCAGGAGGCTCAGCCAAGGGAGGTTCAGGAGGCTCAGCCAAGGGAGGTTCAGGAGGCGGAGCCGAGGAAGGCCTAGGAGACGGAGTTGAGGAAGGCGGAGCCGAGGATGGCTCGGGAGGCCCAGGAGGCGGAGCCGAGGATAGCTCGGGAGGCCCAGGAGGCGGAGCCGAGGGAGACTCCGGAGGCTCAGCCAAGGGAGGTTCAGGAGACGGAGCCGAGGAAGGCCTAGGAGACAGAGTTGAGGAAGGCGGAGCCGAGGGAGACTCCAGAGGCGGAACCATGGAAAACCCTGGGGCCTCAGGATGCGGAGCCATGGGAGGCTCAGGAGACGGAGCCGAGGGAGATGGCGCCGTGGGCGGCTCTGGAGGTGGAGCCCTGGGAGGCTCGGGAGGAGGAGCCCTGGAAGACTCGAGACTGGAGAGGTGGAGCCCTGGGAGGCTCGAGAGACTTGAGAGGCGGAGCCCTGGGAGGTTTGAGAGGAGGAGCCCTGGAAGACTCGAGAGGCGGAGCCCTGGGAGGCTCGAGAGACTTGAGAGATGGAGCCCTGGGAGGCTTGGGAGGAGGAGCCCTGGAAGACTCGAGAGACTGGAGGGGCGGAGCCCTGGGAGGCTCGAGAGGCGCTGACTCTTGGACGGTCATGGGGACTGGCGCTGGCTCTTGGACGGTCATGGCTACTGGCGCTGGCTCTTGGACGGTCATGGCTTCTGCCGCTTGGAAGGTCGAGGCTACTGGCGCTGGCTCTTGGACGGTCGAGGCTACTGGCGCTGGCCCTTGGACGGTCGAGGCTACTGGCGCTGGCTCTTGGATGGCCGAGGCTACAGGCGCTGGCTCAGGGACGGTCGAGGCTACAGGTGCTGGCTCAGGGATGGTCGAGGCTACAGGCGCTGGCTCAGGGATGGTCGAGGCGATAGACGCTGGTTCACTGACGGCTGAGGCGACAGGCGCTGGCTCACTGACATCGGGGGCTAATGGCTCTGGCTGGTTGACCGGGGTGACGAGGGCTCAGGCTCGCTGACTGTGGCTGACGAGGGTTCTGGCTCGCAGACCGGGGCAGGCGTGGGCTCTGGCTCGCAGACCGGGGCAGGCGTGGGCTCTGAGGGCAAGCGGGTTTAAATAAATAGACATGGTGATAACAAAATAACAAACAGGTGCGGACAATAACACAGAGAAGGCGGTGATAAGTGAAAATGGAAAACACAGGACGGACAACAAGGGATCGTAACATCAATACTTAAAATTAGCAAACTAAGTAAGTGTTGGGGGCCAATGTTTAAACAAAAAGATTGTTTATTAACTGTAAGAATAATGACTAAATTCTTAAATTTACATTCTTATTTAACTGTAGAAATACAAACAGACACATTATCCTTTGTTATTTGGCTGATGAAAGCTGTAATTAATTTATTATCTATATATTCCATTTTAAGAGTGTAGTCCATCCTTTGACCAAGGTGATTCAGGTAGAGGTCAGTAAGATGCACTGCAGTTTGACTGTGAGCTTGTGGCAGATACATTTCTGGTGGAGTCCATCTTAAGTCCAAGTTTCAGGAAGTGTCCAGAGAAGTACCCCATGTCTGACGGTTGGTGCTGGCATCAGTTCATCCTCTGTAAAGTCCATCGTTGTAGACTGAAGTGATATCTGGCTGGCACAAGCTGCAGTTAGTCATCATCACTCTGCAACTCGTAGTAGTGGGAGTCAGACATCAGGCAAGACCAGTGATGGATCTTGGCAGGCTCTGGTAACCTCAGTATATGTATCCCTAGGTTAAGACAGAGAAACAAATAGAATAATATTAGCATAGATATCATTAACTTTAAAACAGGATTGTAGAATAATTAGTAATTACATGTTCTTAGGAGTGCAACTGCCAACACTTCTAAATATTGTGGCTATTATGTTTTTATTTTACAGATACTGAGTTTACAAAAATAAACAGTACTGACTGAACCATGAAAATGTATTGTACTTTTTAAATTAAATAAATATATAAACATAAATATACATGAGCTAATATTCAAATTTTAAAGTCAGCTGATTTTTAAATTGACATTGTTTACTTAGTCCACAAGAGGGCAAAATAAATACATAAATCTTTCAGCACCATTATATTATTACATAGAACATTCCTATCCTGGCTGTTAAAAAAGAGAATTTCATTTCAGCTAATATGCATAAAATAAATAAATAAATAAATTATTTGGTCCATATTCTCAAATGTTAAGTCAAAAGTAAAACGAGGGGGGAAACACTTCAATAGACATTTCACATGGTGTCATACTTGCACTGATTCCTACTACTCCAGACTCAAGCTTCATAAAAACAGGAAAATACCACATTGTTTTTTATTCAATACAGTTGTATGTAGAGTAGCATTGGGTGGTGAAGCGGCTCAGCCTATGAGCCCAGGCCAGGGGCTGTTCAATCAGATGGAACACAACAGACTGGAACCGAACGTGAGGAACTTGAGATACGCAATTCCAAGTTGAACATCTTTCCTAACAAAGCATTTAAACAACTCATTGCTTAATCTGAGATACGCTTGTAAGAGAGCAAGATGCAATGACTAACTGTAAGATTCTGTTCACACCGAGGGCTTTTGCAACCATACATTTAAACACGTGCTAGACTAACGTCTTTGTTTCCCTTTGTTAGCATCCTCTGAGCCTTGTCGGCAAACATACTGCTGTTCTCTGCTAATTCAGCATCTAGTGAACAAATTAATGACTTTATAGTGATATGACAGCGTGTACTGTAGTGTACTGTATACATACCTTTTCGGTATGTAGTTCGCCCCATGCAGTGTAGACTCATATGTCAAAACAAACACCACAAGGCATCAGTGAAGTTTTTATTTTGCCTCTAGAGGCCGCTCTCATACTGTATAATGACAGCGGACCCTTCCCAGCCGCTACAGCACCAGACGTAATGGGGTAAAATATCTGTGTGAATTTTTGCAGAAAACCGATGGTTCCAGAAATTTGTTATTGATACATATTAATCGGCAAAACCTATATATCAGTCGACCTCTAGTTGATACATTGGTACATCCCTAGTAATACTAATAAGGCAGAAATTACACACTTCGCCTTCAAAAGCTTTACCTTCAAAGCGTTCATAAAATATGTTTTGTTATTGCCTATACTTTCAACACTTGCTTTTTCTTCAGTATTGTTTGTGTACTGCATTTAATCTATTCAGCATGTAGGCAGTGCTACTCTAGCAAACGTAACAATTAATTTCATGGATCCTATCCAGCAGTAACAAAGGGAATCTGTCAGAGGAAGACTGGGCAGCAGGAGTGAAGTGATGAAGTGAGATGGTGAATTGTGTTATAGTTGTGAAGGGTCTTGAGCATTTAACAGGAAGAGGTCAGTCGCATGGTGGACAGAAAGAGGACATGATGGGGTATGTCAGCGAGGCGAGTGGTGAGAGGATGGATGGGGACATGGCTCTACCAGGTGCCTGTCTGTGTGATGTGTTTATGGTAAATGTGTCAGAGACAGATGTCCATCACACTTGTGCTGACAGACTGTCAAACTATGGAGTGAAACTGTCCAGCACAATGGACAATTAATGTAAATTGTTGGAAGAGAACATGACAGATTTGTGTGGCCTTGTCTGTCAATGTCACTGCAGAGTGCTAGTTCTTCATTGCAGACCAATACTAAATCATTATCAGAAAAAAGTAGGAATCAGGAGACACAGTATTATATCGATATCTGAGTTGCAATACAATATTATTTAGAGTAGGCTAGGTATCGGCAACCACCCCACAATATGATACGTTTCGCGATACATACTGTATGTCACAATTCAATATCTCACAATGCATCACAATGACATGCACTGAGAATGGTGGACAAAGAGTTTGTGCTTACTTAAACAACCTGCTTCTTCATTATTGAAATATTGCACATGATTTGACTACAAGATAAAGAGAAAAAAGTATTGTGATGTATCGATAATATGTGATTATATCGGCACAGCCCTGATTTAGAGATGGGAATAAACAGGGACTGACAATACTGTTATAGTGATATCTGGATCACAATATGATTAGATTTTGATAGTTTATGTTGAGTCTATTGTAATTCAAATCTGTGATTATATATATATATATATATAGCAATTTATTACTCACTTTTTTCTCATTTATCTTGATTGGACTTTGGCACTTTGCGCAATAAGTGATGAGCTTTCTGCTTCATTGCAGTTCAACATAAGTAGCATAAAGCATAGACATAGGTTTCCATAAATAAAAAAATAAATAAATAAACTAAACAATGTCAAGGAATAGTCTACCTTTGTTCCAGCATGCACTTGAGCTGTACAAAGGTTCTGTGCAGACATCCTTACAAATGAAACAAGATCTAGACTTAAGCCCTGATTTACTAAAGGTTTGCGAGTATAACATTTTTCAAACTTGATAATAAAATTGTTATGCTAATAAAAGGTGTGTGCTGATCTACTAATGCAGTCTTTTAAATAGCACGTCTTAGCAATATTTAGAGGCGGGCCTCAAAATGCACATAACGAAGGGCGGACAAGAAGTACATGAATCAAATTGCAACCACAAATTCATTTATACAGCCTGAAAGTCATTTCAGAATTGGAAACTACTAGAGCAAATTAATATGAAAGGCATGGAGGTATTAATCTGTTCCCCTTCTGTCGCTCTCTCCATGTTGTATCGGAGAAGCGACACTAGGGGTCTCTCTTGAGTGCCGATATTCACCTCTGATCTTATTGAAAAGGGCCAATGGGAGTTGGCAATCAGTATTTGCATACCCCGCCCCCGGACATACGGGGAGTTCATTCAGAAAATTTCTTCGGAGCCGATGGTCTGTCTGCAGTTTGCTGCGAGTTACACGCCACTTAAACGTTCCTGTTTTCCTCTGACGATCTGAATGCTGTTGGATCTTGACGGCGCACAACAGCGGCTTTCTCCTTCTCAGTGCACAGCGTGCATTGTTGCCCCTGAGCGCTTCGACAGCGCATACACGTACACACACACACTGTGTATTAAAAGAGTTTTTACTAAAAGAGTAATTTTCTCTAAAAGAGCAAACACAGCGGCGTTGAACGTCCTTTTAAGGACGCGTCTTTTTCAAGATGCCTTTCCGCCCCTGTGTTGTTCCTGGATGCGGTAGAGTGCTCTCCGCTTTAGACAGCCACAGCGCTGGCGGCGTTTGTGGATGGTTCATGTTCTCACTGCGAGAACATGACCATGACCACGTTGCGGTCGCGGCTTGCTTTCAACAGAAAGCAAGCCACCCCAGCTGCACCCCGCATTGCTCCTTCTTCCCACGGGATTAAGGACGGTGCGGGGGCGATTTGGGGGCGGCAGCGGGTGCAGTTTCGCCGGGTAACCCCCCTCGAACCTCCCGTTCCCCGACACGCTCGCTGGTCTCCGTCCACGCTCGCGGCGATAGCGGCTCGCCTCACGGCCCGGCTGTCTATCCTCCCGAGTCCGAAGCAGATGAGCTCGCCGCTGCATCGGAGAGTGCGGCGTCTGATGCCGAGGACTCCCCTGGACTGCCGCCTTCGGGCCAGCAGGCCCAGGCTGAGGCCGACGCTCAGATGTCCGACATGCTTGCCCGGGCCGCCTTGAGCGTGGGGTTGGACTGGAACCCTCCATCCTCCCCACAGCCTTCTCGGTTGGATGATTGGTTCCTGGGGGCAGCTCGCCGTTCGCGGCCTCGCATCCCCCCGGTCCCTTTCTTCCCGGAGGTGCATGATGAGCTGACGTCTACGTGGAGAGCACCGCTCTCCGCTCGTCTAGGTGCCACCCGCGCCACTCTCTCCACCCTCGACGGCGAGAGCGCCACGGGTACGACGCGATTCCCCAGGTTGATAGGGCAGTTGCGCACCATCTATGCCCCGGTAGCCCTACCTCCTGGCGGGGTCGCCCGTACTCCCATCCAAGCCCTGTAGGACAACATCCTCGCTAACGCGAAGGCCTACACTACGGCTGGACGTGCTGCCTCCGCCCTGCATGCGATGGCCCTCCTGCAAGTCCACCAGGCCAAAGCTCTCAGAAACATGCACGGGGGTGGACCTGATCCTGATGTGCTGCAGGAACTGCGCTCAGCGACCGACCTCGCCCTGAGAGCGACGAAGGCCACAGCGCAGGCACTCGGACAGACAATGGCCACCCTAGTGGTCCAGGAACGCCATCTTTGGCTCAACCTGGTCGAGATGCGTGAGGCTGACAAAAACCACTTCCTGGACGCACCTGTCTCCGAGATTGGCCTTTTCGGTGACACCGTCGAGGACTTCGCCCAACAGTTCTCTGCGGTGAAGAAGCAGACGGAGGCCATTCAGTGGGTAGGCCGATACACACCTGTATGCTAAACAGGTTTCGTCTTGATCCCGTGAAACGAACTGGGAGCTCAAGTTCTGTGTGTGCAGCTTCCCTTCCCTATCTGTCACTCACTCAACGTTGTGTCGATGAAGTGACACTAGGGGTCACAATTGGGAGCCCAAGATACCTCTGATCTTTGATAAAAGGCCAATGGGAATTGGCAAGTGGCCACTCCCCATCACATACGGGTATAAAGGAGCTGATGTGCGAAACGCTCATTCAGAATTTATCTTCGGAGCCGAGCGTTCGATGTACACTGAGCTGAATTCCCACGGCTTCCCATTTATCTCTGCTGGATCTCTGATGGTACATTACAGCGGCTTTCTCCCCTCTCTGCACTTGTGCACTGCAGAGATCACCCCTGGGCACTTTGGCAAAACAAATATAAAAGCATATATTCTGAAAGAGTATTTTTTCCTGAAAGACAATATTCTAAAAGAGCGGCACACACGGAACACCTTTTTAAAGATGCGTCTTTTTAAAGATGCCCTTCTGCTTTTGAGTTATTCCTTAGTGCGGTCATTACCTCTCATCTTCCGACGGCCACAATCGCTGCTCACACAGAGACAGCTTTCGTGGATGTGTCATGCCCTCACTGCGAGGGCATGACCATGGCAATGTTGCAGACGTGGCTCACTTTCACAAGGAAGCAAGCCACCCCAGCGGCTCAGTCCTTCTACCTACAGGTATGAGGCCAGTGGGCTAGCACTGGGGGCTATTTGGGGACCCCAATGGGACCACCGCCGCCGTGTAAATCCCCACAGACATCCCATTCCCCGGCACGCTCGTTTGTCCCGGTTAGGCTTCCGGATGAATGTGCCGGCTCATCTCAAGACGAGTTGAACCTCTTGTTCGGGGCCCGTGAAGGTGATGAGCTTTCGAGCGCATCATCGGAGAGCAGGCTTGTCCAGTTGGACATGGAAGCCTCGGCTGGGCTGCCCCCCTCGGGTACGGTCGCCCAGTCTCAGGCCGACGGGCAAATAACGGACATGCTTTCCTGGAAGGCCATAAGCGTAGGGCTAGAGTGGAACCCTCCACTCTCCCCTGAACCCTTGCGGCTCGATGACTGGTTCCTGGGCCCACGGTGCCGCAAATAGCCACGCCCCACCCCAGTTCCTTTCTTTCCGGAGGTGCATGAGGAGCTGACAAGGTTGTGGGAGGCACCGATCTTTCAGCTCAACTGCCCTCACTACCCTCGATATACTTATTTAAGCATACATCAGTGGTGTGATGGCTTAAAGTGTACATAATATTGTATTTTCTTTGTGAATTATGAATATTTCAGATATCATACAATCCTATAAAGAAATATATATCTGAAGAAAAAGAAAAGAAGAAAAAAGCCCAGAGTATTTTAACATGTGCATATTAAAATAATTTTATTAAATAACGTCTAAAAAATGTCTTGAGATTTCTTTGAGACAATGTATAAAGCAAATATATTTATGATTATATTTTAATGTTTGTTTTAATGTTTCCCATCAGCCGATGGTTTGTGCGTGATTCACTGGCCTCACTAACTTGTCAGTGTCTGTGGTCACTTCGGCTCAAGGTAACAGTGCTGACTGATTGTACTGCTCACGCACATGCATGGACTCACACAGACACACACACAGACATGTTTAGACAGGCCTCTCTAACCACCACCAAGGTCAGGCTCATAGAAGCAGACAAACACAGCGGGTGAACTCAGCTAGCACTCATTGTGGCCTCAAGAGCTCTGATTGGAATAGAGGCAAACAATGGCAAATGGGAAATTGCTGCCACATATGTGAGCGGCACAACAAAAAAGTACAAATATAAATGATAAAGACATTACAGAACTATGCCAAGATGACACTTGACTCAAAGCAGCTAGGTGTATATATTTTTTGAAGGTTAAACAGGGATAAGGTGATAATTGCATCCACTAAAACAGTGTCACCTATGATAAAGTTCAATTAAGCAGAATTTGCAAGGTATTTATGTCATTAAACTGTCTCCCGATAGAGGTAAGAGTTTTTAGGTTTGTTTTTTTCATTTACATAAAGAGTTAATATTTAAAATGTTTTTTCAAGTCGGCACTCTCTTATATGGAAGCCGGTTTCCGCCACAGTTAAAAAAGGTGATTTTGTAAGTCAATATAATGAGATACTAAGTCATTATTATGAGAAACTTTCTCATAATAATGACTTAGTATCTCGTAATAATGACTTAGTATCTCGTAATAATGACTTAGTATCTCATAATAATGAGAAACTTTCTCATAATAATGACTTAGTATCTCATAATAATGACTTAGTATCTCGTAATAATGACTTAGTATCTCATAATAATGACTTAGTATCTCATAATAATGACTTAGTATCTCGTAATAATGACTTAGTATCTCATAATAATGACTTAGTATCTCGTAATAATGACTTAGTATCTCGTAATAATGACTTAGTATCTCATAATAATGACTTAGTATCTCATAATAATGACTTAGTATCTCATAATAATGACTTAGTATCTCATAATAATGACTTAGTATCTCATAATAATGACTTAGTATCTCATAATAATGACTTAGTATCTCATAATAATGACTTAGTATCTCATAATAATGACTTAGTATCTCGTAATGACTTAGTA
This sequence comes from Xyrauchen texanus, assembly GCF_025860055.1. Classification (NCBI taxonomy): domain Eukaryota; kingdom Metazoa; phylum Chordata; class Actinopteri; order Cypriniformes; family Catostomidae; genus Xyrauchen; species Xyrauchen texanus. The sequence continues at coordinate 21,233,599 of NC_068302.1, read as the reverse complement.
TCTCATAATAATGACTTAGTATCTCATAATAATGACTTAGTATCTCGTAATAATGAGAAACTTTCTCATAATAATGACTTAGTATCTCATAATAATGACTTAGTATCCCGTAATAATGACTTAGTATCTCATAATAATGACTTAGTATCTCATAATAATGACTTAGTATCTCGTAATAATGAGAAACTTTCTCATAATAATGACTTAGTATCTCATAATAATGACTTAGTATCTCATAATAATGACTTAGTATCTCGTAATAATGACTTAGTATCTCATAATAATGACTTAGTATCTCGTAATAATGACTTAGTATCTCGTAATAATGACTTAGTATCTCATAATAATGACTTAGTATCTCATAATAATGACTTAGTATCTCGTAATGACTTAGTATCTCATAATAATGACTTAGTATCTCATAATAATGACTTAGTATCTCGTAATAATGAGAAACTTTCTCATAATAATGACTTAGTATCTCGTAATAATGACTTAGTATCTCATAATAATGACTTAGTATCTCGTAATAATGAGAAACTTTCTCATAATAATGACTTAGTATCTCGTAATAATGAGAAACTTTCTCATAATAATGACTTACTGTGCGCATGCGTAATGTGCTCAGTCAGACGAATTGTGCGTTTCAGATTGAGACGGATCACACAAATGACAACAGCACAACTCTTTTGAAAGTAAGTATAGTTTTATAGCAAGAGGTTTGCAAATAACAACAATTTAGCGCGATGTAAGTGCAGGGCAAGTGTGTTGACTCATGAATCGGTTTCACACCGCAAGCGAGGTGTGCATTATTAAAATACATATATAATAATCTCGTTTATAATACCACAGTTGTTACACCTCAAGACATTTTCAGGTTTTAATTCCTAAAACGCTCTTGTGAGTATAACTACGTTCTTACGTCAGGGATTCAGGGGTGAACCTCACTGTTTTTAGTTCTTCACCTAGGGTCTTGCGTACAAAGTCTCCGTTACGGATTCGAAAGCGTCACTTTAGACCTACTAACGGAGGTTTATTGGAGTAACGTGTGTGTGCGTGCGTATGAGCGCTGGAAAGAAAGTGTTCAGACCTGCGTGTGTACCTGTGGGTTCGAGCTGTTATGAATCAACTGGGGATCGTTTTAACTGTGGATGTGCGCTTGCACACTGTGGTAAAGTTAGTTTTACGTTTACTGTTACAATTTGATATGTAAATAAATAATAAAACAATGTGACAAGCAATACATCTTGGAAAAATGAACCTAACATTTATATACTTGCACTGTTTTAAAAAGATGCCCATCCAAAAACGTAGGTTTACATTCCATGTTTAAAAAAAGTTACTCTGGGTGCTATTGGATGTTATTTAAATAAAATACTTGATTTTAAATTTGTTATTTAGGTGATGGCTTAAATTTCATAACTGACATATGTTTGTCTACAGGATGGAAGATCTAAAGGGATTCTTGAGACAGAGGAATGTCCCTGAGGAAACAATAGAGACACTGGAACATGAAACGGTGAAACAGATACAGATTAACACAGATAATGTTCATAAAAGTTTAAAAGTATTTTGTTAGAGATTAACATTTTAGCTCCAAACTCAAATATAAGCCGCCAAATCCATTCTTGCACTGACATTGGTAGTATTACAACATGTTGCACAAGTAATTGATTAATCGAGTACTCGTTCAGCTTTAAACATTCGACTAGAAAAACTTGATTTTCATTTGTGCCAGCTGTGGGCAACAATGAAACTGCTTTTCTCACTAAAATCTTGCAGTTACAACTAAATGTATTGGCTGGCATTGTACACTCCTGAGCACAAAAAAAATGGGTCAAGCCCAAAATGTCAAAACATTAAGTGAGGAATATTAGCAAGAATTAAACAAATGCTCTCCCGAGGCCTTCTGTGCCACCATTTGTTCATTAACTGTTTGGGGGGAAAAGATGGAAATGGGGAAATTCACTTACTATAGGCAAATGTAAAACCTTGATAACATTTTCCAAAAATGTCACTTAGCCTTCACAGTGGTGCGCAATATTTGGGCGCTACTCAAGAACAGCATCTCAGATGTAGATGCTCAATAGTTCGGTTCACATTCATGCATTTAGAACGGCACCAGAGGTGAATTTTAACAGAATATGAATGATAAGAAGCAAATTAAACTACTGTGAACTTGCCTACTTTGAGGGACAGAGGGTCAGAAACAAAGAACACAAGCTCTTAACTGAAAAGATTGGTCTTTATTTGAACCCAAATAAAAAAGGACTTACAAACTCATAAATTTCTTATAACAAAATCCACAAACAAAAAGAAAATAAAATAACACAACATTCAATAGAAAACAACTAACAAACTAAAGCTGTCCCCTGTAATGAACAAAGCAACAGCTTATAAAGGAAAGGATGGGCCCATTACATCACAAGAAGGGAAAACAAAGTAACTTTACATTTAACAATTAACTCTACTTAAATCATGATCAAATCAACAAATACATTTATGAAATCAAAATTGAAGAAAAGCAAATTTTATAAAGATACCATAAATATAGAACTAAAGAAGTCAATTAATAAAGATATCAGTTTTTCCTCCTCCCCATGCAATCTGAGCAAAATGGTATGTGCGGACGGAACCAATAATGCTTAAATTCCTCATCCTGCCCGGACTCTAATTTTCATCACCACAATATGCTGCTTCTGCCATCCTTGTCTGAAGACCATCGCCACTCATCACCGGTAAACTTAAACTCAAATTGAAACAAATATAAATAACAGACACAACGAAACTAACTTGTGTGCACTCCAAATCAGTAACGATGTAAATAAAGTAGGGCTGTCAATTGATTAAAATTTTTAATCGAATTAATTACATGGTGTCCCGATTAATTAATCGCATTTACAAATATTTGCTGAAAAAGCCCCTCATATAACAATAATTCAATATATAATGATGAAATAATGATACATAGTTATCTTTAAATATAAAAAAAATAATATATATATATATATAAAATAAACAAATATTCAGATAATTAAAATGCATTACATTCCTGTAGCAGAAGAGTTAATCATAGATAAGACCATACAAAATTTTCAATTTACACCTACATCAGATGTCTCGGGTGTGTTGCATCATAAACATAAAATGTTTAGGTCACTGTGTCAAGTTAAATATAGTTTAATACTCAATCTTTAAACACATCTTGAGATCCCTTAGATTGCATTTGCGCTCCAAGTGTTTTGAACGCAAGAACTTAACGCATGTTGTTCTGCCTACTAAAGTGTTTTCTTCACTGTATAAACTGTGCGTTGCTCATACAGCTGAAATTTCACGTACTAGGTGGTACTACAAGCTTGCATTTCTCAGGAATCTTCCTTATTATGGTCCGTGGGCATGCGATTAATTGCATTAATTCAGTGCGATTAATTGTACAAAAAATTACTTAAATTAATTGCAATTAAATGAGCATGTAAATTGAGACATTCAAAATAGTTTTTTTAATATTTCTTGTTGCAGTTAGGTAAATGCTTCAAAAAATCCCAAACTAACATTTGGGCTTTCTTTAAGATTTTCTTTTCTTTATTTCTGTATTTCATTAAATTTTTCAGGTTACATTTTTGTGAAACAAATATTGTGACGTATCTCCAGCAGGCTCTCTCGAAAGGCTATGAAATTCCTCATCCCCTTCCCTCCTCTTACTTATGTGAGTGCGGGTTTTCAGCTTTGACCCTGCTTAAAAGCAAATACAGATCAAGGCTGCAGGTGGAGGACGATTTACCTTTATTCCTTTCTACCGTTTATTTTTTTGCTTAATGTAAGCTTATACTGTGACAAAACAGCACTGTCCATCTTGCTGATGTTGTTTGATGTCTGATGTTGATGTTTTCAAAGTTGAATTGGCTTAAGTCAGTGCTTCCCAACCACTGTGCCACGTGCTGTGAAAGATTGTCAGGTGTGCCGTGGAAAATTATCAAATTCCACAAAATAAATAAATGCATGAAAATAATAATAATTTCAGGGATCTAAACTGCTCACCTTTCGGAGAAATTCGCCATTATGAAACCACAATCTGTCACTTTTGTGATTGTGAAGAACAATGATTAATGTGCAAAAGTGAGTGATATTTATACACATTAAGAATCTTTCACATGACTCGCATCAGCACTGCAGAATACATTGAAGTCTATGAAGTGACTTGACAACAAAGTGTTTTTCACACATATGTTTTTTCTTCACGATAATATTTTTGAGATACTAAGCAACAAGAAATATAATTTTTTTTCCCCAAATTTGGTAAAAAAACAAGTGCATTTCCCCGTTTCCAGCTTTTTCCCCAAACAGTTAATGAACAAATGGTGGCACAGAAGGCCTCGGGAGAGCATTTGTTTAATTCTTGCTAATATTCCTCACTTAATGTTTTGACATTTTGGGCTTGACCCATTTTTTTTGTGCTCAGGAGTGTACAATGCCAGCCAATACATTTGGTTGTAACTGCAAGATTTTAGTGAGAAAAGCAGTTTCATTGTTGCCCACAGCTGGCACAAATGAAAATCAAGTTTTTCTAGTCGAATGTTTAAAGCTGAACGAGTACTCGATTAATCAATTACTTGTGCAACATGTTGTAATACTACCAATGTCAGTGCAAGAATGGATTTGGCGGCTTATATTTGAGTTTGGAGCTAAAATGTTAATCTCTAACAAAATACTTTTAAACTTTTATGAACATTATCTGTGTTAATCTGTATCTGTTTCACCGTTTCATGTTCCAGTGTCTCTATTGTTTCCTCAGGGACATTCCTCTGTCTCAAGAATCCCTTTAGATCTTCCATCCTGTAGACAAACATATGTCAGCTATGAAATTTAAGCCATCACCTAAATAACAAATTTAAAATCAAGTATTTTATTTAAATAACATCCAATAGCACCCAGAGTAACTTTTTTTAAACATGGAATGTAAACCTACGTTTTTGGATGGGCATCTTTTTAAAACAGTGCAAGTATATAAATGTTAGGTTCATTTTTCCAAGATGTATTGCTTGTCACATTGTTTTATTATTTATTTACATATCAAATTGTAACAGTAAACGTAAAACTAACTTTACCACAGTGTGCAAGCGCACATCCACAGTTAAAACGATCCCCAGTTGATTCATAACAGCTCGAACCCACAGGTACACACGCAGGTCTGAACACTTTCTTTCCAGCGCTCATACGCACGCACACACACGTTACTCCAATAAACCTCCGTTAGTAGGTCTAAAGTGACGCTTTCGAATCCGTAACGGAGACTTTGTACGCAAGACCCTAGGTGAAGAACTAAAAACAGTGAGGTTCACCCCCTGAATCCCTGACGTAAGAACGTAGCTATACTCACAAGAGCGTTTTAGGAATTAAAACCTGAAAATGTCTTGAGGTGTAACAACTGTGGTATTATAAACGAGATTATTATAGGCCTATATGTATTTTAATAATGCACACCTCGCTTGCGGTGTGAAACCGATTCGCGAGTCAACACACTTGCCCTGCACTTACATCGCGCTAAATTGTTGTTATTTGCAAACCTCTTGCTATAAAACTATACTTACTTTCAAAAGAGTTGTGCTGTTGTCATTTGTGTGATCCGTCTCAATCTGAAACGCACAATTCGTCTGACTGAGCACATTGCGCATGCGCACAGTAAGTCATTATTATGAGAAAGTTTCTCATTATTACGAGATACTAAGTCATTATTATGAGAAAGTTTCTCATTATTACGAGATACTAAGTCATTATTATGAGATACTAAGTCATTATTACGAGATACTAAGTCATTATTATGAGATACTAAGTCATTATTATGAGAAAGTTTCTCATTATTATGAGATACTAAGTCATTATTATGAGAAAGTTTCTCATTATTACGAGATACTAAGTCATTATTACGAGATACTAAGTCATTATTACGAGATACTAAGTCATTATTATGAGATACTAAGTCATTATTATGAGATACTAAGTCATTATTATGAGAAAGTTTCTCATTATTATGAGATACTAAGTCATTATTACGAGATACTAAGTCATTATTACGAGATACTAAGTCATTATTATGAGATACTAAGTCATTATTATGAGATACTAAGTCATTATTACGAGATACTAAGTCATTATTATGAGAAAGTTTCTCATTATTATGAGATACTAAGTCATTATTACGAGATACTAAGTCATTATTACGAGATACTAAGTCATTATTATGAGATACTAAGTCATTATTATGAGATACTAAGTCATTATTACGAGATACTAAGTCATTATTATGAGAAAGTTTCTCATAATAATGACTTAGTATCTCATTATACTGACTTACAAAATCACCTTTTTTTATTTAACTGTGGCGGAAACCGGCTTCCATACTCTTATGCTGATTGGCAGGTGAGAACATTTTCTGCTGCTCAAACAAATAATTTTCCATGGCATCAGGATACAGAGAGATACATTAAATACATGAAAACTGCTCAAATTCTTTGGATGTTTCATGCCCAGTCTGACATCATTGGTGCACCATACATTTCTATGCAACAATACAATTATTTGATTTTTGTCTAGATGTCTGCTGAGAGAATTCCAAAAGGGAAAAAATATTTTCGCCTAGAGAGAAATAAGATACTTCTCCACTTTTCTGTCTACTGCTTCTCATATTTTTCACCTGTGAACAACACCAGTAAAATGTGTCTCCTCGTGAGTTTTAGAAGAGAATGTTAAACTGTGCTCAGATTGCCCAAAATTACATAATCTGCAGTCAAAAGTCAGACATTTCAATATGAATGCAAACATTTTTAATCAGTTCAATTCCATAGCTATTCTATCCACAATTAGAGGCTGTATACTTGTATGCCAACTATTGCCTCTATTTTATTTCTAAAGAATTTTAGTATACGTTAATAAAACATAATTGAGATTTCCATTAAGAAGGCCTATATTGAACCATAAAAAATCAGCTTCTGTGTAATATAATATTCCTCTGGGTTGCCATCATCACTGTGTGATAAAATGTCCCTATCGTCACTCACTTGACGTTGTGTCGATGTAGTGACACTAGGGGTCACTCTTGAGAGCCCGGAAACACCTCTGATCTTTGATAAAAGGCTGTTCCCCTGCGGCGGCTGCATCGGCTCCACCCCGGCCCACTCCTGTGACCCCGCCCTAGGATGAAGACCTCAAAGCACCCCTGAGACGGGTGACCCAGGGACGCGAGAAGCTACTGCCCTGGAGCTGGTAAGCAGACCACTCCGTCCCCCGGTGGAGGGCCATGAGGAGAATCTTTTGTTCTGTTTTCCTTTTATCTCGCCGCACGCTCCTGTAGCTGTGGATCCCACATTTTCAACAAAAGAGCAGTTTCCTCAGTCCCTGGGTCACATAAATGGTGTGTTCATCCGTCACGCTGACCACCGGCCTTTCTCCCTCTCTGGCAGCTCCCCCGCCCTGGCGCGTCAAGCTGTGGCACAGTACTCAAACCCGGACGGCTTTGACGGACTACGGGATGAAGCACTTCCTCCCTCGACCAATCTGCCAGTGAGCACCCGGAGTCATGTAAGTGCTTTGATGTCAGTGTGGCCTCCCTGGCTCCTCCCCGCTGCAAGGCCCCACCAGCCAGTACATCCGATGAAATCATTCCCCTGGTCCCCCTCGGCCGGAGTCTGGTGCGTGGCTCACGCTTTCCAACCCGTCGCGATAGCTGACCCAGACTGTACGACTTGGCTACGTGATTCAATTCGCCAGGCGTCCTCCCAGGTTGGCGGCATCCACTTCAACAGGGTGAAGGCCGAGAACGCCGCCACCTTGTGTGCGGAAATTGCCACCCTTCTACAGAAGCACGCTATAGAGCCTGTCCCTCCAGACGGAATAAAGAAGGAGTTCCACAGCCACTACTTCATTGTATGAAAAAGGCAGTGGGTTGCGGCCAATCTTGGACTTGTGAGTTCTGAAACGGGCATTACGCAGACTCTCGTTCAAGATGCTGACGTTAAGACATTAAGTGTCTAAAGAGCGCCTGGCATCAAGATTGGTTCGGAGTGGTAAACCTGAAGGACGCGTACTTCAACGTCTCGATTCTACATCAACAGAGACCCTACCTGCAGTTTGCATTCGAGGGTCAGGCGTACCAATACAAAGTCTTCCCTTTCAGCCTATCCTTGTCCCCTTGCGTGTTCACGAAGTTCGCAGAGGCTGCCCTTGCCCCGTTAAGGGAAGCGGGCATCCACATTCTCAACTACCTTGATGACTGGCTAATCCAAGCTCACTCTCGGGATGTGTTGTGTGCACACAGGGACCTGGTGCTCACACACCTCAGCTGGCTAGGCTTTGGGTCAACTGGGAAAAGAGCAAGCTCCTCCAGGTTCATAGCATCTCTTTTCTCGGTTTGGAGTTGGACTCATTCTTGATGACGGCACACCTCAAGAACAAGCATGCCCAGTTGGTGCTGGCCTGTCTGAAGGCATTCAGACAGAAGACTATGGTTCCACTTAAATTATATCAGAGGCTCCTGGGGCATATGGTGTCATTGGACACAGAGCTCGGGTTGATGCATTTGAGACCGCTTCATCACTGGCTCCGGACTCGAGTCCCAAGATGGGCATGACTCCATGGTACACATCGCGTGGCCATCACACCGATCTGTCGCCATCTCTTCAGCCCTTGGCACGACTTCGCATTTCTAAAGGCAGGGGTTCCCCTAGAGCAGGTGTCCAGGCCCATCGTGGTTACAAACAATGCCTCAAAGACAGTCTGGGGTGCCACATGAAACGCTGGCCCCTGGATGGGCCCACTGCTACGTTGACACATCAACTGCCTCGAGTTGCTGGCAATACTGCTCGCCCTTTGCAGGTTTCAGCCGTTGATCCAGGGCAAGCACATGTTAGTTCGAACAGACAACATGGCAACAGTCGCTTACATCAACCACCAAGGCCGGTTACACTCCCCTCACATGTCACAACTCGCCTGCCGTCTCCTCCTCTGGAGTCATCAGCACCTCAAATTGCTGTGAGCCACTCACATCCCGGGCGACCTCACGAGATGGCGCACCGTTATGTCTGGCCCTTGCCCTTGGACTGTATGCCTTGAAGTGGTCTGTTCGCTAAGTGTTGTTCTTCCCGACACAAAGACCCCCAGAGGTGCACAGTCATTTCAGTGCTTTCCTTTCTGCAGGAGGGGTTGGAGGGATGGCTGTCCCCCTCAACCTTGAAGGTGTACGAAGCGGCCATAGCTGCGCCCCACGACACAGTGGATAGCAAGTCCTTAGGAAAGCACAACCTGATTATCAGGTTCCTAAGAGGTGCTAGGAGGTTGAATCCCTCCAGTCCTCACCTCGTTCCCTCGTGGGACGTCTCCGTAGTCCTACAAGCCCTGTATGGGGCTCCATTTGGGCCCCTTAAATCAGTAGAGCTTAAGGCACTCTCCTTGAAGGCGCTCACCTCCATCAAGAGGGTTGGTGACCTGCAAGTGTTCTCAGTCAGCGAAACGTGCCTGGAATTCGGTCCGGGCTACTCTCACGTGATCCTGAGACCCCGACTGGGTTATGTGCCCAAGGTTCCCACGACCCCTTTAAGGGACCAATTGGTGAACCTGCAAGCGCTGCCCCAGGAGGAGGCAGACCCAGCCTTAGCGTTGCTGTGTCTGGTGCATGCTTGCGCATCTACTTGGATTGCACACAGAGCTTTAGGATCTCTGATCAGCTCTTTGTTTGCTTTGGTGGACAGCAAAGGAAGTGCTGTCTCCAAACAGAGGATCACCCACTGGATCATCGATGCAGGCTCAACACGTGCCGCCCCCTGCAGAGCTACGAGCCCATTCCACCAGGAGCATGGCAGTCTCCTGGGCTCTGACCAGTGGTGCCTCCCTAGGTGACATTTGCAGAGCAAATCTAATCTCCAGGTTGAGCCGGTCTCATCCCGTGTCTTAGCGGGAACAAACGGATAAGTCCAGACCGACCGGCTGGGTATACCACTTGCTTCTAGCAAGTTTCCCCTCTCTCGAGCTGAAGATGTGTGTTGTAGATTCCCCGCAGTGTTTACAAATGTGTTCCCTGGTTGATTTCCTCCTAGCCCTGTGGCAGATTTGCAGAGAAACTTACTGCCAGCCCAGTGCTTGTGCTAACTAACCAGTCCCGTGCTGGGACAGGTGCTCCGCATATGCTGGTTCCCCATAGGCAACCCCTTGCAATGTATTTTCCACTGAAAAGCATTTCCCAGTTTGCAAACAGCGTTTTCCTTGGACAGAGACACCTCATAGAGCTTCCTCCCCAGGACCTACCATGGGACTTCTCCACATGACATATTTCCGATTAGACTCGGCAAGACCATGTGACGTATTTGCACTTAATTCCCCCACTCTCACATCTCTGGGCAGGGTGTGGCATCCATGGTGTCTTCCCCTTGGTTCTGACACCCCCCCACCCCTCACAAAGCAGTCTGCGTGTCTCGCACTGGCGATTCATGTAACCCAGTTGTGGCATTTTTGTAGAGGACCCCTAGTGTCATGGTTACTTTCGGCACCTCCATTCCCTGATGGAGGGAGCAAGACATTGTGTTCTTCCTGCCACAATGCTGAACTACCGCTGAAATGGCCAGAACCTTATGTTCGGCTCCATCAACACAACGTCTTGTTCCCTCCATCAGGAAATGGAGGTTATGAAAGTAACCAGGACGTTCTGACTCTCTAAATTATTTTAAATTGACTGCAAACTTACAGCTGTGACTGTACATTCTATTGGAACGTGCCAAACAACTGTAAAGGGCCCACAGCTAGACTAAAGAATCATATTAATTATAAAAATAATTGCCATTATTATTAATAATAAATGTAACTTTTAATGAACATTAGTGTCTTTTTATCAAAAAAGAGCAATTAGCCATTCGATTCCATGCCTTACAGTGATTTTACCATGAGTAATGGTTGTTCTTTAGGCACAACACGAAACCCCCTTTAACTGTGGTAAAATCACTGTACAATCTCTTGTGTATTGCATTAATAGGGCCTGTAATTTGTTGTTATTTATCACAAGAGTTCACAGCATGAACTCTTGTGATATTTCCAGAAGAAAAAAAAAACTTCCTATCCCATAATGCAAAACCTCCTGTAAGTCATGCAAACATGAACCAGTCATCACTGTGTGAGCAAAGACTTGGCAGCCTCATCCCTGTGTTTCTGTGTCCCAGAGCAGTGGCTGATTGGAATGTTCTAAGCTGCAATGATTCTTTGGAGATGGGTGGAGGCACTGATTGACATGTCAGCTTATTTACTGGGGTGGATGACCACGACTGTCAGTTTGCAATCATTTTCAGCCCACATAATGGATTATTTAAAACTCTGCCATCACTTGCCATGCACTTTGTCATTTCAAACAAATTATCTCTACATTGTGTTTAATTTCAGTCGCAAAGAGCTCAGACATTTTTTTTACATGGGTCTGTAAAAACAATATATCACCCTGGGAGTCCTGTTGAATGGGCAAACAGGCTGACATAAAGCAGTCTTTGGAAAATAGATAACACAGCTAGTGCTGGCTTTTTCAATTAAAGTGGAATGAAGGATGAAGAATGAAATTACTCACACTAGTATTTCCTTAACATGTTTTTGTGTCCTCTTTAATTCATGCAATTTACTTTAAATTGGAAGCTTGCTAGCAAGATGTCCGCTGTGGGGGAGAGGAGTGCATTGTAAAAGCACCTTTTCTGTTGGTTTGAATGCAACTGGTATTTGGAAACACTTTAATGTAAGGTTGTGTACGTATGTTAACATTATTTAATGCAGTAGTTAGCATAAACTAGCAATTAACAACGCAACATTTTTTAGTCTTGGTTAATGTTAATTGCTACATGTACAAATGCATTTTAAAACAAAAGGTTAACAATATACAGCATATTACCATTATTGCATTGCATGAACTAACAATGATAATATACATTTTTATTAATCAAGATTAAAAAATGCTGTGAAAAATATTGTTCCTTTTTAGTCCATAATGCATTAACTGTGGTTAACTTATAGACATTCTATATGTACATTTTTACTTTGCTGACGGTTAGGTTTAGGGTTGGGGTTTAGGTTTTGGGGGTATTGTATATAAAATATATAGGAAATATGCATTCCTCTTCACTGTATTACATCCTTTATAGTGTCAGCCTCAGACAGCCCTCAATCCGTTCTCTAACCGTTTAATGCAAAAAGCACGCAAAACTGGAAAATGCTTACTTGATCAACTGAGTGCAAATATGATTGACTGATTCTATGGAACTTCCACAAGTAGACGCACATAGGACGTTTTATCAGTCCGCCTGGAAGCTAAGGTGTGTTCACAGGGTTCCGCGTTGATAGAATGAGCACTTTTTAGGACAAAATAAACACAGAATTTCCCTAAGTTTGCCAGGTAAGTGACATCAGAGTTTTGTTTGCATGTAGCAGAATGTAAAGCAGATATCCACAAGCAGAGCTACACTTTCTGCTTTGTTTACTTTATGTCTGTGAAATTATCTATTATGGGGTTTTCTGTGCTGTACACATTTTCTACTCTTCTCCCATGTGTTTTCTATTCAATCCATTGTGGAGACTCATTATTTAAATCCCCCCACCCCCCATTTTGGCCTTTTATTATGGAATGAAACATCTCCGATAACCCTGCCCCTAAACATCCTGTAATGACAAAACCGACTGTGATTGGTAGCTTAACATGTCAAGTATATGGCTTTTGCTGTCTAAATTGGCGGTTCATGGCCAATTGAAGCTGCTATAGTGTCCAGACCTATATCATAGTCAAAGATCTGGCTATGCAAGACTTCATCCTTTACAGCTAAAAACATCTTGCTTTACAACTCGCTTTTGTAAACTCGCCTCTCATCCAGAAACAGGAGTCCTTATGTTCAAAAGCACTTCCTACTTAAAGATGTTCAAAAAACATTAGACATTTTTTGGGAAAATGTACATGAACTCAGTGATATAAGTAAGAAGTACTGATTTTTTCACAGACATAACTTTCAAAACAAAGCAGAATATACAGTTCCACAGATATCTTAATAACTTGCTACTAAGTGTCTAAAATAAAATTCTCTAAAATCTATAAAAATACAGTTTCATTAGATTCAATGTCACTAACCTGCTGTCAGAGATCAGTCAAGTTCATTGCAGTCCACCACTCAAAGATCACTCTCCCCAGAATTCTAAATCACAAACACCGGGTCATCACTTATCACCTCATCAGCCAACTCATAAAAACACTCACCTTGTATCCAGTCTTTGTCAAGCCTCCAACAGGAACAGACCATTTCTCCCTGAGTCCTGATATCTCCGTCGATCCTGAAAACCTGAGTATTCCGTTTTCTTACCTGATTCATACTAACCCTATGCACTGTTGTTCTGCCATCTCCAGATCACTTATCCGATTCCTGAACCCTTGTCTGAGATCTGATCAAACCGGCCCGACTGCTCCTAGAAAAGAGGAGTTAACGAACTGATACAGAGTGAATGTTCTACGATCCAAGTCATTTGGATTTCCAGTTGTTCTCCGTGCAACAAACTATCTTCACTAAACCAGCACCTGAAAAGTCACCTGATACTTACCTTTCACCTTCTATACTTGAATAAATCTATATTTGAATCACTTACCTCCGATCTCCTGGTCTCTACCCTGACAGAAGGCTTGGCCGAAAAAAGGGGAAGAAGAACAGCGCGATGGAATCTGTTTGTAATATTGATAACCCTGCACAACCGACAGCCGCCGCTGTTAATCCCAGTCAGCCAGCTTCCAGCACTTCCGTAAACACCGCTCCTTCTCTGGTTTGCTTCGCCAATCCAACTTCCCGTCCAGCGCCATTCTCCGGCCGGGCGGAGGATTGCAACGGTTTCCTGTTACAGTGTTCGCTCGCTCTAGAACAACAAATCCAGTTATACCCCACTGAAAAGTCGAGGGTTGCTTTTATTATTCAACAGTTATCAGGAGCTGCATTAAGATGGGCTGAAACTTTGTGGCTGCAGGAATCTACCATTACTTCCTCTGTACAAGAATTTATAAACCATTTCAAAGAAGTTTTCGGGCGTCCAGTAGATGATTCATCCATCAGTGACAAGCTATTGCAATTACACCAAGGCAAAAAGTCAGTTGCTGAATATTCACTGGAATTCCGCACTCTAGCCGCCGCCAGTGGGTGGAACGAAAAAGCGCTCATTTCCATCTACCGACGTGGTTTGAATCCTGCACTCCGCCTTCAACTTGCGATTTATGATGATAGCCTGGGGGTCGAGAAATTCATACAGCAAGCTCTCCGTGTGCACCAAAGATCTCAAGGCTGCTATCGCGAAGCCCAGCAACCCACCTTTTCACCACCTCAGTACCCCGATAAACGACCCTCCGAAGTCACTGTCGAGAAGATGCAGGTGGATAACTATCGACTGTCCCAAGCTGAACGTTCTCGCCGTCGAGAGTTAAAACTGTGTCTATATTGTGGAATGGGAGGACATTTTCTTCGTTCATGCCCTACACGACCTCCTAGAATGCTTGTGAGTTCTGTCTGCACGTCCGCCTCTGTATCAGCTCCGTTAACGATATCTGTGATTCTGAAATCTACACGTTTCCATGTCTCTGCTACAGCCATTGTGGATTCCGGGTCAGCAGGAGACTTCATCTCCGGGAAGCTCTGTCAGAAACTCCAACTTCAACAATCCGCCACCTCCAAGCCATACGCCATCCATGCAGTGACGGGTGAAACCATTAATCAGGGGTATGTCACGTCTCGAATTAAACCTATTCTACTCTGTATTGAAGACACCCACCATGAACTGTTTGAACCTTTTGTACTTGAGAATAGCCAGACTGATATTATCCTTGGCCGTCCATGGCTTATACGACATCAACCTAACATTGACTGGAAATCGGGTAAGATTTTGAAATGGGGTTGCCTGTGCTCGTCCATGAGTTTTGAACACCCCGTATCACCCATCGCCAACTTGCCCGACACCATCCCGATGAATTCAACCTCCATTGAAAGCCCCATAGACAACTTGTCGGTATCCATTCCTTCATGCTACTCTCAATATTCAGATGTATTCAACCCCGTCAAGGCTGCCAAGTTACCACCCCATCGAGCATGGGATTGTGCCATTGATCTGATTCCCGGAGAATCCATCCCCAAGGGGCGAATATACTCTCTGGCTATTCCTGAGCAAGAAGCCATGAAACAGTATATTGAAGAAGCATTAAAACAAGGCTATATTCGGGCCTCTACTTCACCTGCTGCCGCCAGTTTCTTCTTTGTCCCTAAGAAAGATGGAGGTTTACGTCCGTGTATAGATTATAGAGCTTTAAACAAGATAACCGTCAAGTTCAGTTACCCACTCCCATTGGTTCCCTCTTCACTTGAACAACTTCGAGAAGCCAAGATATTCACCAAGCTGGATTAGAGAAGTGCATACAATCTCATTCGAATCCGAAAGGGCGAAGAGTGGAAGACTGCATTCATCACTCCAGCAGGACACTATGAATATCTCGTCATGCCGTATGGTCTGGTCAACGCCCCTTCAGTTTTCCAAAGTTTCATGGATGAAGTTTTCCGAGACTACCTGAATCAATTTGTCATTATCTACATAGACGATATCCTAATCTACTCCAGAAACTTGGTGGAGCATCAGCAACATGTCTCTCAGGTACTCCAACGGCTACGTGAATTCTCCCTGTTCCTGAAAGCAGAGAAGTGCTCCTTCCATCAAACCTCAGTCGAATTTCTCGGTTACCACCTCAGTGAAAGAGGAGTAGAGATGGATGATCGTAAAACCAAAGCCATTACTTCCTGGACCACTCCACAGTCTGTCAAAGAGTTACAACGATTTCTTGGATTTGCGAATTTCTATCGAAGATTTATTTATCAATACAGCCTGCTTACAGCTCCTCTGACCTCTCTACTCAAAGGAAAACCGAAAACACTGCTCTGGACCACTGAGGCTGAACAAGCCTTTCAATCTCTCAAAACCGCATTCACCACAGCCCCCTTACTCCAACACCCGAACCCTGAAAAGATGTTCATTGTGGAAGTAGATGCTTCTACAACAGGAGTAGGAGCGGTGTTGTCACAAGACTCTGCTTCCTCACCTAAACCCATGCCCTGTGCATTCTTCTCCCACAAGCTATCTCCTGCAGAAGTGAACTATGATATTGGTAATCGAGAACTCCTGGCCGTTAAACTTGCACTAGAAGAGTGGAGACACTGGCTAGAAGGAGCCAAACATCCATTCCTAGTTCTCACAGACCACAAGAATCTGCAGTACTTGAAAGAGGCAAGGAGACTTAACCCACGCCAGGCCAGATGGGCACTCTTCTTTACTCGCTTCCATTTCCAGATCTCCTATCGTCCGGGTTCGAAGAACGTCCGAGCAGACGCCTTGTCCCGTCTCCATGCCCCCGAAATTTCCCACGAAGAACCTGAGAGTATACTCCCCGAAAAAATGTTTGTCAATCCCATTCAGTGGGACCTAAATGAACAACTGCTTGAAATGTCTCAACACCAACCCAGTCCTCCAGAATGTCCTATCGGAAAGATATACGTACCCGAAGAATTTCGTACCTCTCTAATCTCCTCCGCACACTCGTCTGTCGGCACAGGTCATCCTGGAGTTAATAAGACCTATTCCACTCTTCAAACTCGATACTGGTGGTCCAACATGTTACAGGATATCAAGACTTTCATCCAAGGATGCATTCTCTGTGCCATGAACAAGAACCCTCGTCACTTACCCACTGGAAAACTCATGCCTCTGCCAGTCCCGCAAGGACCTTGGTCGCACATTGGAGTCGACTTCGTCACTGACCTTCCTCCCTCAGACGAGAATACATGTATCCTGGTAACTATTGATCGTTTTTCCAAAGCCTGCAAATTAATTCCCCTCAAGAACTTACCCACAGCCTTCGGGACTGCAGAGCTATTGATGGAACACGTCTTCCGGAATTTTGGCATCCCGGAGGATATTGTGTCAGACAGAGGGTCACAATTTATCTCCAAGGTGTGGCGAGCCTTCTTTGCACTAATGAATGTTACAGTGAGTTTAACATCAGGGTACCACCCACAAGCAAATGGTCAAGCGGAGCGAAAAATACAAGATGTCAGTCGTTTCCTTCGTACATCCTGCCATTTGAATCAACATCTCTGGAGCCGATATCTCGTATGGGCAGAGTATGCTCAAAACTCCCTTCGACAAACCTCCACGAATCTAACACCATTTCAATGTGTACTGGGTTATCAACCGCCATTGTTTCCATGGTCCGGTGAGTCATCTGAAGTCCCCGCAGTTAACACTTGGTTCCAAAACAGTGAGAGGGTATGGAACCAAACTCATCATCATCTCCAACAAGCCTTGAACCGTCAACAACACTTCGCAGACATTCACCGCAGTAACACTCCCGAATATCAGCCTGGGCAACTGGTCTGGCTTTCGACCAGAGACATCCGTCTAAGACTCCCTTGTCGTAAACTAAGTCCGAGATACATTGGTCCATTCCCCGTTGTAAGACAACTTAACCCAGTCACCTACCAGCTCCGTTTACCAGCCCAATATCGCATCCACCCCTCATTCCACGTCTCACTCTTGAAACCCCATCATCCACTTGTTCCTGTTCCCTCCACAGACCTAGTGCATGATGACAACCCCCCAGTAACTCCCATTGAAGCCGACCCCATCTATACTGTTAGAGAAATCCTGGACTCCCGACGTCGTAGGGGTCTACTCGAATATCTGGTAGACTGGGAAGACTATGGCCCAGAAGAGAGGTGTTGGGTACCTCGAAGGGACATCCTCGACCCCATGTTACTCACAGAATTCCACGAACTTCATCCTGAAAGGCCTGCTCCGCGACCCCGAGGTAGACCCCCACGACGTCAAGGTACTAGGTCCGCTGGCGCGGACTCTTGAGGGGGGGTGTAATGTCAGAGATCAGTCAAGTTCATTGCAGTCCACCACTCAAAGATCACTCTCCCCAGAATTCTAAATCACAAACACCTGGTCATCACTTATCACCTCATCAGCCAACTCATAAAAACACTCACCTTGTATCCAGTCTTTGTCAAGCCTCCAACAGGAACAGACCATTTCTCCCTGAGTCCTGATATCTCCGTCGATCTTGAAAACCTGAGTATTCCGTTTTCTTACCTGATTCATACTAACCCTATGCACTGTTGTTCTGCCATCTCCAGATCACTTATCCGATTCCTGAACCCTTGTCTGAGATCTGATCAAACCGGCCCGATTGCTCCTAGAAAAGAGGAGTTAACGAACTGATACAGAGTGAATGTTCTACGATCCAAGTCATTTGGATTTCCAGTTGTTTTCCGTGCAACGAACTATCTTCACTAAACCAGCACCTGAAAAGTCACCTGATACTTACCTTTCACCTTCTATACTTGAATAAAACTATATTTGAATCACTTACCTCCGATCTCCTGGTCTCTACCCTGACACCTGCCAGACATTGTCAAATCCAGTGATTATTTGGTAACTTGTAATCACAACCCCGAATGACTAATAAAAAGCCTGTGTGCCTTTACTGCCAGAAGTTACATAAAGCCAGCCAATCCAATTAGAGCTTGCCAGACAAGAAAGCACTTTCCAGTTTTACATGTAAAATGCATCAGTGTTCATAGATTATAAGACACTTCACCTATGTATCATTTCACCTCAAAAAGTGAAATTACAACCATAGCACCTCCATTAGGGTACTGCTTTGCAAATCTGGTGCAGAGGAAGAGAAAATATGTGTTCTATGTCTACAACATTTTTATTTGAGGACATACCCAGGTACATCTCTTCAGGGCATGGCATGTTGATGACCTGTACACTATAAATTGTAACCAATTACCTTTTCATATATGCTATGTGGCTGTAACAGGAGTATATTTATTTTTTTATCAGTGTGGATCAAACATAATGGAGAGAAATGACTTCCATGTTACGTTACAGCTTCTTGCCTCTGCTGTCAACACAAGAGCCTAGAAGGCAATTATTTCACTACATTATAATTATTTTATGTTAGACACTAAAGCTGCAGAGATGATTGCATGGGAGTAAACCCAGGAAATTTTGTCACTTCAACTAAGCAAGACAGGTTTGCTGTTTCAGCTGGTCTGTGGGGAGTGTAGAAGCTTGATTTTACTTTATTAATCGATCAGAACACAGATGATCTATGCCTCTTGATAGGTTTCTTGCTCTGTGTGCACCCTGAAGCCTGTCATGTGTTTGCGCTGGTTTGCCCTTGAGGCTGGAGCCCGGTTTATTGTCACAGTAAATCAGCAATGTATTATGGTGAGATTGGGCATGAATAAATGGGCAATTCTGGGTAATTAAGATGAAAGGGGGATGCAAGAAGGGTAAAGCCATTGTATGAGGGTTCTTTTCTGACTCTCACTTAGAACACATTGTGCTCATGTTTATTATGTAATTTGTTTGTGTTGAAAAGACGATTTAAGATCTTGCGAAGTGTGTAATTTATGCACAACAAGCATCACCAAAATGGAATTGCAAAATCAATGATTGTTTACAAACAAAAGGAAGTTCACAGAGGCCATGATTTATTATTATTATTTTCTCTTGTTTTCTTGAGATCACAACTTATTTTATGGCCTCTGTGGGCTTCCTTATGTTTCAAAACAAGCATTATTTTTGCAATTTTGTTAAATGCCACTAATGGCACAGAAATGACACATTTTACCTTTAAGAGTTATAAGCAGGATCAGGAACAATTGTATAAAGCTTGACTCCTTTTATATTTTATACAGTATAAGCCACCCTTAAAAAAATATAAATGTAATTGCATTACATAGAAACCAACATAATATCCAACCATGTGGAATTTATTTTAAAGAAAGGTTGCAAAGGCACACTTTTTATTTTCCCAATCATGTTTTTATTAAAGTGCACAATGATGTCTCTAAGACATTACAGATATTACAGATTTATTGTGTTAAAGCATTATTTTCTGTAAAGCTGCTTTGAAACGATGTGTTGTGAAAAGTGTTATACAAATAAAAATTATTCGATTTTTTTAGCACCTTTCCACACTTTTAATCCTTGTGCATTGTGTGGGGGTATTTTATTGTATTTAGACCTTATTTAACTCAAAATTATGAAATTACATCATTGCTTTCCATATAAAATAAGCACATTTAATGTAATCTTTACTTCAATAAAAACCTTTATTACAGTAAATTGAAAGAGAATCAAAACATCAAAATATGTCATGAAATGGTACATGGTGACATCTGCTGGAATAAAAATTACAATGACATGAAATGACACCTATGTCCTGTAGATGGCTTCAATGCTCCATGCATTGTGTGATTGTTTTGTGTCTGATTTATTTATTTATTGACAAATAAAAAAAATCCTCTGTGTTGTAGTCTTTCCCTTTCATTTACTATGGTGGGTCATTTTTGACCGGGAACAACACAAGTGTTATTTTTTTTTGTCACAAAGCCTCAACTCATCAAATCTTTTTGTTGTATGTTCAGATGGCATATGTAATAAAAGTAAACAAGTCTTGGAACACTCAGATGAAGGGTACCCTATTTTTTAAAGAAACAAAATAAAAAATCAGTAAAACAATTAAAATAAAATAATGGGTAGGACCTTACTTACATGTATTGCTCTACATTTATGTACTATATAATTACAACAACTATAGTATTTATACAAGGTACAAACACTATGCCTAACCCTAACCCTAACCTTAACCCATATTAAGTACATATTGTTACCAGGGCTGGACTGGGAAGAGAAATCGACCCAGGATTCTGCATATCGCGGTGCCATTTTGTGGTCTGTTCTGCATAACATGGCGGCTCATATTAGCTTATCGAAGCCAACCCACTGGCCTGCTCGGTTCTCCAGATGGCCAGTTCGCCCCTGATTGGCCCCAAAGTGATGGGGAAAATGCCCAGTATGCCAGATTAACAGTCCAGCTCTGATAGTTACCTAATATTACTTAGTAATTTCTTGGGTAAGTAAACTGAAAGTACACAATCAAAATTAAATAAAGTGCAACCAAAAAATAACCTGAACATATGAAGATTAAGCAACACGCTTAAAAGGACAAAACAACAGATACATTGTTCCAAATGAAGACAATGATTATTTTGAGCATGTTCATAGTTAATGTGATGAACTACACCTGCAGTTACTCTGCCAGGACACCCGTGTGAACTTAAAGGAACTGATACATCCACTAAAATTACTTTGGGACCCGTTGGTTAAAAGAAAAAAAAAAGATAGTTCTGAGAATAGGTCTAACATCATTTGTTTGCATAAACCACTTGATTTGATATTTTGTTATCTATTACAATGAGATTCATACATTTTAAAGTGTGGTTTAAGTGTCCAGATATTTTTTGGGCTGCTGCATGTGATTATGATTTCAAAGCATACCCACGTCCAATTTAGATCCTCCCAGCAGAAACACAAGTGACACAATTATAAACCCTGAATTAGTTTGAGTGCGTTTCAGTATGGACCGTCACATTAGTGTCTATGAGTGTGTACACAAACACTTGTGTATTTGTGTGTTGCAATGTGCATTCATCAACCAAATCTCAGTCACAGGAGGCATAGTGCAGCTAATGGCTTGATAAGTGTGTGTCGGTGGCAGTGTGTGCTGTATGAGCACGCTGTGGAAAGTCACACTAAAGCAGAGATAGGCCACCCTCCTGACAGACTCCACACAATGGATGAATTATACATGACGAAAGCCGCAGCTCACAGTGAGGCTGGCTGACATTAAAGCAAAATGGCAATTGTGACAAAGAACAGTTTTGATGTGTTTAAAGAATTCATGCTCGAGCAAGTGTGAGCTAAATACGTAACATGCATCAATTTACTCTGAAGTATAACGTGCCATTTGAGGAATTAATCATCACATAATATTACCAGTATTGGAGTGTTTTTTGCAGTCACATATGGCTTTATGCATTTAGTGGCTGTGAGGCACAGACTGGAGCTTTTTCAATGAGACCTCATATTGAGAACTTTGCCCGCAGCAAACATTTATAACAGCTCAAAATAATAATGTATTAATACATGATAATATGGTGCATACGTGTCTTCTCTACTAAAAACACTAAATTACACTAGTGTGAATTTCAATGCTGTTCAAGATGGTTTTATGCTGGTTAATGTTGGTTTGGTGCTAGTCTAGCTGGTGGACCCGCTAGACTAATAATGTCAGGATCACACATCCTCGCGTGAGCAGGCCAGTCGCATTTGACATTCACATTGGCTGCGTCTCTTCCGCAAGAAACAGCAGTGCCTCTGATACAAAATAAATTTATCTATGGGGTCCTAAACCAAATATATTTTTTTCATAAGTTCATAATAGTTTTTGCTGCTTCAAGGACAAAAGTTCCAGCAGTTGATTAATTCTTAAAAATTCCATTATTAAGTAATTTTATTTAGTTTACTTGCATGCAGTTATAAAATTGTAGTGTACTATAGTTTGGTGTGTATAATTTTGACTTGCTTTTGTGTCTTTACTTTTAATCTCCTGATTATTTTATTGTTGTACTGCACCCAGAGCCGCTGAGCTCAGAGTGAGCTGCGCTGCAAAAATAGGCTCAACACGAAACTCTCCACTCACTGCAACGTCAGGGATGCCTTGCAGTGTAAATAGTGTAATTTCTTAATATGGGCACTGAAAAGAAAAATGTGCCACTCTTGCCTCGCTTACTGAGGATGTGTGAACACGGCTTAAGGAAATCTTGCCTGGTCTTTTTAGCAGGGTTATCTAGCCTTACCTAACATAACATTAATAATTATCTCTATCCAGTAACAGTTCTCTCATGTTCATCTCTAATTTAAAACTATTTAAATTTCCCCTGCAAATAAATTCACAAGATGTATGAACTTTAAAGTAGCATGGCATTATTCAGTAAGAATCAGTAGGTCACAATACAAACCAAAACTTCTTCTGAATGTTCTTGATGGAAAGTTTGAAGCTCTCATCTGGATCAGATAGTTTGGTTATGAGGTAAGGAGAGGTAGTGCAGAGGCATCCTCTTGCGCTTGGCGGATGTCATAGTTCACGTCTTATTCTGGTCATCTCTGCGTCTGGCTCTCTTTAACGAATACACGCCATCTAACCTTTCACTTCCAGGGCTCAGACAGATAAGATGAGATAATAACAATAATCATCATCCTTAAAACACTCACCTGGTGGAAGGACATTGTTTTCACCATATAATTTAAACAACTGGTTGTATTTTAAAGGGGTTTGAGCTTGAATGTCTCTCCTTGAGGAGAAGTTTTTTCTAATTTGTGAATTGTTAAAGGCTGACTGTGAACACACTGGCTCATTAGAAAGCAAGGAAAAGGAATAATTGCAAGGAAATGAAAGTGATGTATGACTGTCGTTAGCTATACCTACTTATACCTTGTAGCACTGAGGTGATGGCTCCCTGAACTCAAGAACACCAACCTGAATGTGGATTACCAAACCCTCTCCCTAAAACAAGGGTAGTTTTGCAGGTGACAGCAATAGCAATGAGTGAGAGTCTCTTTGTGATTTCAGGCTTTGATCTCAAATGCATAAGACTTTACTTCAACCCACTGTCATTCAGGGGTACATGCTGTCAGCATAGCATGTCGTCGAGTCAGACCAGATTCCCAGACATTCGTAATCGCACTGGATTTTAAAAGTTCAGCTTGATTCATTGATATGTGATAACTGTGCCCACAGTGGTTTGTAATACTTGGAGAAAGGCATTTGTTAGCATTACCGTTCATCGGCATGGCAGTTGGCTGAGACTATGTGAAAAGAAATCAGCGATATCATTGGAACCTTGTTTAGACCAGCTTAGATCAGCATGCTAGTTTGATGCTGGTCTAGCTGATTGACCAATATAGCTATTAGCTGGTGCAAGTGATCTTTCTGGGTGATCTGGTTGATCAAGAAACTCCTGATGCTAAAGTAGTAACTCTGGTGGGGAAAAACACCACATAAGCATTCTACGCTGGAGAACACAGCAATGTTTTTCAGCATAGCCATGAATGAAGAAAGATGCTTCATTGATACATTTTAGATAGAAACCGGTCTAAAAGTTGTTGAGCGTGGTGGGGTGTTGCTGGGGGGGGGGTTGGGGGCTTCGTTATGTCATGGCACAGTTTTGTGGCCCTCTTCAGACATTTGTGGCCTGTTCGATATAACGCGGCAACCCGTTTCAGCTTATCAACACCCGTTCGGCCCCGTTCCACGGCCAGTCCACTGGGAAAAGTCCCGGTTCTCCCTATGGCCAGTCCATCCCTGGATGAAGTTACATCATCTACCAGCATATACTAACTGGACCACTGCCAACCACATAGTACACACACATGCATTGAGTAAAATTATTCACTTTTCAGTATTGACTGAATCAGAATTATATTTTTAATCCAAATTTCTCTTGCTTCTTCCGCCATCTTGGATTTATTTTTCCTGCAAGCTCATCATGGTGCATTCCGGGATTCGCCTATGGGGAAGGATACATACGATGCAACCTTAAAATCCAAACAATACCTCCAAACGAGGTATCTTATGAGGCAGCATCATTTAGAAACCTACATTCATCAGGAGCATCAACTTTATTTGCATATTTAAAGAAATCCAAAATTAATCATTTAAATATTTTGCCTTTTATGATGTCTAATGTAGAGACATAATTGATCCGGTCTACCACACTGCGTAACAAACTTGAAACTTTTTCTTGACACTAAGAAAGAAGTTGTTTAGCAAAATTAAGCAGAACCATCTGCCTCTGAATCAGTTGGTGTAAAAAACTTTAACTGTATAAAGACACTTATCCATATACTGCTCTGATGATCCACACATAATTGTTATTTTTCCACCCACTACACTAGGTTGTAAAGCCACTCTCATAATGTCACCAAGCATCAGACATCAAAATATCTGGGAACATTTTTTATAATAACAACTTTATGTCTACTCTCTTTTGGGTGTCAAGAAGCACATTGTCCTATATGAAGGATGCCATACAAACGCACACAATTTATCATAGCAGTTAAAAAGTAATGATTACAAAAGTTGCATTCTGTATATCTAAAAACCATTCATAAAGACCCTCAGCTTAAAGCCCCCTGAGCTCTGTTTGTCAAATGTTTTCGAAGTCGTACCATTCAATGGGATATTTTATGCCTCTTGTCGCCTATGTAATTATAAAGTTTTATTAGGTGTTTGTGGGAGATTAAAACACTATTAGTGCTGTTCCAGCCATCAGATTCTCCAGCTGTTCCTTTTGTTTATGACCAAAATGTTTTATGACACCCATATTTAGTCACCTACTTAATTATAATTAATGAAATTCAGTGCTGGTACACTAGGCAGGAGACATAATGATGAAGGTTAGGTGTGGAGAGAGAGAGCCAGAGATGATACCTGTTGCACAGCTTTGAAATGGCTATTTTTACACTGTTTGTGGACATTTAGCTCTTTTATGCCCTCAAATGCAATACATATGCAAATACATATGCAGATTTATATTTATATCATACTGTTCTCTCGTGTTTGGTCGTGTATGCCAAGTGAGCACATGGAGCCTGAATTAAACTGATGGAAGCTTCATTTGGCTTCGGAAGTGTTACTGTTTTCACTTCTGACCATATTTCATCCTGTTTCAAACTGACCTAATCTTTCTTTCGTTCTTTCTTTCTTTCTTTCCTTCTTTCTGTCCAGGTGGTGGAAACTAATCTGGTGGCTTTTGATTGTCACTGGATCATCATAAATGAGGTGAGTTCTTTCTAGTAATTCTGTTAGAATACAGTTTATTCTTCTAGCAAAGATATTTTAACATATTTAACAGGCTAACCCTGCATTAGACAACTTTACATATGTATCTGTGTAAGTGAGAGGCACACAAGGGCTTATTCTTAATAGCCAGATCCAGGCAGCCAGATAAGGACAAATTACAGCTCAATGATTTAAATTGGACCTGGCAAGTGTGGGAATAATGCTACAAAATAAAGCAGTGGTCCTTAAAGTATATAGCATTTTGCTAAATGTTTCCCTGACAAGGAAGGAGGACTGCAAGGGCTGCTTGTTGACTTATACTGTAGCTGTTTCAACAACTGAAAAGGCACTTTTTATGGAATCCTCTTTTAATCACTCTGGACAAATTTAAAGGGGTCATATTATGAAAAATCATTTATTTATTTTTTTGTCTTGATCTTTAGCGATAAAGAGTTACAAAATATAATATCATACTGTAACTCCCAGAATGTAAAACTTTCTCCTCAGTACAATAGAGTATTGATTGGATCAAAGCAGTAAAAACACATTGTTCGAACTTCTGCAACTTTCTGACATCCAACAACTAAATACATAAACACGGCTGACCACATTTACAGTTCAACAATCCCTTTATAGTAATAAGCAACTTGGCCCATGATTCCTCTGCAAATCAAAGAATCTCAACATTAGGAAACAGTGGCTGAAGTTTACTTTTAACATGGTCTCCAATGCAAATGGTCTGTTATTGAAGAATGGAGCAATGCCAACTATTTTGGACCTGACAGCACAACTGCAGCCCGTGCATAAGCACTGCATCTCATTTCACATGCAAAGATGGCATTGACACCTGCCACTTAAACTTGAAGTGTTTAACTTTTCTGATGTTAAAATACTCCTGTCCCAGCCTAATATGCAGATATAACTATAAGCCATTTGTCGGCTGATTTTCTTAAAACTGTAAATAATTTGTCTCTGTGGCACTATAAAAATTTGCTGTTTGTTTGAGCCTCCTGACCATCCAGCATAGCTGCATTTTTTTAACCAGGGCCCGTGTTTTCTGTTTTATTTTATCTGAATTCCAGGTTGTAAAGTTAAGCAGATGAAAAAAACCATAAAAGCAGAAATAACACACTCTAGCTTTAAAGGTGCTAAATGCAATATTTTTACTGTACTAAATCATTAAATGACCATAATATGTCTTTAGAGAAATAGAAAGCATGCTAAGTTGAAATAATGGCTTCTCCGATAGCAATGTTACAGCCAGTACATTCTACTTTTAAGTTTCCATTCCGGGCCTACTATGATCCTGCCCACTCATCAATAGTGATTCGACACCGCCAGGTTTGGCAGATTTGAACAACTCTGCAGGCAAACAACAATGCGTGCTGCAGCCATGGAAGCCAGCAAATGAACTGGATCAGAGATAACAGCTTCCATCTGACCTAAAAAGCCTCTCCATCCATCTAAAAACCACTATGACTAGAGGCGTAGTAAAACAAGGATAAATATTGGAAATGTCTTTGGAAGATGAAATTCTTTAAAGAAATCCTTCAAAATGGATGTTGAGTTGGCAAATTTGTGTGTCAACAATCTGGCAAGCCGCATTAGCTTTGAGTCTGCAGTGGGACAGACAACCCTCCAATATTTTTAATTTGGACTGCAGTACCCATTTTAAGCACATTTAAAGGTGGTTGAAGTCTTAAAGGCACAGCCCGTTTTATTTTAAGAATCAGAGTTCAGGTGGAAAATAAATGGTCATGAAAATACCCCAAAATACATTGACTAAGATTTTACTGTAAGTTGACCTGAAAATTAAAATAAATTTATGATATGATCCCTTCAAGTGTATTGGTGAATTGAAAGAATATTGAAAGATCAAATTATTTTTAGTTGCTTAAAAATGACCTTGAGTACTTTCCTCAGTTTCTTTGGAAGCATTTTCTCATCATATAATTCTGAAAGAACATTACAGACTCTCTGTATTTCTGATAACCTTCTAATGCCATCAGTTTACTAGGGCTTCCGAGTTTAGGCAGGTTTATATTCTCAGATTTTAAACACAAAGGCATATGACATTACCTGGACAAAGGGTCGTAGCTAGCTATGGGTAGGCTGTTGCCAAAGGCCTCCGCATTGTCTGGACTGACGGCAAAAAATTTTGTTGTTGGAACACCCCACCCCAGGCGAATGGTTGCCTAAGGCCGCAGAAATAGAAGCACCGGCCCTGCCTTGACATGTTCCTTTTTGGACACACATTGCTCAAAGTTAGACTTACTTGACAGCATTCTTAGGGGAAAAGCCAGCTACTGCCAAAACCTGAACACTAAAATTTGGCCATAACCCTTAAAGGCTTATATTTGTGTCATTCTAATTTAGTACTCCTAATTAAGCTTGAAGGACCTTTTGCATTTGCCATCTGGGGGTAGAACAAGCCACTCAGTGTTGGTATTTTCAGGTCTGTGAAAGAGTGATGTCCTCTGTGTTCTAGAAGGTTGAGCTACATATTATTACGGCCTCATGTGCCCTCTCATGATGTTTTATTTCATAATTTATCCTAATTTATCCTCTATCATTCTTACAAGATAAAATATAATCTGCCCAAATACTGTTTGACATTGTTCTCACGTGTGTCTTATAAGTCTTTGATTCCTCCAGTCAGAAACAATAAAATTACCTTTTTGAGGACAGGTTGCATGGTGGACAATATCAATTTAAATCCTATTGAGGCCTAAACAGCTTCGACATTCCAAGTAAGTTCCCCAGCATGCCAATAGTGCCACAAGTTCAAATGTAATGACGTACTTCATGAGAGCCAGTCACCAGCAATCACAGTTTTGCAGGTGAGAATGAAACTCAAAAGTGAAGGCTGTCAAATGGAACAGCTTGGCCGCTCTGAAGTCTACCTTCACTGGGGGACGTTCCCTGTCCAATCTCATCACATCTTTTCCCTACTTGCTTCACTCTGTCCGTCTTTCGAAAAAATGACTTCAGGCTAAAATTAGCAATCATTCCTCCCAAGGCTGCACAAGGACACGCCAGCACTCATGGTCATGTTTTTCTGCCTTTTGCTTGTACTCTGAATACCCATTCATGAGAATAACCATGATAACACTAATGATAGTTATTTTTTTTCTGTGTATATTTTTCTGAAGCTAATTTGCCCAAATTGTTTGGTGAAATTGTCAACATTTTATTAAATTAATTAACTGGAATGGGTTCATTTGATAACACATTTCACTAAGGTTCCATTTGTTAACAGTAGTTAATGCATTAGGTTTCATGAACAAACATTTAACAATATTAATTTTTATTTCCAGCCTGGTCTCATGAAATTGACCTGCATTGGAATATTTAGCAAAACAGAAATTTGGCTGCACTTTTCAAGTGAAATGTCCAGCAGGGGGTTCCAAAACCGAGTGAAATTAGGTTTTAAAGTAAATTTTATGCTGCCGTGCTATCTGAATTACTGTAAATACGAGTTTTCCACTCAGACGTTACCCCTCAAGTCGTAATTACGACTGGGAAATGCTGAGATAATTTTGATACCTGAGTTTCCGAGATGGGCGCAGTCCTAAACTTTCAACAGGGTGGAGGAGAATTCAGTTTCTGTTGTGAATGACAGGTTTTGTAAATTTTTCTAAATACAGATAATTGTTAGTGCTTGCCGTTTTGGTCAAATACATTTATGTATATCAGCAACCATTGTATGCATGTTGTACATTTTTACACTGTGAAAATAGCTTGTATTTGACCAAAATTACATTATCGTCAGTAAGCTAACTGAGTGATCTGTATTATGGAGTTCCTCAAGAAATATGCATGAATGAAACTGGCATCGTTATTTTTCCTGTTCTTTCCGACAACAAAGCACGTGAACACGACATACTCGTAATTGCCATTTCAGAAGTGGGAAGTAGGATAATTCTGATAGCACAATAGTGTCTAAAATAATAGTTTAACAAAACAGACATCCTTACCCTAAACCAACACCTAACCTTAACCGATACTGTTTAAAAATGCAGAAGCAAAATGAAAAGCCCATTTTCTGAAGCAACCACGTCAATTTGTGTCACTTCTGTGTTACATGTCAGCTTGAGTTCTTGGAGTCCGAACTCCAATACTCTATGAGGTGCACTACCATGCAAGCTAATCATTTTGCAATAAGTGTATATATGTTGGTGGGTCTGTAATACAAGTGTTAAAATTTATAATATTTCAAAAGCTGCGTTACAGTAAAAGTGTCTCGCTATTATATCATAGCAGGGTCTGAGTAATAGGGAAATAAGTGTTTATAACGTCATAATCAGCCATTGAAGTCATGATATTGTAGGGAATTAGCAACTTTGTGATGGAATTTTTACAACTGCCAGCACTCATCACCAATTATATGTAGGATAAAACAAATAAATAATTTATATTCAGAATCTACCAGTATTCAATCCACCAATATATGTAGTGACATGCTATATGTAATTAGTTTTGGAATTGAGTTCCTCCACCCATTAAATGTGGGGAATTTGCATAATGGTTAGCTTATGGCTTTAAGCTTATGCCTGTGTAATTGTCCAACCATTAATGCAAGAAATTTAGCTTAATAAAGGGATTAACGATTGATTTGGGGAACATTCAAATAATTAATGTTTACGTCTTACCAAAGTCTTCAGACAGCGATGAGTTGATCGGCATGTAAGATGAATTCTTACAGTAATACTACCTTCATGGCCATTGAAAATAATATCACAAATAGATTGATTTTTAGGATCGACAGATTTCTAGGGACCAAATACACAGGTTGCTCCATGTGCATTGTCCCTGTAATAAGGGCTCTGTAAGTCGCTTTGGATAAAAGCGTCTGCCAAATGCATAAATGTAAATGTAAATGTTATTAACTAATCTACAACATACAACTAAACTAACAATCATCTAAACTTACACACAGACAAATATAAACACGGGTTGGTAAATGAGCTTTGACAGAAGATGAATTGGAAATAATTTGATTCAGAAAACTTAACTTTATGGAGTCTACAGACCATGCCTTGATAACCAACATTACTTAATTTAGTATACTTCGATTTAGGTCAGGTTACCCAGTTATATAATAAAACACCAGTTCTTTCAGTGAAAGTTTGGAGGTTTGTACTTGCGTAAATTGCTTTGCGTTGCGCTGCCTTGGTTCTGTGGCTGGGTCTGTAGAAAGCCCTTGTTGCATCAATGTTTGGAATTCTGTTGAATATTGTTGATGCTGGATGGGTGATGGAATGACCAGGCGGAGCCCCGGAAGTGAGGCCTCCTGCAGGGGAGACTCGCGACTCCCCGTCACGTGTGTGCAAGAAGAATGAAGAAGAGAGAGCGTTCGTCCTAGGCGAGGAGATTTTGTTGATTTGAGGTCGGCTGCATTCCAAAGGTGTCTTGAGCCAATCAGAATTGTCTTTTGCTAGGTCACATGGTCATTTCTGTATTCCCCTCAATATAATTTATTTACAACCTATTTTTCTAAGGTTTGTGAGTTTCCCGCTCAAAAAGTAAACATTTGAATCATGAATTTCATAAGAGAACTATAACTGCAAATAACCCAAATATATAAATTGGAAATAAATTACATACCAAACACTTTCTTATTAAATTACAGTTATAATTGATTTATAATGCATGATAAAACTTCCTTGTTAGTATTATCATGCAGGGTTATCATCTGCATAGGATTCATTTGTCCATTGTTAAGTATAATCCTACACATGACTGTGAATTTTTTATAGTAGTAATTAAGCAAGTCCAAAGTCCATGCCAAATGTTCAAGATTTAATGCTTTATGTGAGCTGGTGAAGCAGAAACATGCATCATCATTAGTATAATAATTTTAAGTGTGCAGAGTTGGTTGTATTGAAGAACAATGGAGGTCATGTGATAATTTGGCGGTTTATCTGATTAACATGAAAGACAGAGGAGTTTCGCTTTGCTTCCCCCCAGTTGTTGCAAACACATGCAAAATAAATGAACATGTCAAAAGAGTATGAAATATTTATGGCTTTTGATTTGAAATGATCTCCATTCCAATGGTTTCTATTGCACATACACTCAGAAGTAGGGATGGGAGAATCAATCGTAAAGTATCGATATTTCCGATACTGATGTTGTATCAAAAATATCGATCCTCACACAAAAATATTGATTCTAACTTTGTTAAATTAGGGATATTATTATTTGGTTACCATGAACAAAAAACATAAGCTTCAAAGTGAAATAAAAGGATTAGGCTGTATTACCAAATACTTGTGAAGGATTGGAACTATTTCTTCTTCCGCTCTTTTTAACATGCATGCTGAAAGACAGAAGCAGACAAGCATGTGTGCTGTCACAAGACTCGTTCAAACAAGAGGGATCAGTGCCTTGTAGAGGTAATGATAGAAAATCAGAGAAACCACTTCTGGAGTAAATTCCCACAAAATTTACAACATATCTAAAGGTGACATTTCTTATGAGTTTGTGTGCCACTGTTGTTAATAAATAATTAAATTAAATAGTTAACTGTGGTTTTACTAAATTAATATTATTGTAACCAATTTTCTTTCTTTTTTTCTTTTTTTTTTTGCTGAAACGATGGTTTTACTAGAGTCATATTGTAGTAGTAAACATGGTTAATTGTGTGGTAACTATGGTTTAACTAAATACCATGGTTAAACTATAAATACTGTAGTGAAACCATGGTTGACTTTTGTGTAAAAAGAGTAAATAAAACAGAAGTCTAATGATTTTCTGTTTAGGCACACAGATGTCAAAATAATTACGAATTATGACGAAAATTTTTTATTTTAAATTACACTGTTACGAGGAGGGGTAGGCAGGGCTGCACATGCATTGTTACGGCCCGGCCCCACCCTCCTCCTCCTCCTCCTCCTCCTCCTCAAATACACATTTTATCCCAAGAAATTGAGAAAAGAGAAGAAACATATTTAGTATATTTTGGTCTTGATAGTATTGGTATTGGTTAGAAAGATAAGTAAACAGATTTCAAACAAGACCTGGTCATTTAACATACAATTCACAATTACGGTGAAAAAAAAAAAAAAAAAATATATATATATATATATATATATATATATATATATATATATATATATATATATATATATATATATATATATATATATATATTAAATATAAAATGAGCTCTGAATAATCACAAAAATACAAATAACTGAAAGCTTCAACAAATAAAATAGCAGCAGTGTATCTAAAATCAGCAAGAAGTAAAGCTAAGCAGTACACACTAATCTGCATAATTTATTCATAATCTAAAGCATTATTGGGAACTGGAGCGCAGCTACTTATCACAGTATTATTAGACACAGATTGCACATCTTGCTGAATAATGTGCACGCCTGACAGAAACGCAGGAAATAAGTTGTGAAAAATACTGCTTTGTTGCTATTTGAGTCTTATTTTGTGTAAAGGATTGCAGAAACAGTGCTTGACAAATTATTAGGGCTTTTCACATTTTCTCAAGAATAATCTGCTGGGGGAGTTAAAATAACTAGCACAGAGTGAAAATATGAGCAATTTATCTGGAAAATAACCAAACCACCATATCTGCAAAAATCTCTGCTCTCTAAGCGGTATGCGTTTATTCTTTACATTTGTTTACAAATATATATTTTGAGTTGTTGTGTTTATAGGCCCTATTTAACATATGTAATTTTATTTATACATAATTTTCCCCCCACATTGCTCTAGTTACCTGATTTTTACTGATGTTTTAACTTTTATTTACTATTGAACATATTCTGACCAAGTTTGGTTTTCATTGGCTACGTTTACAACCTCATAATGCGATATAGGCAATACTGTGTTTAAACTGTAGCTCATGTAAACAAAATATTGTGATTATGATATTGAGATTATGCTAATAATCAGAGTAAGGATAATCGCAGTAAGATATGTGTAGTACTCCTGTTTTAAACATTGCTTTCTACTGGCATGTAAAGGCTTTAATCGCATTTCCTATGACGAATGATGTTACACTCAAGCACAGGTTTGAAAACATTGCGAAAAATTATTTTCACACCGGGGGCCCATTTTCATGATTTCACCTAGCCCTCACAAAACCATGGGCCGGCCCTGTTTGTGACTTTTGGTGGCATTTTTGCCTTAAGCCCAGGTTCATTTCTGATCGTGGTCAGTGCAGATATGACCTCATATTTTGAGGCCTACAATGTTTATAGAAGTTACAATAATTAGTTTTTTAAATATTTAAGTGTTTTATTATCGCTTTTTTTAAGGATGACATTAGTAAATGCTGATGCAAGTTTAAAACCCTGGTAAAGACTACCAGGTTTGAAAACTTGAACCTGCGAAGAACGGTCTCTGAATCGTCATGTGCATGATTCATTAAGTGCCGACCGCGCGTTTATTTACAATAGCGCGTGCACATGTATACTCTGCATGTTTGACCGTAGTGGTGCGTTGGTGATGCAAGACGCTGTTACCTCAAGCCAAATTATATCAATTACTTTTGAAAAGGTAGGAAAATAACAGGAGTAACTATAACATGACAGAGAGAAAAATACGTTTATAGAAATAATAATGTTTGCGGTGCTGTATCACATAGATAGCTATTTTGGTCTCAAGAAGACAAAACGGAACATAGAAAGATAATATTATTTTTCAAATTTAATGTCTACCCCATTTTCTTTCTCTCAACATAAAGTGTATTTACATTTAAGTGAAAAACAAATCCTAATTGTAATTAAGATGTTTCTTGGACATGCTTAGTCTCTTGTGTTCATGTGTAAACAGAGGCAAGTTCTCCTCAGCACTTTATTTTTGTAGCCAGTTTGCCTGCATTATGTGGTTATTTTTTCTGCATTTTATTTTGGACTCTTTTAGCTTTCTTACTTTCTCTTTCTAAAAAAGTAAACAAATTAAAATGGCAAACAAACCTTTTTCCGCTCTTTTTTCAAAGTCTCAAAATATTGCTTTTTTACTTTCTAAATAAAAAAACAAAATATATATACTCAGGGGAAACATGACCCTAGACCACCTGTGATTGCCAAACCTTTTCCAGGTTTATTTTAACATTCTTTTTTTGTCACTCTGTTCTCCCTTTCCCCCATCTCTTCCATTCACCTGCTGCAGGAGATTACAGACCAGGATGTGCAGGAGCTGGTGATGAAGTCAATAGGTCGACTGACCCTGGTGAGACAGACCTTCCTTCTCCCACAGAACTCCAGCCAGCGCTGTGTCAGGAACAACCACCGCATCAACACCTCACTCTGCGACCCCAAAAACCCAAAGGCACAGCTGTTAGAGGTGCAATACTCCCATTTGTGCATACCCGTTCAACTTAATCATCTGCCTTTATTTCATTTTCTGATTGTGTCCATTAACTGTCGCCATTAGACAATCATTAGCCTTTGAGCTAACATTATTAGAAAACATGAAAATGTCAATGCGCAAATTAGCTACCTTGTTTTACTGCTTTTATATTTCTTTACAATATGCCCATGGGTGCCATTTCTGTTTTCGAATATTTATCCAAAGGCTGTACATTACTTACTCATTTAATTTACACAGATAACAACATACATTGACAGATGTGAAATGTTCTAAGCACTCAATACTGTTAAACATTACACAGTATATCATTTTCAATATATTGGTATGGTACGGGCATGGGCAAATACACTACATGGCCAAAAGTATGTGGACACCTGAACACCACACCAATATACAGTATGTTCTTGTGCATTTACAATAATTTTAAAACCACTGGCTTCCCACTAGATGGAACTTGACTGCTGTGATTTGCTCCCATTTAGACATCCACAAGAACATCAGTGAGGTCAGACATTAATGTTGGATGATGCGGTCTGGCTTACAGGTTATTCTTATTCATCCCAAGTGTGTTCAGTAAGGTGTAGGTCTGGGCTTAGTGCAGGCCAGTTTAGTTCTTCCACACAAGACTCAGTAAATCATGTCATTATGGACCTATCTTTGAGCATAGTGTAGGGATGGGACAATATGGTTATTTCACGATTCAGTTTGATGTACGATATGAGGTTCACAGTGTTATATAATCTGATTAGATATGACAAAACTTAAATGTCAAAGTATGACAGAAAATTGTGCTTATGTTTGACCAAAATGCACATTATGATTTCTCATCAGAATGCAATTTTAATGCACATTCCAAGTTTAAATAATAAGAGTTTCACATATATCATTCTCTATAAGAAAATATCACAAACAAATACATAAAAAAACAGCTGGATTAATTCAGGATGAGTGGGTGCAGGACAAGCAATATAAAATAATAGAACATGTCCTCAAAAATATAAAGGATTGCAATCAAAACTCCTCTATAACATGCAAGAGACAACTGTACTTTATTCTATCCCTGGTCTAGCGCAGGGACTTATTTATTTTGTAAAGGGAAATACGTATATATTTATAGGACTGTCAATGAATTAAAATTTGTAATTTAATTAATTACATTGTATGCTGATTAATGAGTCAAATTAATTGATTTCGCAATTGATCACATATAAGAGAAAGCCCCGCAAATAAAACTAATTAAATAAATAATTATGAAATACTTATAAATAGTTATATTTAAATAATTATAAATAAAATCTATATTCTAAAAAATTACATTATAGATAATGAAAATGCATTACACCATTGTGGAACATGAGTAAAGCATTAAATAAGACGGTAAAACTTTACAATAAGGTTCCATTTGCAAACATTAGTTAATAACATTAGTTAACATGAACTAACAATGCAAAATGCTTTTACAGCTTTTATTAATCTACTAATACATTTCTCAAATTAAAAGTTATGTTGGTTAACATTAGTAAATGCATATATATAACTAATATTAACATACAATCAACAATTGTATTTGTATTATCTAATATTGACACAGATTAATAAATGCTGTAAACAATATATTGTTAACTGTTTGTTCATGATACCTAACACATTATCTAATGTTAATAAACAGAAACTTATTGTAAAGTTTTACCAAAAAGACAATTCAAAAACTGTCTTTAGTATGCAATATAGTGTTTATTTCCATATTACTGAACTTATGTCATCTGCCTATTATTGACCTACAGTTCATACATTCTATTTTGCAATTGAATTCCTCAATCAGTCCGAGATAGATTTATTATGAGGGCTTTTCTAAGGATGCGTCAATGAAAACCTGCGTCAACGTTTTTGTTGCATCATAAACATACCGTTTTTAGGTCTCTGTGTCAAGTTAAACATAGTTTGAAGCTTAGAAAAACATGTCTTCAGATCCCTGTGTTCATATTTGCGCTCCATCAATCTGTGTTCTCATCTTGTTTTGTCTGCTGTTGGTGAGTGCGGTTTGTACTCTGTATAACCGCTTTGTCCAAACAGATGAAGTTTCACTTACTGCCCCCTGGAGAAACAGGTGGTATTTCAACTTGAATTGCTCAGATGGAAGGAATATTCCTAATCACAGTCCGGGGACATGATTGCTTGTGTTTATTTTTTTTTAACGCATAATTTATTATATAATTGATTGTACTGATTTAACACATTAATTCAGTGCGATTAACATTTGTACAAAATAAATCATGTCCCTGGACCGTTGTGGTGCAGTTGTACATTGATGAGTCCTTAGACAAGCATTCATAATAAATCTGGGACAAATTGAAAAATTTTGTTGCAAAATGGATTAATAAAATAAAATTAAAATAAACAATATATTGGATTCTAAATTAGATTACATTTTTTATTGTCTTAATTCTTTACACATTTGCCACAATAATGTAATGCATCTTAATTATGATATATATATATATATATATATATATATATATATATATATATATATATATATATATATATTCAAATAGATCTATATATAATAATCTAATTATGATTGAATTATGGTTATTTGGGGGAATATTTATGTATGCGATTTTAATTTAAATTTTAATCGATTGACAGCCCTAAATATACAGTGTCTATTCAGGTCACAGTAACGAGAGGAGCCCCAGGGTATTTGTACCACATCCATGCTACAATATTTGTGATTAAAATGTAGCTTTCTTTTTACTTTTTATAAACAACTTACTGTAAAGAACATAAAGGATATTAAAATACACACTATTCAATTAAAGTGTGTGGATCTCATTTTTGCACATGGATCTTATCTTTGATGGACAGTTTTAATTCCAAACATTTTTCAACAAAACAAGGCAATTTAACATGTGTTCTAGTACTTAAGTTTCTAATTTCAAGCCCTGTATATAATGTAGAAAAAAGTGACCAAGATATTTTGATGTTTGACAGGTCATTTTATTTATGGTTAAATGGACAGAAAACTATTTTGCAAATTTTGAAATACAGAATTTTGCCTTGATATGGGATAATGGGATTAAATTAGTAGTACCTAGGGTACATTCAGAGCATGGAAAATCATCTTTCTCCTACTATGCCCCATGGCTGTGGAATGAATTTCAAGTTACTGTCCCTCTAGAAACAATTCCTCCTTTGAATGTATTTAAAAATTTACTACAGTATACAATGATTGAATCATGTTGTTGTTTTACTTGATTTATGATGAATGTTGTGCTCTGACTTTCTGGAATGTTTTATATATGTTGTGTGTTTGTGTGTAATTTTGTAGTGTGGCCATCTTGGCTAGGACTCCCTGGAGGAAGAGATTTCTTTTAATCTCAATGGGACCTTCCTGGAAAAATAAAGGAAATTATTATTATTATTGTTATTATATGGTTCGACATTTATTTTGGTTCACGATATTTCTAAATTCTGTATATTGTCCCATAC
The DNA here is from genome assembly GCF_025860055.1 of Xyrauchen texanus. Lineage (NCBI taxonomy): Eukaryota > Metazoa > Chordata > Actinopteri > Cypriniformes > Catostomidae > Xyrauchen > Xyrauchen texanus. Next base: position 21,194,991 of record NC_068302.1, on the reverse strand, counting down.
CTAGCATAGGGGCATTGTCTTGGTAGAACAGAAATTTTACAACCCATTCTCCCTAAATGTTTAAAAGAAAATTACTTGACTGTGTACTTGATTTTTATGAATCTGCTAGTGATGGGTGATGCAAAAATAGCTAAACCGTTAATTAAAAGGGGGTTTCCATATACTTTTGGCCATGTAGTGTATGTATTTTCAGTATGTGTAAGAGCAAGATATGGGGGGACAGGAGTACTTCTCTGTGTAACAGTGAATAATGCTTATAGGCAGGTCATGTTTGACAGCAAGGATTCATCACTGCTCACTGGTCAGCAGCCCAATCCAGAGGAGACCAATTGTACACTGCGCTAAAGCGTACACTGTAAAAAGAAATCCAGTTGTTTTTACAAAAAATAAAAATAAAAACGTCAGCTGTGGTTGCCAGAATAATTATGTAAAAAAACAATAAACATATAAACAACCTAAAGAACGATCTGCACATTTTACAGTTGAAAACTGTTGTAATTTAAATGACCGTGCTGTCACTGATTTTTTTTTTAAATAATCTGTTAAATTTACAGTAAAAAAAAACTTCAGAAACTTGATGTTAAACTTTTGAAACTGTAAAAATCTGTAAACAATTTTACTTTATAAGGTATATGTTAATCACCGTAAAAATTATAGAAGAGCACATGATGTCATGAAGTTCACCAATAGTGGTTCTTCCAGGAGCAACGACCAATAAATATTAAGAGACAGTGCTCAGTGTCACTCACGCAAACACTAATTGTTAACTAAACTATGTGAAATATGAAACAGAACACCCCAATGTACATAACTGATATTAAAAATAATAAGAAACAACTATTTCCATAAAATAAAATGAAATATGATGGGTCAGGAAATTGTGGGAATGACCGATTATTGTTTTTTACTCTCATTTTAACAATAATTTACTGTAAAAAGTACATGTACTCTCTAGTTAAACATAAAAATATTTTTTTTTTTACAAAAAAAAAATAATTGGTACAAAACTTTACTGTAATAACGACTGTATTGTCTTTTAAAATATATTTAAAAAATACTGTATATTTTACAGTAAATACTTGTTAATCAATTAACGATTTCTTTCTGTAGCATTTTTACAGTCTTTTACCGTTCAAATTACAAACGTTTTTTACAGTGTACACATTTATTTATCTCTCTCTCCCCTCACATCTCTCTCTCTCTCTCTTTCTCTCTCTCCCCTCACATCTCTCTCTCTCTCTCTCTCTCTCTCTCTCTCTCTCTCTCTCTCCCTCACATCTCTCTCTCTCTCTCTCTCTCTCTCTCTCTCTCTCTCCCTCGATATACAGTCCACCATCCCTCTGGAATACCTCTTTTCACCTCCTGTTCCCGGTAGACAACTGATCACTCATCTTCCCTGGAGAGAATGACTTACAGTAAATCCTGTATTTTAAACAGACTTAATGGACTTTCCCTGGTCTTCTCCCCTCTAAATTTAACCCTGCCTTTGTCTGTTTCTTTGGCACTGGGACCTGCTTTGTTGCTTCAGTGGTCTCAACTCCTGCTCCAAATACCATATCATAATATGCTGTTGCTTGGGTAGTCGTGAGGATTCACTGTCAAGTCTCTTTCTCTGGGTCATTGCTCTTTTTGTTATCCCATTCTCTCTGTTCTCTAAGGGCTGGTTAGACGGTGGGAGTCTTTTGCGGGAGTCACCATTTGTAAATACAAGCAGCTCGGGTGTTTTCCCACTGTGTTGGGATGGTGAACCCTGTTCCTTTGAATGATGCTGTAATAGATCTCGACTTACACTCACTACTGTGTTCAAAGCACAAGGTGCATAAGCTGAGAACATCAGCCCAGTCGACACTGTCATTTAATTACACAGTCTGCTTTGAAGCTGATGTATATATGCTGTAATTGGCAGTTAGTCTACCAGTTCTGAAAATCATTAAAGCCTCAGAGCAGGGCATACCTGTTCATGGCTGTTCATTGAGCCAACCGAGCGTGACTCCAAACATAATTTGAATAGCTTTTTCTTTTTGCTTCTCTATTTGCTTTTGAACATTTTCAGGGCTGATGCCTTATGTGAATCATTTACCACATGAATTGCATTCGTGGCTATTATGGGAAACGAAAGCTGATGGTTAGAGGTTTTTCCCAGCCATTTGTCACCATGGTATGACTTCACATTGCACAGGCACTCGATGTGTCAAGTGTGCAGGAAAAGTGCATGTTCATAAACAACGTGGGAAACCTTATGACCTCTCAACTCTATTTATTACCTTCTCATTAAAATGTAGACAACACTTGGGCTATATCAGAGCCTTGCAATCAATAAGAATGGAATTAACTTCCCTTCTTTGTGCCGACACCACACTGTGTGGTGTTATATACTTTGTTTGAGCGAGGAGCATTTTTACATTCTTAATCCCCCAACAAAGTGATGGTTAGGTACTATGTCTGTTCTGTGCTGAAACAATTTTGATTATTTGTGTGCTGGTCTGGCTGTTGGACCAACATAACCATGTCGTTCACAAGCAAAACATGCTTGTCACCCAGCATGGTCTTTCTGATGAAGCTGGTTGACCAAGGGAGGCTTGCTGGTTAAGCTAGTTAAAGGGATAGTTCATCCAAAAATAAAAATGTGGTCATCATTTATTCACCCTCATGTTGTTTCAAACCTGTATGACTTTCTCTCTTCCATGGAAAAAAATGTGATGTTAGAAAGAATCTTAGTCTTAGTCACCATTCACTTTCATTGCATTTTTTTTCTTCCATACAATGAAAGTGAATGGTGACTGAGGCTAACATTCTCCTCTAACAATTCTTGTTGTGTTCAATGCAAGTAAGAAAGTCACAATGATTTCAGTCAACATGGCATGAGTAAATTATGACAGAATTTAAATTTTTTGGATGAACTATCCCTGGTTGGGGGACAGTAGCCTGGATACCAAGCAGGGGACCAGCATCCAAATCACAACATATTTTGGTTACCAGCAATGCTGGTCTTTTCAACAGGGTTATCAGTCTGGATAGAGAGAGGAGAGGGGAAAATGTGCTAGAGAGAACAACAACAAAGAGGGCAACAACCACTAGTAAGACATAATAATACAGTTTGATGCCTGGCAGGGAGCTGAAACTTTTGCTCAAAATGTCGTGAGCAGGCATTGTTTCGATTTTATAGACAGAAATCACGGTACAAATGACAGACTTTACTATTGTTTATTAAATTACACTGCCTTCCAGTGCCACATCTAGTTCAATTTGAGCACTTGTGACCTCCTGCTGTCCTTTCCACGGTAGAGACAAAAATATGCTTTCTTCTCTTCTCTATCCACTTTTTCTTGTAAGAGAATATTAATCTAGTGTCTCTGGCTCTCTGTGCTCATGGCTATTTTTTTTGCCGTTTTGTCAGATCACCAACCGCTACATCTATGACACAGTTCTGCTTCTGGCCAACACCTTCCACAGGAAGCTGGAGGACAGGAAATGGCACAGCATGGCGAGTCTTTCGTGTATCCGCAAGGGCTCCAAACCGTGGCAGGGTGGAAAATCCATGCTGGAAACCGTGAAGAAGGTAGGACTGTGAGCAATAAGATGTGTGATTGTAAGAGTTTGACCTTGTATGCACTTATGCAAGAAACCACATGACTGTGACCCATTTACACCTGGTATTAAAGGGATAGTTCAAACAAAAATGCAAATGATTTTATCATTTACTTACCATAATGCCATCTTATATGTGTATGACTTTCTATCTTCTGCAGAACACAAACAAAGAAAAAAAATCTCAGCTCTGTTGTTCCTTGCAATGGAAGGTAATGGTGGCCAGAAATCTGAAGGTCTAACAAGCATATAAAGGCAGCATAAAAGTATTCCATATGACTCCAGCGGTTAAAATAATATCTTCAGCAGCGATGTAATAGGTGTGGGTGAGAAACAGATAAATATTTATGTCCTTTTTTTATAATAAATATCAACGTTTACAATGTGTACACTTTTCAAGGTGAAACTAATCAGGCACCACATGTCACTTTCAGATGTGAAAATAAAAGTGCAGATTTATATTAAAAAAATGACTTAAATAGTGATCTGTTTCTCACCCACACTTATCATATCACTTTTGAAGATATGTATTTAACCACCCCACTGGAGTCTCATGGATTACTTTTATGCTGCCTTTGATTTATGGTCACCTTTCACTTTCACTGCCTACTCACTTGTCAATCATCCATGATGCTAAAACAAGAGTTTTAAACTTCTAGAAAAACCCATGCGTGCATATACAGATTTTAAAATATATTTCTTATACTGTATGCAGTGGCACAGATTACTTGCTTTAAGGTGTCTGCTAAATTACTAAAAGTAAGATGTCTGCAATTTTGGGAGTGACTCCTGTATTACTTTACACAAAATTATAATTTAAGGGAATTCCATGTAAGTACATTTGTCACTCCTAAAACTTTGCAGTGTGTACATGGCCACTGAGTCGTACAGTCAGAAGTCAGTATGTTTACAGTACATGCACTTTACAAGTTTGAGCTTCATCTACCATGTTTGCACGTTAATCGGATCACAACTGGCCTGGAGTTGCACGCATACTTAGAAGGACAGAGGCGATGTGCGACTTATATTTAACCTGTATTTGACGTCCTACAAGTAAATATTTGATTGCGCATTGTGTCATGTATACTTGGACCGGCAGATGAAGACTATAGCTTGAATATTACTGTGTATGTAAACATACTGTCTCTTCTTCCCCCTATCTCTGGGTCCCACTGGGGGAGGGGTATGTTGTGATAGAGTCTCCTCCCTTTCTCCTGTCTGGTGTACAGCAGGCCTGCAGAAATGGCACACTGCCTGGGGTGAGATGACAGTCTATGTTACAGTGCTAGTGTCTGAGTGCTGTGTTAACACTGTGCTTGGTTGGGAACGGCTTTACCCCCTGAGGGATGTACTCTTCCTCCTGTATCCACATGTATCTGGTCCTGCCTGCCATCTCGCAGTAGAGATATCACCTCTCACCCAGCTCTCACCTCCACACAGCTGCGAATGTGACAGTCGTATTAAAGCAGAGAGAGCGATATATACAGACACTAGGAGACAGCGAGAACACACAAAGTGTGGCAGGGTTTTTAGAGTTTTTGAATCTGCATACATTTTAAAGACCTCTTTTCTATGGTATGTTTGAAATAACAGAATGCCAACACATATTATACTGTATGTTGAAATAGTACGGAGTGCTGCACATTTATTTTACTCTACATCAGCTGTATAATGGCCTTGTATTCAATTCCCGGGGGACTGTTTGCGCTGGAACATTGCTTTACAGCTTAATTAGGAGAAGATTGTGTGCATTGGCTTTACAAAGCAGCAGTTGGTGAACTCATTTGGAAAGCGTTCATCAGCTTTTATAATTGTCTGTCTTATTCATTCTGTCAGCACTGGTATTGGTGGAGCGAATTCATAACAGTTATCTGTCTGTTCATGTAGACCTTAGCTTGGTGGGACAGATTTTGAATGGGATTTATAAAGGTGTGAGTTTTCTATAGACTGGAATGATACTGTGTAGTTTTGGGGGCTTTATTATGGAATCCACATGATAAATGCAGAAGAAGAGATGAGATATACAGGGAGGACAAGATGTCCTTTTGGAAGCATGATGATGTTAAAGGAATAGTTCACCCAAAACAAAAATTTTATCATTATTTTAAGTGATTTTATAGCTTCAAAAGAATTGGAATGTATGTTTGTGTGTGAGTGCAAAATTTTTTTCCATTTTCAAATATAGTATTGATGTTTTGCACAGTGCTCATTTTTAAATGATAAAAATAGGTGCCACGGTTGAACTTTATTTCCAAATGTCAAGAAATTGATTACTCATTTTCTTATGTGTTATTCGACTACAAAAATACTCAAAATGCCCACCCCTTTTCTCTACCATTTGTGGCACCAAATAGTTTGGGGCAGAACTATCTGTTTGTCAAACATTGGAGGACAAGGGGAGAGTTTTAAGCTTGTTCAGTCTGAACACATTTTAGACACCTTGATTAAGGCAAAATTGTATCCATTGAGTTTACTGTTCTCATTAGATGTTGATTGTTGTCAAACATGACAAATCTCTTAATATATCACTATATGTTCTCTTCAGGGAGGAGTGAGTGGTCTCACCAGCTTGCTGGAGTTTAATGACAACGGCACCAACCCCAATATCTTCTTTGAGATCCTGGGCACCAATTACGGAGAGGACCGCGGCCGAGGTGTCAGTAGGGTGAGAGACAGCCCATTCAGGCCTGCAATATCTGTTTCAAATTCAGCTCCATCTCTTCATATCCCTTGCTCTCTGAAACATCAAAGCATCACAAGACAATTGTATTCATTCAAAGAGCAAAAGGATTTTAATTGATAATCGCAGAAGCCTAATAAATTCCATCAGCCTCCCTTAGAGAGGCGCAGTGCATCAGTACAGATTGTTTATCAGTTTGTCTGTTGTTTGTTTGTCTGTTCATCTTGTCTTTGGTGGAGTGAGGCGGTAGCATAAGAATCATCCCCCAATAATCCACAACATAATTAATCTATTCTTTCCATTTGATTGTTATTAATTACTTTAGTCATATTTATGTGTTTTTGCTCATCCAAATATTAATCCAAATCTGTCTCTGTCTTCTCCAATGAATGTGGATCATATGCTCATGACAGAAATACTATGAAACCGAATGATGCACAGACCAAGAATTGATTGGTGTCAAGCTACTCTTTTGGATAGGAATATTCCAAATTATCCCATCTGGAGAAATATATCGGGCCTACTCATTTAGTTGCAATAAATCAAATAATTGAATTTTGTCAGTTGCTAATCATGAAGTCATTTGAAAAAGCTGCTTATACATTCCGCATAGTTACAAAAAAGCACCTTGTTTTGTTAACTAAAACGTAGTTTTAATTTAATAACATTTCAAACATAGATGCTTTTATGATTTACCCCTCTAACACTGTGAAATGATCCCTGGAACAGTCATTTATTATGTATTATTGAAATACTCAAATTAAATTCAAAACTACTTTCTGGTACACTAGTTTTAAAGCACTGTTATTGGATATTTTTGCAAGAGCATCAGAGCAGAGGCTAATTGGTGTAAACGGCCTGGGTTTTGGCCGATGTACATAACCAATCAAAAGTCAGGACGCACTTGACTGAATTTATGAGCAGGAGTCCCCTTACAGCAGGTGTCCCGATATGTTCTGGTCACCTGAGATATGCCTACAAACAGGGTTGGGGCCCTGTGTGCAATGGGCACGCAGCCACTGGCTCAGAATCAGAAGGTCGACTTACAGTGCAATTATTATAGGGACAATTCCCCCAGAACAACCTGGAGTTAAGTGCCTTGCTCAAGGGCACAATGGTGGTGGCCATGGGGTTCAAACCAACAACCTTCTGATTAACAGCCCTGTGCTTTAGCCACTACGCCACCACCACTCATCACATGTCACAACTCACCAGTAACGACTCAGATCGCTGCGTGCCACTCACATCCCGGGAAGTCCACGGCTGCGGATGCACTGTTGCGACAAGTTACGCTCAGAGGAGAGTGGCGTCTTCACCCCCAGTCGGTCCAGCTGATTTGGGAACAGTTCGGCAAAGCACAGGTAGTCATGTTCGCTTCCCAAGAGACCTCCCACTGTCCGCTCAGGTACTCCCTCAGGGACAGAAGCGCTGGCACACAGCTGGCCCCGGGGGCTGCACAAGTACGCATTTCCCCCAGTGAGCCTTCTTGCATGGGTGCTGTACAAGGTCAGGGAGGACGAGGAACAAGTCATTCTGGTGGCCCCCTACTGGCCCACTCGGACTTGGTTCTGGACCCCTCCGTGGCGAATTCCCCTGAGGAAGAACCTTCTTTCTTAGGGATGGGGCACACTCTGGCATCCGCGCCCAGACCTCTGGAAACTCCAAGTCTGGCCCCTGATGGGATGCAGAATATCTAATTGGCCTACCTCTTGCCTTCGTAGACATGATCAACCAAGCCAGAGCTCCCTCTACCAGGCAAATGTATGCCCCAAAGTGGTGCTTGTTCGCAAATTGGTATTCTTCCCGGTCTGAAGACCCACAGTTCGGTCAGTGCTTTCATCCCTGCAAGAGAGGTTGGAGGCCTACCACGATGCAGTGGATGCGAAGTCCTTGGGTAAGCATGACTTGATTATAAGGTTCCTTAGAGGCGCCGGAGGTTGAATCCTCCCCGGCCAAGCCTGTTCCCCTCCTGGGATCTCTTTGTAGTCCTCTTGGGCCTTCAGAGACCCCCTTTTGAGCCGCTTGACTCAGTTGAGCTCGAAGCCCTCTCCTTGAAGACGGCCCTCCTGTTCGCGCTCGCCTCCATCAAGATGGTTGGGGACCTGCAAGCGTTCTCTGTCAGCAACACCTGCCTGGAATTAGGTCCAGCAGACATCCATATCATCCTAAGACCATGACCGGGCTACGTTCCCAAGGTTCCTACGACCCCCTTCAGGGTCCAAGTAGTGAACCTGCAAGCGAAGCTTCCCTGGAAGGAGGCAGCCCAGCCTTTTTCGTTGCTGTGTGCGCTTTGCGTACTTATGTGGACCGTATGCAGAGCTATAAATGTTCTGAGCAGCTCTTTTGTCTGCTTTGGTTGACAGTGGAAAGGGAACCCTGTCTCCAAACAGAGGCTTTCCCACTGGGTCGTTGATGCCATAGCATTGGCCTATCACACCCAGGCCAAGCCCGCACCCTTACGGGTTCTAACACACTCTGCGAGAAGTATGGCATCCTCGTGGGCACTGGCCAATGGCTCATCCCTTGCAGACATATGCAGAGCAGCGGGCTGGGCAACACCCAATACCTTTACAAGATTTTACAAGCGTCAGTCTCATCCCGTGTTTTCTCAGGTCCGAGCCGGTAGAACTCGGTAACGCTGAACAACTGACCGGGTGTACCGCTTGCACCTAGCAACTTTCCCCTCTACTGAGGCGATCACGTGCACTCTTATCCCAGGTGATCGGCACCTTGGATGACTCCTCCCTAGCCCTATGGTCTGTGAATTCAGCGGAGGAATTCCCGACCAGACCCACTACGAGTACTGAAACTACTCTGTACTGGAAAAGGTGCTCCACAGGATGGGCCCCCATGTGGATTAATACCCCTGTGTGTATTTCCGCGGTACGGTCCCCTTGAGAGCGGACCTACGTCTCCCTTGGGAAGTCCCCGCTGCCCCCGGTCACCGTGTTTGTAGCAACTCCTGCCTCTCAATTGGTAGGATCTACCACCACGCCATTCTCCACATGTGGCCTGAAACCCCATGTGATGTATTTCACCACACTTTACCTCCCCCAGCCTGGGCAGGTGTGGTCTCTGTGGGGTCTTTTCCCCCTGAAAGATTAGGATTTGGAAAAGAACGCCTTCCCCAATGCGTGAGATAGCATTAAGATGAACCTCATTCTCGGTTCCTCGAGGCAAAATCCTGAATGGACAGATGCATTTCCCTCCCTTTATACCCATATGTCCGGGGGTGGGACATGCAAATTCTGTCTGCCAATTTCTCATTGGCCTTTTCTCAAGTTCAGAAATCCACGAGGCTCTCAAGAGAGACCCCTAGTGTCGCTTCTTCGACACATAGTCAGGACGGAGGTTACAATAGTAACCTAGATGGTTTCAATAGAAAATACATCAACACAAGACTTATTACACTCATCAAGCAATTTCATGGGGCCTTTATGTGAGAGTACATCATTTTAAACATATTTGTCAGAAGTGCTATAAATATTTATTTTTTTACTTTTTGAATAAGGAAAATATTATTGAGTCAAATTCATGTTATAACACATTACAACTCCTGTGGAATCAAATAAAGCAGTGGTTGGTTTTGAGATGGAGATAACAAGATGCCACCTCTGCACATGTATTTTTGTTGCCTTGGTTTTATCATGTTGAGGAAGCTATGTTTAGTATAAAAGGTACCCGATGCTCCCCCATCACAATGATTGATGTATTGTCCACTGTTTTAGTTCTTCTTAATGCTCTTTATGAAGTCTCTCGTGTTTTTCTTTTGTAGTAAAAAAAACTGTATTTATACGGGCTTGATTATATGCAAACAATACAGTATACACAGAAGGACAGTTCTTTACATAACAATTATTGTCTATATGTTAAAGCTCCAGTGAAGCCACTTATGTTAAAACAGCTCTTACAATTACATGTTTCCCAACATACACAACTTTTCACAATTGAAGTTGACCAGATTATTAAAACCTGCCTAATATGTCCCCCTGCTAACACATTAACAGTAAATATCTTAGCTATCTGAGGAGGATGTTCTCCCAGCCACCTCAAAAGCTCAGAAAACAGACTGGAGTGTCTTTTTTTGAGAGAACATTATGATATTGCAATCCATATTTTTACTGTGTCACAAGGAATATCATTATCGCTGCACTCTTGTCATCTGGTCAATTGTCCAGAACATTTGTCAGTCTCTTCAGACCTGGCTCTCTAATAGCTTTTGTTTCTTAACATAGACTTGTTGCTGGGGTAATGAGAGCTGCCCATACTTGAACATCCTGCTTTATATTCTGTCACCGGATCATTTTTAAAGGTGAAGTGTGTCATTTCTGCAGCCCTACCATCACCAAACATTATTTAAAAAATAATTACTGTTTTCAAACAGATTTCACGAACATTCCCCCAGTCTGCCATTGATCGGCAAACAGATAGCCCTACCCCATACTCGCACCATTAGTTTAGCCAAAGGAAGCACATTCATTAGAAGTCGGTAGTGTAAATGGACTGTATGCAATGAATTGGAAGAATAGAAATAGGAACTTACATTATTTTGTGCATTAACTGCATTCTGGTTAAATGGGACACGCTTCTTTTATATGCATGTCAAGTGTGATTCAGGATATGGATATACGTAGGCTCCATTAAATTATATAGAATGTAAGTATGGTTAATAATTTTCATCTACTGACACAGAAATCATGGCTAGTATTAACAGTGATTGTATCACCATGCACTTCACTTCTATCTGTCGATTTTGACAAAAAATACATAATAATGAATTCAAATTACACTTCAAACAAAACAAAAGTATAATCAAAATAATGAAGCACTAAAAATCATGCTAATTCCATACATTCTCCAAATTCTTCCACTGGCACCATTTGCAGTGACTTAAAAATCACTCTAGACAAAAAGTGGAAAAATACCAATAAAAAATTAGACCATAAATACAATTGTGTAAATATAAAAATAATAATAATAATAATAACTGAAAAATAACCTGGTAACCATGACCTATAATGTAAAACAAATGTTATAAATTTTTGTTTAATAAAAAGGCTATTGTCAGGGACATAGTTTACTGCAGTAACTGAATTTGGACTTCGTGCTGAAAACAGACATAGTATTAAAATGTCTTAGCGTAATGACCTATTTTTCAGGAACGCAAATTGCACTTTGCACCACTTCATTAACATTAAAATACACACACAGTTTGTGCACATACACCAACAGTTATTGCAAACTCTCCCACCCACACCCACTTGTGCTTTGCACTGGCATGAACATTTTGCTTAGAATTAGTGCTCTTTCAAACATTTTATATAACGTAGCACACTTTTGTAGCGTGTAGCGCTGCACTTTGCGTGCTTATGAAAAAAGAGCTCTGTAAGTCTATTCCTCACAGCCTCATTGTCATTGTCACATAAAGATGGCACTACTGTAAATAAGGTCCATGTTTTTGAAAACCACAGTATTTACACTTTTCATCAACCTATGATGGCTTACTTATAGTTGTTTATAAGGTAAGAATAGGAGTATTTTAAAAGAAATTACACACATAACCATAAATTCAGTAATTCTAATGACCACTCTCCTACACTCTCCTCTATAGATCTAATTCTCATTCTCCGGTCCACTGGTTAAGGTACACACTTACATATGCCGAGACGTACACTCTCTCCATATTGATTACAGTGGTTTAAAGCAATTTGTTATAATTACTTTTACCTACATGCAAGAATTAGTTTTCCACATCATTAAATCCATTGGCTACATTCAGCTCACCTCTCTATGTATAAACACATCTAAAAGCTTTACCCTGCTGTACAGAGTGCTGGGCTTCGCAGAGTAATTGCTCGATTAGACATTTTGTCTAATCATCCCTGCTGAGGTACAACATTTTCTATTGTTTTGGCCTTCATTGAAAATGTATTAGAGAGCAGGCCAGGCAGTCAGGAGGAAGATGTGATGAAGTTCACAGTAATGGAAGAGCCCACTGAGACAATAGAGGTTGGAAAATTTGTGGAGCAGAAGAAAAGGGCACGTCGCTTAAAGCAGAGACAGACATCACTGGGAACAGAAGGAGAGATACGAAAGGCTGTTACCTGTCACAGTGGAGGTTAACATCTAGCCATTTAACTTCAGCTACTCATTAACTATGTAATGCCATCAGCAAGTACCAAGTTAGTTAAACCTTATGTACACTGCTTCTACAGTAGATGTAGCTCACATGTAGCTTATGTGGCTCACTGTAAAATAAAAAATACAAATAAAAACAAATAAAACATCTTAATCTAGCCTGAGCTGGTTTCTAAGCAGCTTTTTTTAGCTGGGAGGTTATGGCCACAGTTGTACAGCACAACTTTAAGTGTTTTATTAGAGTATTCTGAAATGGCCCTGGCATCTTTTTAAATGGTCTATGTGTATTAATATGTTTGCTGACACAAGTGAAGGTTGTAGAAGTGCCTGTGTTAAATATGTGAAACTGTACAGTGGGAAAGATATCCCCCCGGGTCCGACTCCCCATTTCCCCCAATTTTCCATTCCATTAGGTAGATTCAGATGTTCTTTGAGAGGAGCTGTCTTGGCCTGTGGGGTTGAGAGAGCGAGAGCACGAGAGAGAAAGCAAGACTTTTATGGATTTGTGCTGCTTTAGAACCACAATTTTTTTGCACATTGTGTCTGGACAACTCCCAGTAGACTGTGAAAGTGTTAAATGTACTGGGTCTCTCTTTTCAGCTGCAGCCCCTCTTCAATTTTCTATGACTAGAAAATATATTTTGTATTATCATATTGTTAAACGAGGAAGAGATTCAATAGGTATGTGAGAACAGATAGGCATAGCTGAGCTTTTGTTCACTGGAGTCCCATATTTACTCCTTTGTTCCACACCAGTCCTCACTTTCACTATTTAAACTCTTAAATCGTTCGACCAAGCTGTCCGTTTGTGGATGGTACATACTTGTCCGAATCGATTTAATACCCAATTCACGAGTTTGTTTGCCCATATAATCTTTAAGCTATTAAGGTTAAACTTATTTGGCTTGCTGTCCTCAGAGGAGGAGCTCGATGAAGCAGCTTCAACTCGAAGATTCAAGAGGATTTTAGGACAGCAAGTTGGATGCTTAGATGTTGAATTGATGTAGATGATCATTAGGCTTGGTAGTACGGAAAGATCTGCCCCCCAAAAAAAGGTGAATTGAAAGGATTAAGATATACGGTGAGGGATGGTGGTTGCCTAGTTTCTGCGGGGAGCTGTGGGCAGCACAACTGTTGCGCATTGATGGTAGATATTGTGCATTGGTGGTAAATATTGCGGGAGTCTGTACTGCTGTGACAGCTGGGGATGCGTCAAAGTCTAACACGTCTCGCCGCTGTGTTTATAGACCTGGAGTCATGAGCAGGTGATGCTGTTGCTTAGGCTGGACTGATGTCTCCCTACAATGTCCACTATGTGGTGCTATGAGTTGGATACTGCTGCGGCAGTATCATTTTGAAAGGGGCTCCGGCGGGAGCTACATTTGGAAAGCATGGCCCACCGATGTGTTTGTGGCGAAAGCTATAACTGAAGTACTGTTTTGGTAAACTGCACTGAAGCAGCCGGCTTGTGAAGGCAGCCTCACGCAAGGGCCTGCTCTGGGTGGAAGGTTTAGATGAAGGACATTTATGCAGCTATAGGGGGCTATAATGAATATTAGTGACATTTAGAAACAGTAATGTGACCAACAGCATACAATTATCTAAGAACAATGAGGGCAGCATAGAGGGCTTCCTGGGAAATACAACTTTAAAAACAATGTGATCGACAGTGTAAAATTATCTGAAAAATAAAAGCTTTAGCTCTGCACTGCAAACAGAGAAAATTTACTTGCAATCATTATTGACTTGTGGCCATTCGCTCCTTTGGAGTATTGCATGACCGCCACCTGCTGTACAATATACATCTTGCATGATTGATGTATCTGCATTGCAACAGTTTTGTGAGGAGATACTTTCAGAAATTCTACCCCTAGAAAATCAGAAAGAGCGCCAGAAGCGCCGTGAAGAGGCAACACCTATGCGCTATAACGGGATTTAAACAATCAATAGTGTGGGGAAAAATTTAGACAGTTAAGATGAAAGGACCTGTGCATGGCCATATGAAGCAGTAGCATTGGTATATGGTGAAGCAGTGGCTGGTTTTGCGGAGGAAACCGCAACGCAATATGTTCTTGTAAAGCAGTCAATGGAAAGGAGGAGGCGAGAACCGGATTTACAATATAAATAATAGTATTAATAATAAACTGAAACTTAACAGACAAACACACACATGATGGACATGTCCGTTAACGATCTCTCTCTCCTGCACCACCGTCTGTCATCGGCCTTTATCCCTCTCGGAGGCTTAATTAGCCTGATAAGGGACCGGGTGTGTATAATCAAAACCCGGCTCAACCCTCCGCCCTGCCACATTCCTCCTCTCATTGGTTCTCTCAGGCTGGGGAGCCCCCGGCCTGATGTACACCCCCCTTCTTTCCCTGGGGGAGGGCGTGCTTTAAGCCTGGTCTGCGTTCTCGGCGACTTGTGGGGACACTCCTCCGCCCCTGGCAGCGGCCCTACTGCTCCAGGTGGTCGGGGAACACTTCCCTCCTCCCCTCGCGGATGGCGGTCTTCCTCCTACCCCTCCGCGTTTCTGGGGGATGACAGGGCTCTCCTCTGTCCCTGGCAGCGACTCCATCACTCCAGGCGGTCGGGGAGTCCAATCCCCACTCGCCTCTCGGACGGCGGCCGTTCACCGGTCTACTCCCTCCCCCGGTGGATGGCAGCGGCGCTCCCGTGGGTGGACGGCAGTGTCGAGGACTCTTCGACGGGCATCCCTCCTCCTTCCCGGGCTTCGGCACCAGTGTAAAGCAGTCAATGGAAAGGAGGAGGCGAGAACCGGCTTGTCAATATAAATAATATTTTAATAATAAACTGAAACAAACACACACATGACGGACATGTCCGTAAACTATCTCTCTCCCGCACAATCCTCCGGAGTTGGCCTTTATCCCTCTCGGAGGCTTGATTAGCCTAATAAGGGACCAGGTGTGCATGGTCACGACCCAGCCCCGCTCTCCACCCTGCCACAGATCTGTTTTGGCGAGTAATTATTAAAAAGAAGAAAGGCAGGGTAGAAAATGTCTCGGGTTATGACTATAACCCTTGTTCCCTGAGAAGGGAACGAGACACTGCGTCGTTGAAAACGACTCTTTGGGGAACGCTCCTTAGCGTGCGCCTCTGAAGTATGAATGAAACTATTCCAATCTTGATTGGTGTTGCGTCATGACGTAACATGTGACGGCATAACCGGATGCATAAAAGTGACGCCGGCACACATACACATTAGCCTAGCGATGAAGCAAGCCACTCTCAGGCCTTGAGGGGCGTGGCAGGACGACGCAGTGTCTCGTTCCCTTCTCAGGGAACAAGGGTTATAGTCATAACCCGAGGCGTTCCCTTCCGAGGGAACTCGCACTGCGTCGTTGAAACGACTCTTTGGGGAACGAATGCCCACTAGGCCACGCACCGAAAAAGGCCTGCCCTAGGGTGAAACTGAACTCAGGCACTCAGCTAGGACGAGAGCACACGTGCGCCAGGCGTACTAGGGAGGTGCAGACTGTAAAACCTGATGAAAGTGTGCGGGGTAGCCCAACCGGCTGCCTCACAGATCTCCTGGAGGGGTACTCCCGATAAGAGAGCCCTAGAGGACGCCATGCCTCTAGTTGAATGAGCCCTCACGGCCAAAGGTGAAGGCAAATTGCGCACCTTGTAGGCCGGGATAATAGCCTGAACAATCCAATTACTAATGGTTTGTTTTGAGGCAGGGAGCCCCTTCTTAGGTGACCCAAAACACACTAACAGTTGGTCCGACCTCCTCCAAGAAGAGGACCTCTCGAGGTAACGCTCAAAGCTCTGACAGGGCAGAGCAATTGGAGCCTCTCTTCTTCTGCCGACACATGAGGTGGAGGATGAAAAGCCTGCAGGACCGTAGACCGTGCCGTGTTAGACGGCACCTTAGGCACATAGCCAGGTCTCGGGTGTAAAATGGCTTTAACTCCGCCAGGGGCAAACTCAAAGCAAGCTGGCGTCACTGCCAGGGCTTGAAGATCACCCACCCTCTTTAGAGAGGTAATAGCTAAGAGAAAATCCATCTTGAACGTCAGGTCCTTGGGCGAAGCCGACTGAAGGGGTTCGAAGGGGGCCAGGGATAACCCTTCGAGAACCACCGCCAGGTCCCAGGCAGGAACCCTGGACCTGGTTGTCGGTCTCATCCTCCATGTACCACGGAGAAAACGAATGACCAGCTGGTGCCTCCCCAGAGGCCCATCACTCAGTGGTGCATGGAACGTCGAAATGGCAGCCACGTACACCTTGAGTGTGGAAGGGAGAGACCACAGAGAAACGATCTTGAAGAAACTCCAGAACTGAAGCCACCGGGCAGTTAACTGGATCTACTTCATGTTCTCTACACCAAGTGGAGAACACATTCCACTTGAGGCCATATAATCTCCTAGTAGACGGAGCCCTAGAGCTAAGTATGGTTTCAACCACCCCCGCTGATAGACCAGCATTTAGGTACTGAACCCCTCAGGGGCCAGACCCACAGTTTCCACAGCTCTGGACGAGGGTGGAAGACTGTACCCCCCGCCTGAGACAACAGATCCCTCCTCAGAGGAATCTGCCATGGCGGAGCTATCAGGAGTGAAATTATGTCTGAGAACCATACTGGGCCGGCCACATGGGGGCAACCAGAAGTAGACTGATGCCCTCTTGGCGGACCCTTTCCAGGACTCCCGGAGCAGAGCGATCGGGGAAATGCATACAGGCTGAAGCCTTGGCCAAGCCTGTACCATGGCGTCCAACCCCAGTGGGGCTGGATGTGAGAGGGAGAACCAAAGTGGACAGTGGGACGTCTCTCGAGACGCGAACAGATCCACTTCTGATGGTCCAAATTTGTCCCATATCAACTTCACCACCTCTGGATGAAGTCTCCATTCCCCGGGCCTCAGCCCCTGCCTCGACAGGATGTCTGCTCCCTGATTCTGAACCCCGGAATATACATTGCTCTGATAGACAGTATTTTCCCTTGGGACCAAAGAATTATCTGATGCGCCAGTCTGCACAGAGGGCGCGATCTGAGTCCTCCTTGTCGGTTCAGATAAGCTACCACTGATGTATTGTCCGAACGTACTAGGACATGGTAACCCTTGATGTCTGGAAGGAAGCTCCTCAGAGCCCTGAACACAGCCAACATCTCTAGACAGTTTATGTGCCAAGAATGATGATGGTCCTGCCACAGACCCCTGGCAAAGTGGCCGTCCATGACCGCGCCCCAGCCAGTGAGGGAGGCGTCTGTCGAAATGGTTTTCCGACGACATGACGCTCCCAACACTGGCCCTTGGGACAGGAACCAAGGTTTCTTCCATATTAGCAGAGAACGAAGGCACCTGCGCGTTACTCTGATTATACGAAATGGATTCCCGCTGGGGAAAACCCTTGGCTTTCAGCCACCACTGGAGGGGCCTCATGTGTAGAAGGCCCAACGGTACAATGTTGGATGCCGCTGCCATGAGGCCCAGCAGTCTTTGAAATTGCTTTACAGTGATGGCCTGGCCTAGCTTTAACCCGGACACCATCGCCATAAGGGACTCGATACGTGCAGGAGACATGCGTGCCTGCATCGTAACAGAGTTCCACACAACGCCCAGAAACGTTGTGCACTGGGATGGTTGTAACACACTCTTTTTGTGTTGAGTCTCAACCCCAAACTTCGAATGTGGCCAAGAACGACATCTCGATGCCGAACCGCCATTTCTCGAGACTGGGCCAGAATGAGCCAGTCGTCGATATAATTCAGTATCACGGATGCCCTGAAGTCTCAGTGGAGCAAGAGCTGCATCCATACATTTGGTGAATGTGCGGGGAGATAGTGCTAGGCCGAACGGAAGAACCCGATATTGGTAAGCTTCACCCCGAAGCGAACCTCAGGAACCTCCTGTGACATGGAAGGATGGATACATGAAAATAGGCGTCTTTTAGATCTATCGTGACAAACCAGTCCTCGGATCTGATCTGACTCACGATGACAGGAATAGTAAGCATTTTGAACCTGAACCTCCTCAGAGACCGGTTCAAAACTCTGAGATCTAAAATCGGCCTCAACCCCCATCCTTTTTTGGAACTATAAAGTACCGGCTGTAAAGACGGGACTCCCTGTCTGAATGATGAACACGTTCTATGGCCTCCTTCAGCAGCAGAGATTGCACTTCTTGTTCCATCACCTGAGCCTGCTCGGAACCACTGTAGTCTGCACCACCCCAGAGAATTTGGGGGCGGTGCCCGAACTGCAGTCTGTACCCTGAATTTATTATATGCAGGACCCATGCAGATATGTTGGGAAGATGATTCCATGCCTCTACAAAATCTACTAAGGGAACCAGCCTCTCGAGGCTGGTCTCGGTAGTTTTCGAGCACTGTTCTCGACTTCCTGAAGCAGGATACCGGCAGGATTTGGTCGATACAGTGCTTGTGACCACAATTGATGTGTGTTTTTTATTTTTTGACGCTGAACGGCACGGTGTGCTTTAGCTGGAGATTGGTGTGGCCCGAGCGTCAGAGACGGCGGAAACCAACACCAATTTCCTGAGGACTCCGCTGCGAGAACAACCTCGGTTGCTCTGCAGCGGGGGCAGCCCTCCGAGGTTCTAACACCCGGTTAGGACCTCTTCCCCAGAACCCTCCTAGCCTTAAGGACGTCCCTCAGGTCGGCCCCTGGCTGGAGGGCTTCGCTGGGAGCGCTTCCTCTGTTGCCAAGCTCCTGGAGGAGGGGCTCTAGAGGAAACGCTCTCCTTTGCTCTGCGCTGTGCGAGGAGCTGACTGAAGGCTGGGGCTGATGTGTTTGCCCCACCCTACTTGACTTAGACTTGGATTTACGGGGAGAAACTGCTTGAACGCCGCAGATTGTTTCCTCGCCTCCTGAAACCTGTCGACGACCGATGTAACGGCGTCGCCGAACAGGCCAGAGGGCGAGAGCGGGGCATCAAGCAAAAAAGCTCTGTCTTTTTCTTTTATTCCCGATAAATTTAGCCACAGATGCCTCTCCGTGGTCACCATAGCTGCCATAGAGCGGCCAATAGCGTGGGCCGTCTCTTTAGTTGCCCGGAGAGACAGATCTGCGGCTCTGCGCTAACTCCGCGATATCTTCGGAGTTGGCCCTCCCCTCGTCTAAATCTTTCAGGAGATCGGCCTGGTACGCCTGCAAAATCACCATTGAGTGCAGACACGAACCAGCCCGACCTGCCGCCATGTAAGCCCTGCTTATTAATGCAGATGTATCTCTGCAGGGCTTACTAGGCAGCGCCGGGTTTTAAGGAAGATGCCGACTCAGGAGAGAGGTAACCGGCTAAAGCCTCCTCCACACCAGGCATCTTCCCATAGCCCATATCCCGTGCCCCTAAAACATCGCTGTAATCGACCACACTGGGGGTGGAGACACGGGACGAATGTGGTTTATCCCACGATCTCGAGATCTCTTTGTGGAGATCGGGAAAACGGCAAACCCCGGCGCTGGGGTTGTGACGCGTGCTGCAGGAAACGCTCGTCTAATTTGCTTCCGACGTGCGTTCCCTGCTCATTTTGTGGCCAGCTAATGTTAAGTCTGGCCACAGCACGCCACAACCTGAATCAGCTCCTCAAAAGCCTGGCCGAAAACCGGCGTGCTTGGCTGCTCACGGTCGTCCGCATCAATGCTGAGCATTTCCACTTCCTCGAAGTAGAGAGCTCGAGCATTGGGACCTGATCGTGGGCAGAAGCAGCCGCGACGCGGGCTTCTGCACCACTCACAGTAGGCTCGGGATCCTCAAATGAAGAATGAGAAAGTGCCGCAGCAGTCTCATTCTCATCTGCAAGATCCGCTGCGAACCCCACGATCTCAATCGCCGCGCTGCCTCAACAGACGCGGGACCAGAACCGTGGGGAACGCGAGCCTGACCGTGCTCATCAAAGCACGCCAACCGGGAGCGCAGCACTCTCATGGGTAGTGCTTCACAACTTACACAGGCAGATCCCTCGAGAGCTGCCTCAGTGCATGCTGCGCTCCCAAACAGTTCACACACAAATCGTGCGTGTCCCTACCCGTAATAAAACGATGGCAGGGGTGCACGCACTTCTTGAACTGCTTGGTGGCCATAATTCTTTTAAATAGGACAAACAACACCAAATAAGACAAACAATATACATAGAGCGCTTGCTGAAGAGCGAAAGCTAATGTGTATGTGTGCCGGCGTCACTTTTATGCATCCGGTTATGCCGTCACATGTTACGTCATGACGCAACACCAATCAAGATTGGAATAGTTTCATTCATACTTCAGAGGCGCACGCTAAGGAGCGTTCCCCAAAGAGTCGTTTTCAACGATGCAGTGCGAGTTCCCTCGGAAGGGAACTACAGTTAAAGTGGCAGCCGGCATTATTGCGATGTATGCAAATTATGAGCTGCTGCGGTAGCTTTCGTTGAACAACATAATGATTTTGATAAAATAGCTTATCTGATAAGTAGGACGAATGCTTCAAGTGGAGTAATAAGACAATGCAGGGATCTACAGAGGGTGGGCGGGCCCAAATGCTGGAGACAGCTGAGACAGAAGAGAGGTAGATGGCTGCTTATATACTCTGGCTGTTAATTGAAAGATTAGATGGACTCGCTCCTCCCGAAATTACGTTTAGGAACTTCAATAATTCATACAGCTCATGTAGTGTACGTCACATGAAAGTAGTGCCCTGATCAGTAAGAATTTCTTTCGGAATCCCCTCTCCGGAGAATATTCTGAAGAGTGCCTCCACAACACTATGTGCTGAGATGTTGTGCACAGGCACTGCTTCCGGATATCGTGTTGCATACTCCACCAGGACTAACACAAAGCGATGTTCGCATGCTGTCCATTCTAATGGCCTGACGATGTCCATGCCTATTCGCTCAAAAGGAACCTCGATCAAAGGAAGAGGGTGCAATTGTGCTTTAGGAGCAGCCGGGAGATTCACCAGCTGACATTAATGGCATGCCTCACACCACCTGCAAACATCCCTGTGAATGCCCAGCCAATATAAACGGGCCATGAGATGGTTTAGTGTTTTCCCCTGTCCCAAGTGACCTGCCATCAGATTATAATGAGCCATCTGGAATAACATTTCCCGACGGCTCTTTGGCACTAACAACTGCGTTGTATTTTCCTCTGTGTGAGTGTCCTGTGTCACTATATATACAATCTTTTATAATTGAAAAATATGGATATGTGTGTGATGTCTGGCTGAATATGTTGACCATCAATCACTATCACTTGGTCTAATGCTCACTGGATGTTTCAGGGTTTCGTCTCACGACTGCTCTAGAGGGAAATCCTCTACTGGGAATTTCCTAAGGGCGGGGGAGGATGGCACCTCCCCTACCCCAGCACCAGCCTGATGCGGAGCAGACATAGATGGCCCAGGCCACTCCTCCCCAGCCAGAGCTTTGCACATCCCACACTGATTCACTTCCTCACAGGACCCATCCACACACAGCCCCTTCAATAATAAAAAAAAGCTTGCAAATTAGTTCCCAACATTTGCGCATGGGTGAGGCGCAGAGTAACCACTGCCTCAACATTATGCTTTTGTCCCCAGAAAATTATTGTGACAATCACTACGGGATAATTATGAATATCCCTGAATAACCCCTTCTCATGATTATTGTTTCCAATGCCCCATTTTGAAACGAGCATTGATGAATGGAGGTTTGATTGCAACCTGAATCCACCAAGGCTTGGTATGTAACCCACTAAATACTCACAGGTACCTGATACGTCCCTGCTCGACCAGGGGTGGTCCGTGGGGTGTCGGAGTCCCGAATCAAGGCCCTAACCTCCAATAGCGGGCACTGCTTTCAGACATGACCCATCCCCGTGCAACCCTAGCAGACTGCCCCAGGCCTCTTGCCCACACTTGTGGCGGTGGACTCAACCTGAGAGGAAGAGAGGGGAGAGACAAGGTTTGTTAGAGCAGGGAATCCCCATGACCGGGGTGCAGGTCTTGGGGGAATGTTCCCCCATTTCCGGGGAAACGGAACAAGGTGGAAGGCCACCGACCGCTGGGTTACTAAGCTCCACAACACCCGCAGGTCCTCTTCCTGGGCCTGAAGGAGTGCCTCAAAACGCTGCTGCTGCTCTATGCGCATGTTCACGGTGGCATGGTTTTGGGCATGGTGGATGCTGGCAAGGGACCTGAAGACACTATCCAGTGGTGACGACACCATGATAGTGTATCCTTCTTCCTCTTTCTCCCTGGTTTCTGCACCAGTGTAAAGGTTCAATGAAATGAGGGAGCAGGGAACAGCGATTCCAACTCAGGTTCATAGCTTTTATTTATAAATCAGACATGTCTGCCTCAAGCATGACGGCAAAGTTTCATAACAGCGGCCAACACACACACACACACACACACACACACACACACACACACACACACACAGTTTGTCAGCTGGGTTCTCTCTCTCTCTCTCTCTGGGGTTTGGGGCAGCCTATTATCTCCCCACCTCTCACTGTGAACATAGAAATCACAATTAGCAGCAATTCATCTCAGGTGAAAACCCTTACCACTTGCAATTCATCTCAGGTGAAAACCCTTACCGCTTCCTCTATCCCCAGATGAATGCTCGGCCATGCCCTTGTCCCCGCAATGGGTTTTTGAATGTCTCTCAATTACAATATACAAATTTTCGATCACAATCCCATTCATATTTATGAAATCAGGTTATATTATAAATGCAATGTCAGGTTGTGC
Source organism: Xyrauchen texanus (assembly GCF_025860055.1). Lineage (NCBI taxonomy): Eukaryota > Metazoa > Chordata > Actinopteri > Cypriniformes > Catostomidae > Xyrauchen > Xyrauchen texanus. The sequence continues at coordinate 21,171,888 of NC_068302.1, read as the reverse complement.
CTCTTTCAAAGTCCACTTGAAGCTCTCGGTTATTGCACATAGAGTATCTACTGGGTGCATGGTGTACTAAGGTCAGAGCCGAGACAAATACCCTTCCAAGTGTTATCAGTGCAGTGTTTGTCTATTATTTAATTTTTTTCTTGCATTGAAGACCTCATAGTTTATTGTTTTTGTGATAACTACTACAAAACAATAGATATGATTCATAGATGTTTCCCAAAGTCGTAAAGTGCAATGAGACTGAACAGCATGTTAGTTTATAGGTGCATTTACTCCCATATACTGTTGCAAATGTACACAGTCAATACATTCATCATGGTTGTCTTGCTGATTGATCCATTGTTTTTCAAACTGACAGCTTGCTTTTAAAAACATGGCACTCATGATGCGAGACACTAAAACAACAGCGAGGCACAGCACAATAATTAAATACTTCTGTCTGGCACATCTGTACATAGACCAGCAATTAAAAATAGCACAGATGGAACACAAGAACGCATCCAGTGTGAACGGCCCCCAAGGCTGTCTTCAGAAACAGCTGCGAGGTCATCAAGTGAATCAACTCAAAGATACTTTACAGAAAAAATACTTTTTTTAGTTGTTATTTTTATATTTTACATAGTTTGCACAGCTTTGTGTAACATTTACAGAGAAATTGAAATATGTTTTCCCATACATTTCTCCATAATGTGATAGCATATTCTTGTTATAAAGATAAATCTGAAATCTTTCATTTTTGATCATTATTAATTTATGGCTGTGTATATAGCATTGTCATTGTTTTTGCACTGTATAGTCACAGAGATAAACATCTCTTGTTCTCCCACAGGATGAATGTCCCAGTAATATAGAGAACTGTAGTCCTCAAAGCCGAGGTGTTTGTCAGCATCTCTGCTCCTCTGGAACAAATATCTGTTGTGGCAATGGAAAACATCTTAGACCTGTATTGAACGAAACATTCATATTTAGTGGTGGGATTACAGAGTGCCAAACCCCTGTGATCATTGTTTATTTATGATGTTATTTTGCAAAGAAAAAGTGAAACTTTGAGAGAGAATACAAGGTTAAACATTGCTGTTTGTCTAAAGAGGGATGTCACAAATTTACACACACTCACTCAATAGGCCCTCTCCTGTTAATGCACCTCTAATGTATGCTCCACAATCCACAAAACAGAGTACTGTTACTTGCAATGTGTTGTGAGCACATCAGTGTTGTGGAAGCTACTTTGAAACTGTTGTTTGACAAGCTGCAAGCTACTCATAATTTAAAGTAGTTAAGCTGCAGTCAAACTTCCCTTTTGAAAAAGTAGTTAGCTACGCTACAAGTTACTATTAAAAAATCTAGCTACATTGAAGCTACTTGATGAGGTAATATTTTTACAAGGTTACTATCAAACCAATAATAATAACAAAATGAATCATCATCGTTATATTTAAAACAGAAACAGACATTAGATATAGTGTGCTATATTGCCAATTAGTTAATCAATTTAAAATGATGACTAGTATTACTCAATGCTCGAAGCAGGATTTCTACATTTACTTGTGTAGCTTTAATGTAAATAGGCTATGGGATAGAATGTATCTCTAGACTTTAAGTATTTACATGACTTCACTAGCTGAAGTTTCTCAAATTGGCCTTTTAAAAATAAAAAAAATAAAAATAAAAAAGTAGCTTGCTGTGACAGTACCATGGTATTTTTATTTAAGTTATGTTACTATGTTAAATGATACACTAAGGTATCTGAAGTATTTTAGTTATATATGCACATTTACTTTAAGGTGATATATGAATCAAACAAAATTTAATTAATACCTTATTTCTATGAGATTTAATATGAGACTAATCATTTTATGACTGTGCCTATGAGTAGACCACTTTACTGTGTTGAGACTCTGCTAGTGAATTTTTTTTTTTCCACTCCATATTGTTTTCCTTCCATTAGGCTCTTAATGATTTAAGTAATCTATGAATATTTGAAGTCAAGCAAGGCCAGTTTATTTATTGAACATCATACATACAGAACATTAAACAGGAGGAAAACTTAATAATTTTTCCATACATCTTGGAGGTTCAGATTTTAAAGCAGGTTATTTACTTGTCCATATATTTGCAGTGCAAATATAAGCAGGCAAGATAATTACTTACATTTACATTTACATTTATGCATTTGGCAGACGCTTTTATCCAAAGCGACTTACAGTGCAATTATTATAGGGACAATCCCCCTGGAACAATCTGGAGTTAAGTGCCTTGCTCAAGGACACAATGGTGGTGTCCTACTTATTACTGTGGTTAGATCAATATAGCTAGTCTTTAGTCTTTACCTCATCAGTGTTGTTTAGCCATTTGAGATGGATTCCTCCATAGCATTTTAAAGTAGACAATCCTGATCCTAATGGATCACGATAATTTTGTGGTAAGCACCAAGATATCAAGGGAAGCCCTGACAACGCTCGTGCTTCAAAGATACAGTAGGATAGAGCAGAGCAAATCTGTTTTGTGATGGCTCGCGCAACATTCGTGTGAAAATCAGGCTTGAATCACGCGTGTTTCAGAGTAGGAAGCATATTTTGCAAGCTCCAAACACTAGATTAATATCACAAAATTTGCAGGAAAACAGCTGTAATAACCAACATTTATTTAACTCCCACTTCAGTTCCACTGAAACTGCAATTCCAAACAAAAACATTCAGGGCTGGACCAAAATCATTCAAGTAGGTATAGGTGCTGGCCGGAGATCTCCAAATAGGGGCATGATCTCCAAAAGAGGGTGGGGCTACTCCAGAAGGGGGCGTCACTTCCCCTTACAGTTAGAGTTAGGAAAAGACTTAGGTTAGGGGCTCTCTTGCTTGCAGTTTGGAGCTCCTGACACTTTTTGGAGCTCTTCCTGCAGCTGTATCCTCCTCAAATCATTCGGGGCTCTACCTAGTGATGCCCCTGGATGATGGTAATGCACTATTTTAGTTTGTGATCTGCCGTTACAAAGGAAGAAGAAAAAATATGCTGCCTGATTCTGAGCAGCAGCCAGAATATTCTGCGAGTTCGTCAGATGTTTTGCCATAGAAGTTTGGCTTCTACACAATAAAAAAGGCTATTAGTTAGTTATAATCTGACGAAAACACGATGTAGTGTTTGGTCACTCTACACTGCTACTTGCTTGAAAAAGTATTTTGCTTCTGGAAAAGCTACACTGCTGCCGTAAATATTTAGTTCATACGTAGAGTTACGTCCTACCTAAGTTTAATGGTGCAACGCTCAAATATTTAGTAGTGCTTAAATTGTGACTTAGTTCCCATTTACGATACAACTAGACTAAGTTGTAACTTACGTATAGCTGGTGCAACCGTCCCCTGAATGATAACACATCCGGTTAAATTACATAGACATTTAATTGTAAATCTACACTCACTGAGCACTTTATTAGGAACACTATGGTCATAATAAAGTGCTCTATTTGGTCTTCTGCTGTTGTAGCCCATCCGCCTCAAGGTTCAATATTTTGTGCATTCTGAGATGTTATTCTGCTTACAATTGTACAGAGAGTTTATCTGATGGATCATAGCCTTTATGTCAGCTCGAACCAGTCTGGCCATTCTCCATTGACCTTGAAGGCATTTCCTTCCACAGAACTGCCACTCACTGGATGTTTTTTGTTTTTGGCACCATTTTGAGAACATTTTCCCGACTGTTGTGCATGAAAATCACAGGAGATCATCAGTTACAGAAATATTCAAACCAGCCCGTCTTGCACCAACAATCATGCCACGGTCAAAAAAAATTCCCCATTCTGATGGTTGATGTGAACATTAAATGAAGCTCCTGAGTCATATCTGCAAAATTTTATGCATTGCAATGCTGCCACAATTTTTATTAGATATTTGATTAGATAATCACTTGAATAAGTAGGTGTACAGGTGTTCCTAACAAAGTCCTCAGTGAGTGTAAATCTTATGCAAAGTCACTTGTTTCTCTTTAACCATAAAGAACATAAATAATTTTTATAAAGATCCCTAGGTGAATGAAGCATTTGCACAGCGTTGTTTATAATGAATTGAGGGTGATGTCACGGAAGGTTAGTGTTTGGTGCAGTAGGTACAGTAAGCCAATCATCAACGCTCTTTGAGTTCTTCGAGGTCAAGAATTTCAGGGATGTGCGCAAACAGGAGAAATAGTAGCAAATTAATACCTTAGCAGAACAAAAACATCATTGCATTTTGTCATAATTTTTAGGCAAACTAAAAGAAGCCTGTTCTCCAAATAAGTTAGCCTTATTGCCCCATTGGGTAGAGCTTTGTCAACAAGAATGCATGTTAAGTATGTACAAGACCATGCGTTGGCCAGGCTGCTGCCTGTGTGTTGCATCCTTAAAGTGTGTGTTAGGATTTAGTGTAAACATTTACATATGATGAATGAATTATATGTATTAATGATATTCCCTGAATTCACTCAAGCAACATGGAATGATCTTTACTTGTCTGATTGCTATAGAAATATGGCATATGTTGAATGATACTGTTAACAATGTTTATATATTTTATGTGACAGATGCATTCACAGTGATGCTGTATCTCACTGAAGTTCTCTAGTCATACAGTAGGTGAGTGTTCCAGGTCAAACCCTGCTGTAGTCCTCCAGTAGAATTACAGCATGTAAACCAGGGGGATTATGGTAGATAGTGCTGTTTAGCCTTTGCTTGCCTCTGTGGATCAGGACAGCACATTCCCATGTTCCCGCTGCAGTCGGATTAACACAACCTTGGCGAGTCTAGTTTCCCCTTCTCTCCTTCCTCCTCAGTTCCTGGAATTGCCAGTTGTCTCGCTCACTCCATCTCTTTCTCATTTTTGCTCTTTCACGTATCTGAGGCTTTGATCACCACAGGCTCCTCTGCTTCCTGATGGTAATTGCCAGGTGCTGATGAAGTCATTGGAAAAAGCTAGTGTGTTCCACAAGTGCGGTGCCTAGTTCTCTAAAGGTCAAGCAAAGGTGTGAAGGTGACAAGTGTTTTCATTAGACATCACTAAGAAAACGCCTATAAGAACTGTACTGTTGATTCAATGCCGAATCTGAGACATGGACGTGAAAGGTGTAATACGTCAGAAAGGTGCATAAACGGGAGGCAAGTGCTGTTTGCTTTCCCATTATTCAATGTAATGCTCAGGGCTATTGTCTGCACAGGAAAAGCATGAATCGCATGTCCTCCACTACTTTCCCCTCCAGCCCTGACTTTTTAATACACACATGCCTTTAATCATTACATTCTAATATACCTCATGGTTTTAATCTGTTATTCATGAGTAGAGGGGAAGAAAATGAAAACGAGAGAAAGGGATCCACAATAACCCAAAATCCAATAATTGACTCTCTACTTTACCATCACTCTAGTAGAAAGGCTAATTAAAGTGCTTCTTGGTATTAGGGTCAGTGCTCTTTTCAGGTACTCCCTTAGGGTAGAGATGGAGCATCATCACGCAGTTAGACAGCAAAAGTACATGACGGTGATACCCTGTGAAAAAGCACTTAATTCACAGAAATAAAATATTCAACAGGACTGCATCATTATCTGCTGGCAGGAAATAAGGTCTGCCTTTCCCCCTCCTCCCTGTTTTCAACATCATACTGGCTTTATGATGTGGGCTAATCCCATATACAAAAAGTTTTCTCATGACTGCATTAGTATGTCCTCGAGGCCCGCTGCCTTTGGCCTCACACAGTGGAAAAAGAGGAGAGCAGGGTCAGGATGCCGCCAGTCTTTTCGACTCTCCCGTTCAGCCACCTTATAATGCTGGGACTTAAGGGCTGCATAAATTTTAAAGCTTCTTTAAATAGAAAAGAAAGAAATTTGCAGTCTTCCCTCTTCTCTCCATGTTTGTCTCTAACATATTCTCTCGCTCACTTCCTCGTTCTTGCTGGAAGGCATGTTGTTGGAGAAGGCTGAGTCAGTTCACACTCTGTCAATGTCTTAATAGGATGAAGAGGAAGTCTTTCACAGTTGCCCTAGATAGTGCTTTAGGGGTGATAGTTTGTACCCAGCTCTAATTTAAAGCAGTCGTAAGGAGGGAAGTACACTCCATTAAAAGTTTTGCAATCATGTTTCATGATTCCATTCATAAAATCAAAAACAGCAAGACAGTGAATACAGAAAAGCCTTTATTAGGGAGTTATTTTTGCTGTTTTGTTTCTAAAAAGTATCTTTCTATTAATAATTATTAATAATGATCATTCTAGATGTATCAGAAACATGCTCTTTCTGGGAACTTCCAAAATGAATGGACCCTTTTCACAGACAGTGATGATGCTTTTCTGCATTATTTATCATTGAAATCTAGCAAACTTTTTAATCTTTTTAATTATTTAGTGTTCATTTATAATATTAAGCCCTAGGTATTCTTCTATTTTGACGTGAACTGTGTACATTCGAACGCAAACCTGTCAAAGTATACTCCATATAACAGTTCACTCATTCACAGGCGGTTGACGCATGCAGGCTACGACTGCGATGAGACACAGAGCTATTTCTCTTCAGGAGCTTAAACCCATAAAGATGTCTTTATATCCATTCAGACTCAAGTTATACAAATGCAGGTATCTCCAGACCTTCTCACACATGCGCTATTGACCTGCACATCCACTGATGTTGTTCGCGCACTTTGCTGATGTTGAAATTTGCATCAATCGTCCTGGTCTGACCGAATCATACATTAGGCTTTATGCTTTGTGTTATATGACCCTGGAATTAAATAAAAAATATTAGTTACCACAGATGTGATGGGGTTTCTAATACAGCTGCTGAGGGAGTGACAGAAAATGTGGCCTCTTTCTCTCTTCTGAGAGAAAGAGGCCACTACTTTTTTTTTTCTCTTGTGGTAAATTGTGAAAACGTAATAGTGGATTTTCTCTTTTGCTTTTGTGGCAAACGGGTCAGCAAAACATTTTGCTGTGGTCTCCCATTCACCGCTATACATGTTTATCCTGCAGTAGTTTACTTCCACATTCCAAATACGGATAAGTGTTACGGATATACGGTGTTACGCTCTAGACCAATCATATTTTTAACCATTCTCTACATACACATTTGTACCAATACTATTATTGTTATAAAATATTTTTAAATGGCCCATGCAAATTCTGTTTTAATAGGACCACCAATCGATTTCTCTAGAAAATAAAGTAGGAAACTTTATACTGTATGTTGCTGAAGTTTAGACTCCTGTTCTGAGGTGACATGCGGCTTCTAGTTTAGATGCAGTGTTACTTCAATAACATGAATAACTAAAATATCCACTACAGTATGTGATCGTCCATTTGCATGCTAAAACTTTCCTTTGAATTGTGCAGTTTTTCAAGTGAGTGCTGGTGTACCTGTTTAATACATGAGAAATTGTGCAGTTATATTTCTGAAAAACATTGGGGTCTTTATGTGCTCATAATTTTCCAGTCTAATTTTTTCAGTCTAATTTTTTTCATTGATTTTACATTTTTATGAACTAATTGAACTTTGTCACAAAGTTTTATTAAAATAGCACAAGCATCCACCTCTTTGAAGCTCATTGCTGTGTTGGAAGATGAAATATTAAATAGATTGGCTTTAGACCAATGTTATAGTCAAATACAATATTGTTTATTCAATCATTTATTCAAATTAATATTTCGTTTAAAAAGATAATTGTGTTTTCAAAACATCGTGTCATTAATTTGATCACTTTGTAATTATTTTAAAAATGTGTTTGTTGCATCTATAATTGTCAATCTGAATTTACTTAAAACTCTTTTACTCTACAAAGTGTAAGTATAATTTATCTTATAACCTCTGACATAATCATATCCTACTTCAATTAAAAAGAGAATGTCTGTTAGCCATGCTGAGGAAAACTAGATATTCAGTCAGATGAAAAAAATTGTTCCACTTACTCAGATTAGAAATAATTTATGCATCCGCTCCTTTGTACTTTATCAAAACAGTGCACACACACACACACACACACACACACACACACACACACACACACACACACACACACACACACACACACACACGCATTGGGTTTCCATGATTTATGGGGACTTTATGGTTTTTATTCTGTACTAACTTTATATTCTATCCCGTAACCCCAACCCTACCCCTAAACCTAACCCTCAAAGAAAACTTTCTGCTTTATTACATTTTCAAAAAACATCATTTAGTATGATATATAAATTTTTTTTCCTCATGGGGACTGACAAATTGTCCCCACAACATAAAAATGTATGGCTTTTACCACCCTTATGGGGACATTTGGTCCCCACAAAGTGATAAATACACGCTCACACACACGCACACTCATTCATGTTGGGTTTTCATGTTTTATGAGGACTTTCCATAGACATAATGCTTTTTATACTGTACAAACTTTATATTCTATACCCTAACCCTCACAGAATTTTTACATTTTTAAAAAACATAATTTAGTATGATTTATCAGCTATCCTCATAGGGACCGATTGATTGTCCCCATAACAAAATAAATTTCAGGTTTTACTATCCTTATGGGGACATTTGGTCCCCACAACGCAGGGAATACCTGGACACACATGCACACACAAACATGCCTATATACTTGTGATGACCTCTCATTTATGTGTTCCACTTAACTACCGTTCATAAATTAAGCTAGTTATAGTTACCATACCCTAACATTTTCCATTGAAGACAACATTTTGCAATTTGTAAAGTTTAATTAAGACATAATTTTATGAACTTGAGAAGACTGTTAGAAGTGAGGAATCAATTTTAAGAGGTATATTAGTATATTAGTCACTATATTAGTGAGGACATTTTCAGTAATTTGGCCTTCACAATAGCAAAACAAACACACATAAAGTTGAATCTATACCTTATTTTAGAGGTCTACTTTCTCGCAGGACCCCAACATTTCTGTAGTTGTAAGCAAGATTGGATGGTATTTTTAAGAATTGTGAGCAGGAGTGGGCAGTCTGGGAGTTGTTATTGTGTATATTTTGAAAGACATATGTGAAGCATAGTTCTCAGTTCCTTGTAGTGTTTGGAAAATCAGTTAATTTGAACTGTTTGTGACAATGAATAAGTAACAAAAAAAAATGAATTAATTGATTCTATTAAGTCATCATGCAAAAGTGATCCATCCAATCGAGCATTCAGTGGCCGGATGTTTGGAGCAGAAGTGATCAGCACTGAATCCTTTTTAGTGAAGAACATACTGTTAATGGATGGTTGTTTAAATAATTTAATATTCCAGCAATACAGTTTTTATTTATGTTTACAACATATTTACCTTTATACAAAAGCAAAGACAAAATTGGGGTTTAATGTATACTTAAGAAGCAGTCATCTGTGCTATGAGATTTAATTTATGGGACTTAATGATGTCAATATGCCATTTCCTTCTGAATTCAAGCTGAGCATTGTTGTTCTGTATATGTGTCATTAGTGTGGCATCCAGAGGAACTGAGCTCAGAAGTTTCTTTTCATTTAAGTTGTAACTTTTTCTATTCATAAAGTAACTGCTCAGCCAAAAGTGCAGACTGAACTTTGATGTACAGCTTTAAGATCAGGACTCCTTTCAGCACTCCCTAGTGTACTGTGTCACAACCCTGTAATCTCCCAGCCTTAATTCAGCCAGTTAGTGTGGAAACTGAGCTCATGCAATACAGGCTCATATGCGCAAGTGTATTAAGTGCTCTCACATTTTATCTCTCAAGTGGCACTGGGCAGCCTGCGTATAATTTTTTCTTGTTTCAACGAAATATAAAAGAAAAGAAAAAATTCACTACAATTAAATAAACTTCCTAGTACAACAGGGACATTCTGGGAGAGTATGTTGGCTCTCTGCACACACTCACAGGGCCACACAAACAGCAGCAGCTCTGCTCAGTTATTTTATGCATGGAAAATTAGTCCAGTCCTAACCTGATACCAGTCTTTTAACAAACTTGTGTTTTGGCAAAACTTGGCAAAATTGTGTTCTATTTCTAAAAGCTCTCATGGGTCACATCAGAGCAGTCGGCAGGCCACAGATGGTAATTGTTTAAAAAACTAGGCACAGTTGCCTCCCAGGTTTTAGATGATTTTTATAGACATTAATGAGAATGCATGAAGAACAAATGGAGACATTTGCCTAAGTCTCCTGCTTCTCAGATGTTTCTCTTGAGAAAAGGTCCCAGTAATCTGACATGTGTCTCCTTAAATGTTTCAGAACGGATCTTAGCAATGAGCTTGTTTACATATACACCAATACACTGATAAAAAAAAAAAAAACAGATGGCACAAGAAAACCGCATTTATATGAGACTTGAAATCATCTGAATATTCTCAACTTTTTACAGTATGTCAAATTTTAATATGCATGTGCACAACACTAGCACACTGTCACGAACCCCGCTCCCTCGCTCCGCCCCCTCGAGCTTCCACGCTCGTTCCGCCCCCTCGAGCTCCCACGCTCTTTCCGCCCCCTCGAGCTCGCACGCTCTTTTTGCTCGCTCAAGCCCTCACGCCCACTTTGCTCCTACTCGCTCACATGCTCGTAGGCAATCTCCCTTCCTCGAGTTTCTCACGCGTTTCCAATCCCCCAGAACATTATGACCACCTGCACTCGCGTCATCTGCACTCCTGCACATTAGTTTCACCTGCACTCGTCTCATCACCTGTCATGGTTTACACCTGCACTCACCCCTATATATATATCACTACCCTTTCGTCTCACGGTGGTTGGTTATTGTTCTAGTTTACCCCGCATCTTCGCCCCCCGCTAGTCTCGTCTAGTTTTGTACTCCTCTCGTTTACCCCTTAGCTTGCCAGCCCCCCTTGATCCCCTGTCTTTTCCTCTTGCTTGTCTTGTTTGTATATTGATTCCCCGGCTTCGACCTCACGCTCCCTTTGACTACTCTCTCCCGGATTTGCCCCCTTGTTTATATCTTGATTCCCCAGCTTTTGACCTAACGCTCACCCTGACCATTCTTCTCTGGATTTGCCCTTGTTTTGTACTGTTGCCTGCTTTTATTTTAATAAAGCAGTTTTTTCTCCGACATTGTGACTGTCTCGTCTTGTGTTTGTGTGTGCGGGTTACACACACATTGGTTCTCTATTTTTGTGAGTGCACAAATTCTAATTCTAAGTGCAGAGTGCAAGTGGGTGTGGGTGGGAATGTATGTGTGCAAACTGGAGGTGTATTATATGTAAATGAAGTGGCGTAAAGCACAATTTGCTCATTTGTTAATCCAGCAGGTGGTAATAAAGTAAATTTACAAACTCTGACAATATAGTGGAACATCCAATTATGTGAGACTTGTTTCTCTGCAGAACAAAAATGGGCTTTTCCCAATTTTCAAACCATTGAGATTCCCTACTTTTATTGGTTAGTTTAGAAATGCCCATCCTGGTTTGAAACTCCCATTAATTGCTGCATTGCGATTCCTTGCTTTCATTGAATAGTTTAGAAAAGCCCATCCCGGTTTTAAAATTATGATATCTGTTTGTGTGGGTGGCTGTGGCTCAGGTGTTGGAGCGGGTTGGCCACTAATCGCAAGGTTGGTGGTTCGATTCCTGGCCCACAGGACTCCACATGCTGAAGTGTCCTTGGGCAAGACACAGAACCCCAAGTTGCTCCCAATGGCAGGCTAGCACCTTGCATGGCAGCTCTGCCATCATTGGTGTGTGAGTGTGTGTGTGAATGGATGAATGAGTTCACAGTGTAAAGCGCTTTGAAAACTGCTAAGGTTAAAAAAGTGCTCTAAGTGCAGACCATTTACCAGTTCTATCTGATTTATGAGATTTGTATTACTGTCTACAGGTCATGGTTTATTTTTTCAATTATTATTATTATTATGTATATATATACAGTTGTAATTATGATCTAATTTGTATTAGTCATTTTCCACCTGTTGTAAGAATGTAAGTCCATATGTCTATCCTAATTCATTGCATACAGACTTCTTATGAATGTAGTGTCTTTGTTTATATCGCTGGTGCTTGACAGGGAATGGACTATATATTAGTACGCAGATGGTGCCAGAGAAGAACCTCAGAATGAAATTGCACATGACCCAGCCCATCAGCACATTGTACGTGTAATTTTGCCAAACTCACTTGAGCCTAGACTTAGAGTATATTTGTACGAATATACCAAAACTCCAGGCCATTTCCACTGACTTTGCGTGTAATGCTGGCGCTCCTAAAATAGGGCCCATTGAACAAGTCGCTAAGAAATGGAGCTAATGGCAAATTGTATGTGTTTGTCTCTATTTTGTTTCTCCAAATGAATTTTAGAAGAAATATCGAAAAAAGCAACTAAATTAAGAACTACAGTATGGCTCCTGTGCTATAAAAGAGCAAACTCTGAGTAATACCATTTTTCACTGGGTGGTCATGTATAGTTAAGGAGAGAGAAGAGTGATATTATCAAGACATGTTCTTTCTCGTGGTCTTCACTTTGACCTTACTTGTCTCATCACTGCACTACAGAGAAGTGTCACATCAACAGCATAAGAGGTTATTGATACGCTCCCATTACCATTGACTAAATTGCTAATTTCCACACATCACCTTTTAAACTGTCTGCTTGCTCTTGCTCGGTAGAGTGGCAGCAAGTACATCTGATTAAGGTGAACAAAGCCATTGCATGAAATGCAGGAATGTCGACAGCAGTCGGTGAGGTGCCCACACAAAAATGGAAATGTGCAGAAGAGAGCGAGGCATTATGGGATGCTAATAGTGTCATTCTCTTGCCGGAGAACCCGGAGAAGCCCGCCTTTTTCCGATTCCACAGTAGGAAATGAGCTCTTATCTGTCCCTCTGAAGATAAGAGCAATGACTCTCTCTCATTTTCCATCTCTTTTGCAGTCTTGAAATTCACTGTACTGTTTCTTGAGATGAAGCCAACTCTACCTTACTACAAGGAGATTACAAATATTGTGCTGTAGGTTTAAGATTCAGCATGCAAAAACAAATTTCGATGACAGAGGCATTTTCTGTCACACCATGGCCTCAAAAACACCCCTGCTGAAGCTGTTGAATAGCTCAAGAATGACAGTTCTGCTTCAGTGATTGTGAAGAGGGTACCTCGTAGTGTTCTTGAGTTTGAGTGTTTGCAAGTAGGTCTGTGGTATTGCTCAGTGTCCCCAGAAGTCGTATCCAGGGGTCGATGGATATGTCGATGTATGCTGATGCAGTCTGCGGCAGAGTTTCAGCCATGCTGCTACATGTATTCCCATGATGGATAACATTTTAATGATTAGACAAGGCTTGAAATTCCTCACCAGCATTTAGCATTCCCTGCTTGTTGTAAATATAGCTTTTATGAGTTTATGTAGTCCAGTGGCGGCTGCTGGTCTTTCAAAGAGGGGAAGCTCATTTTCGGCCTACATTATAAACTTATTTAAAAGTAAATTCTGCCCTACTTGTTTGACTGTTTCATTATGTTTAGTCACTTGAATGCGAGCACCTTCATTGATTGCATGCTCAACCCTGATCCTGCCCATGCAACTTAATCTTGCACATGCACTCACATGTTCATTGCTCTTTTCATGTCTTTTATATGCCCTGTCAAAGTTAGACAGATCTCCAAACCCCACTTTTGACCAAACAACACATCCGTGAGATGGTTTCATCAAGAGGCATGTTCAGCAGTACATTTTATTTGTCACAGCACTTCCAGTCAGCCAGCTAACTTTGTTATACCAGGAGAGATGAAAAGACCTGTTATTTTCCCTGTTTTTTGCACTAAATCAATCTTAGGTGTTGATCTGCCCTGCTGTTTAATTCAAATTTTTTCCTCGTAAGGAAGACTTTCAAATGGCTTCGCCAAAATCAGGTCGACAATATTAGCACCGTCTGCCATCGTGCGCAGTTTCACCCGTACGACGCTAGCCTAGCCTACTGTATGAATGAATGAATGAATGAACGAACGAACGAACGCTCTAAAACAAAATATATTAAACTTGGTAAAACTGAAACAAGGAATGTGGTGTATAATTGTGTGAAATGTATTATGCAAATTGACTAGCAATTTTGCCAAACAAATATAAAGAAATAGGTTGCAGCAGTTTGTAGTACAGATTGTACAGATTCGCTGTCAATCAAAAGGAGACGCAGTCTTTCGACAGATCCTCCAATCATCACGCGGAAGCCCGGAGTCCGGGCCAGCCCACTCCTCATTCACCCCCAGAGACGCTGAGCGTCCGTGGGTGGGACATAATCGCAGCATTTATCCAATGACCGTCTATTTTCGGAGCACTGAAAAAAACTGTTCATAGCAGCCCCATTGAAGTCAATGGACGCTCGGCTTCAACAGGGAAATGCACTGACGCTAGGGGAATGTATGAGAAGTAAATCGAGTCAGCCGACCTGCTATATGTAATGTAGCTGATTCTGAACGAACTCGTCTTCGAGATGAACGTGTTCTAACGCATTTTTAGTCAATAAATTGTTTACACAATAGTACATATTTGACCATTATTTTTTTGACATTATAGGGGAAGCTGAGCTTCCCTTGCAGTCTTAAAGAAATCCCCACTGATGTAGTCATACTCAAGAAGATCTTTATTGGATATTGCAGATTCAGCCCCCATGCACAGTGTCAAAGTTTTATATTATATTGTCCCACAATCAAACCATAATTACTAATTTTAGAAGTGGATGTGACTCGTATTTGCTTTGAATATGTTTTCCAGGGTTGCTCCTCAATCCCAGTCTAAACCTCGAGATCAATAAGGAGACACTTAAAAGCACATCAGTACCTTTATCCACAAAATGTTCATTCAAAACATTCCACTTGTTCACGTTAAATAGGAAATGGACTGATAATAAATGATTAATGACTGAAAATGAAGGTTGATGGACTATTGAGTTCAGTCATTTTAAAAATACATTGGAGTAAAAGATACAAGGACAGGCAGAGGTGGGTAGTACATTTCTAATAATTTTTTTTTTTAACTTTTACTTCTTTACAATATGTGGCGTTACTGTCGTTACATTACTGGGTTTAATTTTAATTAATGTGTAATTTATTGAGAGATTATTGAATGGGACTTTTATAAGAGTGGAAGTTCACAGTGGCGCGCGATAAGACGCTCCCACTTGAGTGATGAGACTGTCACTCAAGTCATCAGTGCAGCAGCATCAAACTCTTCAAAGTGAAACTCTTTCCTCGCTCCACACAGTGAGAAGAATAATAGTTCCATCATGCTATGCCTTCTTTTAACACCGAGACAAGTGGATATTTCAAGATTAAAGTCACAGCTCCAACTTCATGCAGCATGCTGAGGTAAATGTTGGCTCTAATTCTAACGCAGGCTTTTCTGTGTAATGAGATGGTCATTTTCAGGGTGATTCTGTAACTGTGCTCTTATGACATCAGTTTTTAAGTGTACATTTTTAAATCAGTGCATCAATATATCAGTGTGCTTTGTCCCACATATCATAAGCAATATTTATGCATTTCCTCCGCACCCTCGTGGGGGTACTGGACACTATCGCAGCTACATCAGGAGGATTAACTGTATAAATGTAAACATCCAAGTTAAGTGTAAATTACTGTCATTCGTGTGATCGACAACTGGAGCGGGAACAGACAGAATTTCTGCGCGTGCACAGTGAATTGCGCAGGCTCGAGGCAATCGTCGCAACGAGAGTGGCTGTGTCCATAATCGTTCACTCATTCACTGTTTCCTATATACTGAATGGTAGTTAGTGCACTATATCTCAGTAGTAAGTGAACGAAATGAGTGAATTCAGACAAGAGTGTCGGAGCTCTGGGACTGGTGCAGAAACGTCACATATTACATTTATTTGTTATTCTTATTAAATAATATATTAATACAATAAATCTTCATTCTGTTTGTCATTTTTAATATATACTATGTGTTAATATAAAGAGTAAACACATTTGATCAAATAAAGAGTACATTTTAAAATGTATCTGTATGTTTTGTCTCTCTATACGTTATTATGCTAGTAATCCATCCACCCATCCATCTTCAACCGCTTATCCGAAGTCGGGTCGCGGGGGCAGCAGCTCCAGCAGGGGGCCCCAAACTTCCCTATCCCGAGCCACATTAACCAGCTCTGACTGGGGGACCCCGAGGCGTTCCCAGGCCAGTGTGGAGATGTAATCTCTCCACCTAATCCTGGGTCTTCCCCGAAGCCTCCTCCCAGCTGGACGTGCCTGAAACACCTCCCTAGGGAGGCGGCCAGGGGCATCCTTACCAGATGCCCAAACCACCTTGTGGCAGGGCGGAGGGCGGGGCCGGGTCGTGATTATACACACTCGGTCCCTTATCAGGCTAATCAAGCCTCCGAGAGGGATAAAGGCCGACTGCGGGGGATTGTGCGGGAGAGAGAGGTAGTTTACGGACATGTCCGTAATATGTGTGTTTGTTGTCTTTTAAGATTCTCATTAAAATATTATTTATATTGTAAAGCCGGTTCTCGCCTCCTCCTTTCCACTGACTTTTTCCACTGGCCGTAAACTATCTCTCTCTCCCGCACAATCCCCCGCAGTCAGCCTTTATCCCTCTCGGAGACTTGATTAGCCTGCTAAGTGACCGGGTGTGTATGATCACGACCAGGCCCCGCCCTCCACCCGGCCACACACCTCAACTGACTCCTTTCGACGTAAAGGAGCAGCGGCTCTACTCCGAGCTCCTCACGGATGACTGAGCTCCTCACCCTATCTCTAAGGGAGAAGCCCGCCACCCTTCTGAGGAAGCCACTTTCGGCTGCTTGTACTCGCGACCTAGTTCTTTCGGTCATGACTCAGCCTTCATGACCATAGGTGAGGGTAGGAACAAAAATTGACCGGTAGATCGAGAGCTTTGCCTAATCCAGTAATGATTTGTCAAAAAGTAATTTACTCACAGCATGAAATTTACACTCAGCATGAAATAAAACATTGCAGGAGTGAATGAAGCTGTAAACTCCCAGCTCGTACATCTTCCCCGTGGTGGATCGTACATCTTCCCCATGGTGGATTGTGGGAAATTAACCGTCATATAGTGTACACGAAATTAGAGTGCATGAAATGTACACTTGAAATTAGAGTGCATTGTGGGTAAGAATGAGTGAACAAAAGTAGGGAAAGAGTGGCTCACTCAGAAATCAGACACTCCTAAAAAACATTGTGAAAACTCTAAATAGTGCACTATATAGTGGATAGGGGGTGTTTCAGACACAGCGTGTTCCACGATCAGGGTTGGTGCCCTACGTAGGCTGCGTGCTCTGCATTTAGAGAGCAGCTGTACTGCTGTACAGAACTAACAATCTAAATACTAACGACACTGAAAACTGTAACTACACAGGAATCCACACAGGACTTTAAAAGCTATGAAACAGCAAAAGAAGTCATTGTATTTCAGCATTATATAAATTGTCCTTGGTTATTTTCACATTTTCACTGTAATAATTACTAGAAATGTTTCCAAACCTCTCTTCTTATTGACAAATTCATCCAGACCTGACAAGAGCCCTTAAATGGATAGTTCACCCAAAAATTACAATTCTCATTATTTACTCACGCTCATGCAACCCCAGATATGTGTGACTTCCTTTCTTCTGCTGAACTTAAATGAAGATTTTTTTAGAAGAATTTGTCAGCTCTGAAGGTCCATACAATGCAAGTGAATGGGTGGCAAAGCAACATTTTAAAGCTAAACAAACAAACAAACACAAGTCAGCATAAAAATAATCGATAAGACTCTAGTGGTTAAATTAGTATCTTCAGAAGCGATGTGATAGGTGTGGACGAGAAACACGGAAACAGATCACTTTCACATTCTTCTTGTGTTTTTGATGATTCACATTCTTCTCTGCGTATAAAATGACAACTATTGATCTGTTTCTCACCCACACCTATCATATCACTTCTAAAGACATGGATTTAACCACTAGAGTCTTATGGATTACTTTTATACTGCCTTTATGAACTTTTTGGAGCATCAAAAATTTGGCCTACAGAGCTAAAATATTCTTTTAAAAATCTGAATTTGTGTTCTGCAGAAGAAAGGAAGTCATACTCATCTGGGATGGCATGAGGGTGAGTAAATGATGAGAGAATTTTTTGGTAAACTATCTCTTTAAAGTGGTAGATCATCCATAATGTAATATTCTGTCATAAGTTCTCTACCCTCATTGTTCCAAACCAGTGTGAGGCTTTGTATTATGTGGAACACAAAATATGTTAGCCAGAATGTTAGGGACTCACAGTCTCCGTCACCATTCACTTTCAAAATATATATATAGAAAAAAATTCACTGAAAGTAAATAGTGATATCTAATAACTCCTTACTGTGTTACATGGAAGAAAGAAAGTCATACAGGTTTGGAACAACATGATGGTGAATGATGACAGAATTTCCATTAATAATAAAACATAATTCTGTAGTACGTGTTCAATGTGTAGTATGTAATGGAATATATGGGAGTAAACGTCTATTATGTCATTTGTGAAAGTAACTCACTACTTGAGTGCTCTTTTAATTGGATACTTTCTTACTCTTAGTCAAGTAATTATTTATGTTAGTACTTTTACTTCTACTTGAGTAATTATGTTTTTGAAGTAATTGTACTTGTACAATTGTACAGCATTTGGCTACTCTACCCACCTCTGGGGACAGATTCTAATTTCTGTGCACCAGACAGTGATCTATGTGGAGCCGCCAACCTATCAGAGCAACTCTATCAGTAATTACACTACAAGTGATGCTTTATAGCAGTATCGAAACACCGTCCAGTTCAAACTAATCAATATCTCTTGTTTAAGCTTGGATTTATGATCATGATTCAGGCTCGTCCTTTCTCACCTTCAATCACATGTACATATCTCTTTGCATTGTATGGATTGAAAGTTCACATTCTATACTTCGGACCTGTTGAAAGTGAAGTTTCTAAATGTGAGCTACTTGTAGAAAAAAAGAAACATTAGAATAAGATCTGTCTGTGTATTAAATTGTCAAATTTGTATTCTGGACCAAACGGCTCCATGAATACCTGGCTGAATTGATGATAAACCGCTAAAGGCAAAGTGTGTATGATAAGAATGACTAAATCGTCTCAAAGGTTACTGGATTTGCACTTTTCAGAGAGCTCAATACAATTTTCAAAGTATATTTTTGTTGCATTTGTGAGATGAGAAATTTAATTGATTGTGTAAAAAAAAGGCACATAGTATTGTAATATCGATTTCAGGCCCTTTAATCGAACCAAATCAAAATCACATAATGGCAGACTTTGGGGTATCGGCAAACATTGGATTGCTGGCTAAGAGAATTGAAAAAAGACTGTACCGTGATGAAACATGCGATTTACACCCCTTGTAAGCTGGTACTGTACTTCTGATTGATTTGAAAAGAATGAACTTGAAATCACTGCCTTGGGTAAAAACTCCCAGGGTGCCTCTAAAGTGAAAAGTTACAGTACGCAAAGGCTGTGTCATCCTAGCCACCATGGGATGGAGTGTACCTGTCTAATCCCAGTATAAATATTATGCAAATGACAAACAGGAGTCCAGAACAATGTAAATCATAGTGTGAAGTTTCAGAAAAAAATTTCTCTTGTGTATGTAGCTGAGCTCCCAGATCCAATGATTCAGACTTGTGCAATATGTTTTCTACAGTAAGGCTGCTTTGGTGTCATGTTTACAAAAAAGGCTGGCATTTGAATTGCACATAGTAAAAAAACAGCCATAAAATAACATCCTCAACTAAAGGTGTGGGTGTTTGTTGCCACTTTGTTATTTCACATACATTTATTGGTACAATTTGTACTCTGTCATAAAGTATGAAGCCCCTGCATATCATATTTGATAGATTAGGGAAATCATTTCAAAACACTCTTGCAGGGGATTGGTACATTTTGATCTCTATGGTAAGGATTTTTCCCAGGTATCTTGACACACTTCAGGTAAATTAATCAATAGTTGTTTTTGGTTGTTTTCTGACTCATGAGAAAAAATGAACACAGTAGGGCAACAAATTAGTTTGTTTATGCAGCACACATATTAGCTAAGTCTAATTAGAAGTTGGTGAACAGATCTGTGTTTGGGTAATAGAGAATAATTACTTGTCTAAATCGTGATTGTATGCTCCTTGCCAGAGTGTCCATATTAAAATGTGTTTTTGTTGCTTGTTTTATGTAGCATTACTATTACATCACATTAGTGCTTGATTTTCACATCGTTTTCTTTAGCGGGGCTATTTTCTGTTTACTTTACATCGAAATATGAACCATTCAGCATATATGGCCTGCCTCTGATTGCAGCTTGCTGCAGTTTACACGCGAGCAGAGCCATAGGTCTTAAGACAGCTGGGTGTGATTTATTGTACCAGACTGCACAAGCTGCTTTCCAAAAGCCATGCATTGTTAAGCCATAATGTGTAGTGGCTTTTCAGAATGAACAGTAACAATATCAACACATGGAAAGGCCAATGGATAAATCTATTCTGACTCATTGACCATATTCCAGTCGAGGAGCTTGTCTCGTAAAAATTCAGATGGAGATGAATTGGGAAATGGCTGCATCTTTGCATTGAATCAGGGTGAAATTGAAATCTGAGGTAACAATATATGGGCCACAAACTTAACCAGCCATATGAGTGCACACCAAACTCATCAGAGATCTTTGTCAAATGAATAGAATAATATGAATATTATAAAAAAAAAAAAAAAGAAACTGCTACTTTTACACAGATTGGGTTGGATGGGTTTAATGCAAGGGTGTTGGACCACTTCATTTGAAACTCCAAAGATCAATTCAGTAATAAATAACGAAAAAAGGAAAAGAAAAAAGAAAACTCCATGTACTTTATTTCATGAAAAGCAGTCATTTGTGTAACTGCATTGCAGTTCATGTAAAAAAAATCTATAGGCTGTTAGTGTAATCCATACTTTTGCTGTACATGACATAAACTTATAGTGAACTTTCTCCATTTGTCCAGCTTGCAACGTGGGACCCAGTCCATGGACTGAATGGAACTCTGACAGATCGGAAGCTGGAGAACAACATGCGTGGGGTTGTCCTACGTGTGGTCACAGTACTGGTATGTTCGTCCTTTAAAACTTTACCATAGCTTCAGGGCTATACAACTCATCACAGTGATATAATAGTCCTTATAACTACAAAGTTTTACAAGATGTAAGTCTTCTAAAATTCACTGTTGTCTTATGATTTCTGTCTTCTTTTACCTCTCTAATATAAATGACACCAAACTGATTTAATGAGGACTGAAGTCTCTCAGTTCCTCTGTTGGACTGGACATCATTAGGTTTAAGTAACCCATGAGTAATCCATATTCATTCCAATGAGCTCTGTTCACATGAAGTCATGGGTCTCTAAGTTCATTAAGAGTGAATTTTGGGGTGTGATGAACGCAGACCAGGGGAGCTGGGTTATATTGAGATTTGAGTTTTGCTATCTCGCCTCCAGCGCCGATTTGAGTGAGTCCCAGGAGTTCTTTAAAGATTCAGAGGTTTAAATTCTTCATATCCCTGCTTTTAAGTCAGCCGGAGAAGAAAGAGGTGATGCTGGTACTCTGCTTCTCTTCTCTCTCTCAGTCTCCCCCTTTTTTTCCTTTATTCTGTGATTTCTCTGCCTGACAGAATGCTCTGTGAATACCTTAAGTACACAATCACTAACAGTGAGCAATGAATCATGATGTCGGAGGCTGTCATGTTAATGCACTCCCCCTAGTGGCAGGAGGAGACAGGGGTCTAGAGCTGAATATATGCTCACATATATTGGCTAACTCGTATATTGTATTTGATACTGGAAAATAGGACGAATGTCTACAAGATGGGTATCATCAGTTCATACTGCTATGGGAGCTAAAACATGGTATGTGGCATAGCTAATTTCTTATAAATTCTTTATAAGTTTATTTATCTATACAGGTAAATGGAAAGTTCACCCAAAAAAATTACAATTCTTTCATGATTTACTCACCCTTGTGTTGTTCCAAACCTGTATGACTTTCTTCGGTGGAACACAAAAGGAGATGTTATGCCGAATGACAACCTCGATTTCCATTCATTTTTGTAGAAAGTGTGATGCAATGAAAGCGATTAGAGACTGAGACTAACATGCTGCCTAATATGTTGGTTTGGAACAACATGACGGTGAATTCCCGTGCTGGTCCAAGCTGGTTTGATGCTGATCTAGCTGGTGGAAAGCGTCTCGGTTACTGACGTAACCTCTGATCCCTG
Source organism: Xyrauchen texanus (assembly GCF_025860055.1). NCBI lineage: Eukaryota > Metazoa > Chordata > Actinopteri > Cypriniformes > Catostomidae > Xyrauchen > Xyrauchen texanus. The sequence goes on along the minus strand of NC_068302.1, from coordinate 21,149,681 downwards.
ATGGAGGGAACGAGACATTGTGTCAATGAGTTGACACTAGGGGTCGCTCCTGCGGAGCCCAGACATCTGATTTTGAGAAAAGGCCAATGAGAATTGGCGTGTGGAATTTGCATGCCACTCCCCCAGACATACGGGTATAAAAGGAGTGATGCTGCAAATACACATCAGGTATCGCACTGAGGAGCCGAGCCAAAGACCCGGCGCTTTCAGCGGTTGGTTCAGTGTTGTGGCCGGCGGGACACAACGTCTCATTCCCTCCATCAGGGAATGGAGGTTACGTCATTAACCAAGACATTCCTCGTCTGTCACTCACTCGACATTGTGTCGATGAGTTGTCAATAGGAGTCCCCATGGAAAACGCCACAGAGCTGAACCGAGTTACGCAGACTGGCGGTGCGAGACGGGCAAACCTCTGTGTGCCTCGTAGTCAGTGCAGCAAGCCGTCACATAACTACCCCCAACACACTGGCAGGCATGAAGCGGTCCCCTGCACCTAGGGGAACGGCTAACTGCTCAGAAGTATAAGGACTGGCTGGCTCAGCCGGGGCCTTCTCTGTATTATTCTCTCTAAAAGGAACGAAATCATTCGACTGGGGGCCAAATATATGGTCCAAGCTGGGGGTGTCCCTCCAAGGAGGAAAACACAGCAGAGACCACACCCGGCCCCGAGAGGGGGGGTTAGGTGGAATACACACACGGTCTTACCGGTTAGGAGTGGAAGCACATCGTGTTGAGCGGCATCATGGTAGACCCTACCCAAAGGGGGGGGGGAGTTACTACAAACACGGTGACCCAGGGCAGAGGGCCCTCTGTCCAAGGAAGACGCAGTTTACCGGTAGGGAAATCATTTTACGGGATATACGTCACACGGGGTTGCCGAAGGGGACAACCAGCACATGTGGAGCACTTACCTCAGTATGGGGGCCTAGTGACGCCTGTACAGGGGTGGCAGCGAGCCTCTCCGAAGACTCGACGGCCACTAGGCTAGGGAGGAAGAACGTCCAGGGTTCACTCTTCCTGCGAACGCAACTGGGAAAAGAGCGCACATCTTCGCCTCAAGGGAGGGATGCACAAGCGATACACCCGGCCAGCTGACCCGAACTTACCTGTTTGTGTCACCTGATAACACACAGGACAAAACTGGCTCAAACCTGAGGTTATAGAACCTCGCAAAGGTGTTAGGTGTTGCCCAAACCGCGGCTACATATGTCTGCTAGAGAGGCGCCATGGGACAACGCCCACAAAGCCGCAACGCCCCTGGTAGAATGGGCTCGTAGGCCAGCAGGGGGCGGCACGTGCTGGGCGTGGTATGCCATTGTGATGGCATCGACAACCCAGTAGGCGATCCTCTGTTTGGAGACAGCGCTTCCCTTCTGCTGTCCGCCGAAGCAAACAAAGATCTGCTCAGCGCAGAAGAGCATGCACCGGACACAGCAACGCCAAGGCTGGGTCTGCCTCCTCCTGGGGCAGCGCTTGCAGGTTCACCACTTGATCCCTAAAAGGGGTCGTGGTAACCTTGGGCACGTAGCCCGGTCGGGGTCTCAGGATGACGTGAGAGTAAGCTCTAGGCACAGTTCACTAACAGAGAACACCTGCAGGTCCCCTACCCTCTTGATGGAAGTGTGCACCGTCAGGAGGGCGGTCTTCAGAGAGAGCGCCTTTAGCTCTGCTGACTCAAGGGGCTCGAACGGAGAACCCCGAAGGCCACGAGGGACCACGGAGAGGTCCCACGAGGGAACGAGGCGCGGCCTGGGGGGGTTTAACCTCCTCGCACCTCTCAGGAACCTGATGACCAAATCGTGCTTCCCTAAATACTTACCTTCCACTGCCTCATGATGTGCCGATATAGCGGCTACATACACCTTCAAGGTGGAGGGGGACAGCCGGCCCCCCAACTTTTACTGCAGAAAGGAAAGCACTGACTTGAGTCGGTGCTGATTCCAAAGGATGAGACGGCGGGTGAGTTGCGACATGCGGCAAGAGCGTAGACCGCCTTGGCGGTTGATATACGCCGCCGCAGCTGTGTTGTCCGTCCAGAGCTACACGTGCTTGCACCAGATCAACGGCAAAAGCCTCCTCAGGGCAAGTGCTGCCAGCAACTCGAGGCAGTTGATGTGCCAACGCAGTCGCGGGCCAGTCCAAGGGTCGGCGACCGGAAGTAGAGCCCGGGGGCTGAGGAAACTGCTCTCTTTTTTTAAAATGTGGGTACCGCATAATGCCGATGTGCTGTATAGCCTCCGTATGCTTCCTCACCGTTGAGAACTGCCAGGCGAAGTCTCCTACGGTGTCTCCAAACAGCCTAACCTGGGAGATTGGGGCGTCAAGGAAACGTACCTTGTCAGCCTCTCGCGACTCAACCAGGTTGAGCCAGAGGTGGCGCTCCTGGACCACCAAGGTGGACATCGCCTGCCCGAGAGCCTGAGGGCGAAGTCGGTCGCCGAAAGCAGCTCCTGCATTACACCTGGGTCAGGACTACCCTTGTGTAGTTCTCTAAGTGCATTGGCTTGCTGCACCTGCAGGAGTGCCATAGCATGCAAGGCGGAGGCGATGTGCCCAGTGGCGCTGTAGGCTTTAGCCATCAGAGACGACGTCAGCCTACAGGCCCTGGACGGAAGCCTCGGGCGGTTCCACCAGGTGGAGCCATTTTGCGGGCATAAGTGCACCACAACCACTTGGTCCACCTGGGGAATCGCCGTGTAGCCCCTTGCCGCCCTGCCATCAAGGGTAGTGAGAGCGGAGGAGCTCACTGCTCATGTGCGGGCAGTAAAAGGTGCCTGCCACGAGAGCGTAAGCTCCTCATGCACCTCCGGGAAGAAAGGAACGGAGGCAGAGCGTGGCCGTAAGCGGCGCTCTGGCCCCAGAAACCAATCGTCGAGCCACGAGGGTTCGGGGGGAGGTGGAGGGTTTCACTCCAGCCCGACACTCGCGACTGCCTGGGCAAGCATGGCTGTCAGCTCCACGTCAGCCTGCCACTGAGCCGCCGCACCTGAGGGTGGGAGTCCAGCCGAGTATAAACGAAGTTATTCACTCCGTGAGCACTTTTTCTGCTGCTGAAGCACCCAGGGGTTGTGCTCAGCACAACGTAGTGTGCGAGGGGAGAACCGCTGGAAAGCGCCGTAAAACCAACAACTTGTAGAGATGAATGAACGGCAGACAAATTCAGCTTTGTGACTGCTCTCTCGGCTCCGAAGAAGATATCTGATGTGTATTTGCAGCGTCACTCCTTTCATACCCGTATGTCCGGGGGAGTGGCATGCAGATTCCACACGCTAATTCTCATTGGCCTTTTCTCAAAATCAGAGATGTCTGGGTTCCGCAGGAGCGACCCCTAATGTCAACTCATCAACACAACGTTGAGTGAGTGACAGACGGGGAACTAACAGCAAAACTAATCTAGTTAACCAGCATAGTTTTTCTGGTGATGAAAACTTATTAGAACACCATATCACCAGGAAACTTATTACGGAAACTTCCTATCTTAAGTGTTAACTTAAGATATGACAACTATTATTTGCTGCTCACTGTGGTTCCAGGTGGTCATTGATTTACTGCCTTTCCACAGTGACCATTTGGGTTTGTGATGTATTTGAGTGCAAAATTGTCTTTTCTAGTTTAAACACTGTATTAACATTAAGAAAAATCATCCAAAAACGGAAAAACTGAAGAAAAACATATCTTCCTTGTACCAATGGAGTTCCATTTAGCCTTGTGGTGAAACATATGGTAAGGGATAAGGGGAGCTTGAAAGCATGGGATATGTTGTCTTTTGTAAAGTAAACCTTCAGGTGGAAGGGAAAAGGTGCATGTTCCCTGCCGGTGGCTTATAGAGAGCTCCCTTAGGTCTTACTGCGAGCTGGTTGCGTTTCTCTGGCTCCCTGCATCTTAGACTCCCTACTACTCCCAGCTGCCCCAGTGGCAGGAGTGTCTGTATAGACAGCGTGCCAGCTCTGACAGCTCTTCACCGGTCTGAGAAAACCTGGTGCTGTTCCAAACACAAGCACTGACTGTGAGAACACACATCTGCCAGGAAACTGTGCAATCTCAATGCACCATGACACCTGTTCTTGATTCACTCACTGACTGATTATGGCTGCATGCTTGAAAGAGTGTTTTGCATTAACGGGGCTCAAAAAATATCTACCCTTCTGAGACCATTTCCAACCAGAGTGAATTTCCATGATGGTTAATGCTGGTTTAGTGCAAGTTTGCTGGTAGACCACAGAAGCCATGTTGTTCACAAGCAAAAAAAAAAAAACAGCCTTGTTTATTTTTTATGGTATACTTTCTGATTAAACTGGTTGTCCATGGGTGGCTGGTAGCAAATAATCGAATTAAACAGCAACATGCCAACAATTTAAAACACAACATACATCAGCCACAACATTAAAACTACCTACCTAATATTGTGTAGGTACCTTTTGTGCTGCCGAAACAGCGCAAACCTGCATCTCAGAATGCTATTCTGAGATGCTAATCTTCTCACCACAATTGTACAAAGCAGTTATCTGAGTTACCATAGACTTTGTCAGTTCGAACCAGTCTGGCCATTCTCTGTTGACCTTTCTCAACAACAACGCATTTCCATCCACAGAACTGTCGCTCACTGGATGTTTTTTGTTTTTGGCACCATTTGGAATAAATTCTAGAGACTGTTGTGCAGAAGTTACATAAATACTCAAACCAGCCAATCTGGCACCAACAATCATCCATGTGATTATCTAATCAGCCAATTTTGTGGTAGCAGTGCAGTGCATAAAATCATGCAGCTGGTTTGAGTATTTCTGTAACTGCTGATCTCGTAGGATTTTCTTACACAACAGTATCTAGAATTTACTCATAATTTTGCCAAAAACAAAAAACATCCAGTGAGCAGCAGTTTTGTGGATGGAAATGACTTATTGATTAGAGAGGTCAACAGAGAATGGCCAGACTGGATTGAACAGACAAAGTCTACGGTAACTCAGATAACCGCTCTGTATAGTTGTGGTGAGAAGAATATCATCTCAGAATGCTATTCTGAGATGCGAGTCGGCGCTGTTTTGGTGGCACGAGGAGGAATTACACAATATTAGGCAGGTGGTTTTAATGTTGTGGCTGATCGGTGTATACTGGTGACTGGCATTGTTTATTTTTTTTAACCGGAAAGACAAAGAAAAAAGTCTGTGGAACATTTCCAAATGCTGCTGATACTTTATGCAAAAAGTATGCATTGTTCACCAGGACAGTCTCGGTGAAAAATCTTCCTTTACATGAAGTTACATCCGAACTTTAGAATCGGTCACAAGACACGCGTAAAACAAATGGCATTTGACATCCCTGATGTCAAAGCCGTCATAACCCTTGTTCAGGCGATTTGATGAAATAAATTTGAGTGTTATGGCATATGTGAAAGATTATCATTAATTAAAGAATTTAATTTAGATCTGCTTCTCATGCAAAGGCCTCACAATGCCTCAGAAAATCTGGAATACAGTGCACAAAGAGAGGAATAGTTTTATGATTTCATGATGCTTTTCTCATTATTTGAGTAAAGGAATGCAATGAAATGCTCAGAAATGTGTTGAATATGGCATCAGAGTGACATTTAAAATACGGACCAACGGTGATAATTTGCTGGTTCAGGCAACAGACCATGGGTGACGTATTGGTGGTGCAGGCAAAAAGTAGCTATAGGGACGTATCATTATGAGAGTGTGTTGTACAAACACTCCAACAGTGGTACATGCATACATGCAGTAGCTGTCACTGTATACAGGATAGCACAGATTTTAGGAACATGCATCACTGGGACACACAGCTTGTGTAGTTCCATGATTACTATTGATTTCCTTAGTAGTGGCAGAGATTGTTCACAAGATCTGTGTGAATTTGTATTACTGCATGTGTAGTTAGTTGGAAGACATGACCATGTATTGAGATGGAAATCAATGCAACATGGGTAGAAAAGGGCTGTACTCCTTTTGGTATGGCTCAATAACAACAAGTCTACATCTCAACATAGATAAAAAAGAGAGTGAAAGAAGCCAGTTAAAGGGGTTGTTGTTGCTGTACCTGGCCCCCACTCAAAGTGCTTCCAATATTATTCCGATCGTGCTGATGGTCAATTGGGCCAGGAGTCCCCATTTGCCCCTCAAAAGAAGATCTGATGGATGGCACCTCTTGGCTATAGTGCGAGTTGGCATGCATATCCTTATTTCCTCTAATAGCTTATTGAGCGAGGGGGGTCTGGTGAGGATTAGAAAGCTCTGGCTTAATGTGCAGGCAGCATGCAGTCAATAACACCCCTTCCATGATAAATCTGCCTAACGTATTCCCAGAAACACTTCAGCCATCAATAGGGATTTGTGTAAGAGAATATGAAAAATAAAAGACAGGTTATTATTTTCAGTGGGCTGCCAGTGCCACACAAGTTTGGTATTGCATCACGGTGGTACGCAAGCGGAGCTGCTGGAGACTCTGGAGAGAGATATGAGTAGGCCGATTATATGATGGTTGGTCATTGGCCTTCAGCTAGAATCTGTGTGTTGAATAAAGCTATTCAGGCCTGTGAAAGCTTCTTGCTGAGTTCAATCCTTTCAATTGTGCAACAAATAAATGTCTACACTTGTGCCCTTGTGAGCAGAATTTAGAAATATTTTCATATAGATAAACATGGGTATCTAAGAAGTTCAAGATTTGCAACTATAAATTAAGGTTTTAATAATCAATACTCTATTGCTGATGTTCATTTAAAGAGGCAAGGCGTTTTCTCTGAGCAGCTAATTTGGAAGAGAAAATAATTTACAGGACAAAACTGAAACAAAACAAACATTTGAAATATGAGATAACATAGTGTGGGGGGGGTGAGGTACATTTATTTATATATTTACATTTACATTTATGCATTTGGCAGACACTTTTATCCAAAGCAACTTACAGTGCACTTATTACAGGGACAATCCCCCTGGAGCAACCTGGAGTTAAGTGCCTTGCTCAAGGACACAATGGTGGTGGCTGTGGGGTTTGAACCAGTGACCTTCTGATTACCAGTTATGTGGTTTAGCCCACTACACCACCACCACTATATATATAGTCAGGTTTTTTCAGAGAATAAGATACGGCCTTTTACAGTGGTAGGTCTAGGGTCTTGGCAAGGGGGACACAATGTCTCATTCCCTCCATCAGGGAATGGAGTTTACAACAGTAACCATGATGTTCCCCTTCTGTCACTCACTCGGGGTCCCATTTAAATAATGCCATGCATTAGACAGTGCTATGTGAACTGCTGAAACAGGTGCAAGCTACTGCGTGCTATAAGCAACTGTATTGGCCGCACGTAACCCTACCCAATGCCCCCAGAAAATGGTGTCACATACAGACCTTAGGTTCCCAGCACCCCTAAGGTGGGAACAGGCAACATGACTATCATGGGAGCAAGACAGCCAGCTGCGCCTTTTTCTCTCTATGTTTCTCGTCATAGAGCATAAAGCGGCTGGTGCTATTTTAATGCTATGAAATGCGTCAGGGAAGGCAATCTTTTACGTTCCTATTCTTTCAGGGGGAAAAGACCCTGCGGAGACCACATCCTGCCCAGACTGGGGGGAGGTAACATGTGGCCAATATGTCACATGGGTTATCAAGCCACACGTGGAAGTGGCATGGTGGTAGGTCCTACCTGATGAGGGAGGAGCTCAACAAGCACAGCGAGCGGGGGCAGAGAAACGGGTCCGCTGACAGGGGGAGTTGTCTGAAGAGGGAATTAGGGCTGTGGAGCCCTACCCCAGTACAGAGCACTTAAGGCTTGTAGTGGGTCTGTCCGCAAATTTCCTCTGAATTCGCAGGCGAGAAGGCTAGGGAGGAAGAACATCCAGGAAGCTGGGAGAGAGAGCACACTATATCTCTTTGGTGATGTCTCAGTCCCTCCATCAGGGAACAGAGGTTACAACAGTAACCATGACATTTTCTACGATTAAATGTCAGGAATTGTGAAAAACTGAGCTTAAATGTATTTAGCTCAAATGTACGTTAACTTATGACATGTATGTATGTGTATATGTGAATATGTGTATGTGTGTGTGTGTGTATATATATATATATATATATATGTAAATATTGCTTTTTTATTGGTGCATATACATTTTATATATTTTATTATAAATGAAAAACCATCTTCCTTATTCATTTAGTGGAATCTAGATTTGTATTTAATTAAACATTTTGAATGTACTTCACTACAATGGCTGTAAGAAATAATTTTTAAGCTATTGTATAAAATAATGTTCATGCAATTTCCCCTGGATGTATGCCAGGTTACCCTTGGATGGACTGTTGCTTGGGTTGTTGGAAATCTTAACTGCTCCTTGCAGCCCTCTACGGAGGCCATTGGCATGCCGATCTAGAGAACAAAGACTCTTTAACTTGCCATTAATTATGATTGCATACAGTGCGAGAAAGTTGCCAATTAGTTTGTTCGTTTGAAGAAAATAATGTTATTCGGATTCTACACTGTAAAATTATCCACAGATTTTAATACTGTTTTTTTCTCTGTCTATAGCTGGGACACTCTGTTCAATTTAAGCCCTTAGATTCGTAAACATGGCTGCAGGAAGGGAAACTTTTCTGATTTATGTACAATGCGTAACCCCTTTTTTTCTTTGGAGCTGCGAAGGTGCAGACTGCTGACAGTCTGCACTCCGTCAAACAGGAGAAAAAGTGCTAATATATTTGAGGTAGTCTACAGTGATTTAAGTTGTTTTTGTATTGTATATACTTAATGCATTGGTTATTAATTGCTGAAACATTTTCGAATTAATTTATTTGCTGTCTCCATTTATGTCATTCCATCTCTAAAGGGTTTGAAGGGACTGACTGCATGCTACTGTTTTTTGTTCAAACTGTTCCTTAAATACAAAATACAATATTAAAGGCATTCTAGATATGTAAGCCTCTGGATATCTCTTCTATAATTGTGTGAACCTGCTTGCTCTTGAGTATTTACCCTCACAATTCAATGAAAAATGCAGTTGACAGTGTTCCTGAGAACATTTCCAGAGCTTACACAGATTGCCTGACTAAAAATTCCCAATATAAAAAACATTTTCACTGTTTGACCTTCAGAAATTCTCTATAGCAAGTTTGGCAGTATATGATAATGTTTGTAGACCTTTTATGGAACTCTAGTAAGCCCACGGCTCAAACTAAATCCAAATCGCATCATATCCACCTCCACAGTAGTCTGCCGAGCATTTTTGGAACCATGGAGACGGTGCTCATCTTTATTCATGAAGAAAGACTAATCGATATGAATGTTTAAATGTTGCACATTCAAATGTTGCAAATGCTGTCTCATTGCTGTAGAACTTCACATAGGTTTCTTCAACCATAGTCATAGCTAATGCTGGTATGATCAGCTTGAAATCGGGTATCTATTTTTTCATTTAAAGCACCGAATATACTTCACGTAAGGACTTAATTTCTCTGATATGAGCAGAGTAAAACCTTAAATTCCTAATTGAGCATTAGGGATCTCAAGAGTTAGTCAGAACACTCTATAAATAATGCATGACTGAAAAGTACGATCAAGTTAAGTTATGTTTTGATAAGTGTGAATCTTAATAGAAATATAAACTGAGAGAAAATGGTTTGTTCAGTCCCCTTTTCTATTAAATATTATTTATTTATAATTTATTTTTTACTTCAGAGTATCTTGCCTTAAATTCAGTCCAAGAACTTGGAACAAATCTGAAACATTTTAATTAACTGCCTACATCTCTGGAGAAACCCTTTGACAATTTTTAAGCTCCAAAAAGGAAATAAAGGAAGCATAAAGGCAATCCATATGACTTGAGTGGTTTAATCCATGTCTTCTGAAGAAATACGAAAACAGACGAAAACAGACAAAAATGTAACTCCTTTTTTCACTATAAATCTTGACATCTGCAGTCTTCTTGGCGAGAAAGAAACTAAGAGAAGCCTGTCACACTTCCTCACACTTCAAGCATGAGTAGAGTGTGTGTACTTGCGTATAGCCCTTCTTGTTAACACCTTAAGAAAGGTTACACAGGTATTTAACGTAATTATGCCCTTATTTCCTGTGTCACAACCTTCATACATTATATCAACACCCTGTAGACAAATTGTATTGAATTTTTTGTAATTTCCCATATTAAGTCCTGCATTATTTGTAGCAAGCAACACCAAAAACAAAAAACAAAATGCCTACTGCGTTTAGTAGTAGTATGTATGACATATGCTGTATCCGAAATGGCCCCTGTCCACTATATAGTGCACTATTTCGGGTTTCAGCCATTTTGTAGTAGCCTCCGAATTCTGAGTGAACTACTCGTTCCCTACATTCATTCACTCATTCTTACCCACAATGCACTCTGATTTTGAGTGTACATCAGATGAACACTCGACGAGAGTATTCCCCATAATCCACCGCTGGGAGGACCGATGAGCCGGGAGAGTGAACACGTGAACTGTGGTGATATTATTGATAATTTAGTGGATGATTCAAATATTTGGTTTTCACATTTAGGTTATGATAACTGCTTTATGGTTGCATTGGGGAGCTAGTTTTCTCATATCTGTGCCCAGAAACAGTACCCATGTTGGATTGTGATAAAAGATACTAAAACATATTAAATAAATACAATAATGTATACATTATGTATTTAATTAAAATTATGTAGTTTTAATTAAATCATTTTGAACATATATAAAGTGTTTATTATTCCTTAACATACAATCTCATTTAAGAGCAACAAGTATTATTATTATTATTATTAGTGGTAAAAGTATTATTCAAAGTAATGTACATGTAATACAAAAGAATATACTGTATGTGATAAAGTAGTTTCTGTGACAGCTCCATCACTCTCTCCGAAGCCCTGTGGATACATCAACATCCGAATTCACGCACTCATTTCATTTGCTCCTTGCTGATATAGAGCACTCACTGTCATTCACTATATAGGAAATAGTGAATGAGTAAAAGAGTGAATGAGTGAACGACTTCAGACACAGCCACAGTATGTACTATTCCTTTCTCTGAGGTCCTCTCAGATTCTCTTCAGTTATGATTCACTACTAACTGAGTTCAAACATGTAGCTTTTGTGAGGCCTGCACCCTTACCTCCTGTATTCTCTGTAAAATTTCACTCAGCTATCCTAATAAAAGATTATATAAAAAAATATGCATATTTACCTTTCTCACATTACTCTTGATTGGATATGACGTTGCTTTAATTCCCACCTGACTTTTCTCAGAATTATGCCACAGCTCATAAGGGCAGGTTAAAGAGAAGTGACATTAAGCTTTAGCCCATATACAACAGCATTGCCTCCTGCTTAAAATAAAATTATGAGCATTAACTAAGGCGCTGTTGGAGCTTATACTTCCGCTTCAGGTAAACACTTGTGTCAGCTCCAGGAATGGATCTGCCACCCTGTCAAGCTGTGTTCTCAGGAGAGTATTTATGATTCCCTTCTAACTTTAACCTACCTCTGTGTCCATAGGCATTATTGTGGGGACTGTTTATTATGAATGTCTTAATCCCCTGCAACTGTTTTTGTTGCTTTGAGCTAGAAGACTTGGTCACAATAAGCTGACTGAATGATTTCTGTGCTGTGGCTTTTTCAGGAAGAACCTTTTGTGATGGTTTCTGAAAATGTGCTTGGGAAGCCTAAGAAGTACCAAGGCTTCTCAATTGATGTGCTGGATGCTCTGGCAAACTACCTTGGCTTTAAGTATGAGATCTACATAGCTCCTGATCACAAATATGGCAGCCAGCAGGCAGATGGGACTTGGAATGGTCTTATGGGAGAACTGGTTTTTAAGGTAAGACATGTTTTTTTTGTATACAGTGGCACGACAAATAGTTTCGACTTTATTCAAATTATTGAATGTATTAAATCTTTGCATTACATAACAAAATATCAAACCAAGTGGTCTTTATTTTAAAGATATAAAACTTTCAATACATTTCACAAAAAGAAGGTCTCATGAAATATACGTGACAGTTGCAAAATTGCTGAAAACAAAAATTATGTGCTTCATGTTTGGCTGCAGTTTCCCAGGATTTCCAGCAGGGGGGGTGCCCAAATAGAGTGAAATTATGTTATAATCAGATGAGGTCTTTAAGGTGAATATTAGATGGATGCTTTAATGAGTAAAACGTACTTCCATAACCTGACATTGTAACCTATACCTAACCAATAATTTCTTAAAAGATAAATGAGAGTTAAAAAATGAGACATCTTTACCCTTAACCAACTCCTAAACCTAACTAATACTGTTTTAAAAGAAAATTTGACATGAAACGCACATTTACTGACACGACCACGTCATATCATGTCGCTGCTATGGCACTTTCACTTTAGTTTCAAGTGCCCTTGGCCGGGCTAGAGGCTCGGTTTTTGTGACCAAAGTCCAACACTATCTGGTGAGCTACTGCGGAAGCTAATCACATTGGAATAAGTGTGTAAATGTAGCTGGGTCTATATTACAAGCAGGGCTTGACATTAATACCCGCCCACCTGCCAAATGTGGATAGAAATCGGCAGTGGCAGGCAACTCCGTCAACTTTACTAGCCACTTTGACGGGTTGCCGCATCTGAATCAAATTTAATCTTATTCGTCCCGCATTCAGCACCTTATAACCACTAAATATGCCTCTCATATCTTACACCAAGTGTGATTTTAGTGAACTGCCACAGCGCACACCAGTGTGCTTCAGAGATAGTCAGGGTTCTGGGACATCGCAGAGCAAAATTTACTTGATTCATTCAGGCTTTACTTGATATCTCGGTGTCCAACGGAGACCACAAAACTTATGTGACCCATTTGAATTCTAATAAGAATCTTCTAATTTAACACACTATATTGAGGATGTCGATCCTCACAAACTCACAAGGTAAAGACAAAAACAATGTGCCATGCATCAACATCGATTACAAGTGTTTTTTTAAATACACCTCATCATCTAAACTGGTACCTGGTATAGATATATTTAAAATCTATTAGGGTGAATCTATAAGACTTAATTTTTATTATTAATAAATATTTTGTCATCATTCACCTTTATCTTGATCAAAACCCATAGGACATTCATGATTGGGAAACAGATTCATACATTTTTCTATATGTATAAAGTTGCATTGAAAGTGAATGTTTAATATACCTAACATCGCCTGTTGTACTCCTTGGAAATATTAACTTTACTAACTGTAAAACTTGTAGTTAAAGGTTTTTAAACATATTAAGTTTATTAGTTTTTCATATCACAGTGTTTATTTTTTAGAAAGACTATCTACTACATTATCCTTACCACAATAATGTTGAGCCATCAATGGTCTGACTTGTGCTTTTGGCCTTATTATTACAAATGCCACTGTAAAAAAAAAAAAAAAAAAGAAAGAACAATGTCAAAATTTCACATGGGCAAGTATAATTTAGAATGGTAAAAGGGGTTAAAATCTGGATTTCCATGGACAAATTGACACATTTTTAATACGTTTTCCTCCTGTTCTAACTGGCCATGTTTGCCTTCAGATATTCTAAGAGATGACTTAAATCATTAGGCTTGTATCCTGCTGAACTCATAATTATTCCATCCATCCATCGTCAACCGCTTATCCTGTGTACAGGGTCGCAGGGGGCTGGAGCCTATCCCAGCTAACATTGGGCGAAAGGCGGGGGACACCCTGGACAGGTCGCCAGTCCATCGCAGACTCATAATTATTGTTCAAATAAAATGTCCAAAACAAATGCATGTGGTTACAGTCTCCAGTTAGTTTTATCACTTTTTGTGAGGCGGGGGATTTTGTCTATTGGAAATGCTGAGTGGCTAGTTACTTTTGAATACCACTAGCCACACTGGCTGGGTGAGCCAGGAAAGTTAATGTCAAGCCCTGAATACAAGCGTTAAAATGTGTAGTTTTTTTAATTATGTGTAAGAAGTGTTTTGATATAATAACATAGCAGTGTGTGAATAATAGTAAGAAAAATAAGAGGTATTTATAAAGTCCTAATCAAACTTTTTAGTCCTGATTTGTGTGAAAGTGAATAAAACGCACAGTTGTTGTAGCACCTCTAGTGTTTATTTCACCAGTAAACTGCAGCAAAACATAGAAAGCGACAAGTAAAAGTCAGTTTGCAAAATTGTTGTAATAGTAACATTAATTCTATGAGACTACGTTGAAAAGAACTGTTAGGTTTCAAATTATAAAACAATAGACATTCTGTTCATAATTATGACGAGTGTTTGGACAGTTTCTTGTTGTCAAACATAGTGGAAAATGTCCATAGGAAAGTAAGTTTACTTTTGATAAAAACATTTGATTTATTTTAAATCATTGCTTTATTTGTTTGCAGATGCCACTTGTTTTGATACTTTGTATCTAATCCATTTAATTTAATTTGAAGTAGATTTACATATACAAATACTGCTTGGGGCCAATGTATATACAGTATATGTATGTATATATGTATATACAGTATATATATATATATATATATATATATATATATATATATATATATATATATATATATATACTGTATATACATATATATATATATATATATATATATATATATATATATATACTGTATATACATATATACATACATATATATATATATATATATATATATATATATATATATATATATATATATATATACTGTATATACAGTAAATATTTATATACAGTATATGTGTGTGTGTGTGTGTGTGTGTGTGTGTGTTTATCACTTTGTGGGGACCAAATGTCCCCATAAGTATAGTAAAACCCGACATTGTTTATGTTGTGGGGACAATTTGTCGGTCCCATGAGGAAAAAAGCTTATAAATCATACTAAATTATGTTTTTTGAAAATGTAAAAAAGCTGAATGTTTTCTGTGAGGGTTAGGTTTAGGGGTAGGGTTGGGGTTATTGGATTGAATATAAAGTTAGTACAGTATAAAAACCATTATGTCTAAACGTGTGTGTGTGTGTGTGTGTGTGTGTGTGTGTGTGTGTGTGTGTGTGTGTGTGTGTGTGTGGCGTGTATTTATCACTTTGTGGGGACCAAATGTCCCCATAAGGATAGTAAAACCCGAAATTTTTGACCTTGTGGGGACATTTTGTCGGTCCCCATGAGGAAAACAGCTTATAAATCACACTAAATTATGTTTTTTGAAAATGTAAAAATGCAGAAAGTTTTCTGTGAGGGTTAGGTTTAGGGGTAGGGTTAGGTTTAGGGGATAGAATATAAAGTTTGTACAGTATAAAAACCATTATGTCTATGGAAAGTCCCCATAAAACATGGAAACACAACATGTGTGTGTGTGTGTGTGTGTGTGTGTGTGTGTGTGTGTGTGTGTGTGTGTGTGTGTGTGTGTGTGTGTGTGTGTGTGTGGAAGCAATATGTGAAGTTTTAATACACAATTCAAATCTGAATGCATTTCGACCAATTTGATGTTGCAGAATAATTTTTAGTTCAGTTAGCACTGCCTTTGATATGAGTAGCATAATGTATTACAGCTGAATGCTACAAAATGAGATTTCCATTGCTTCCCTCAAACTATCTTGGGCTTTTCTATTTCCCTGGTATTCCCAAACAGTCTGCAATAGTTTGATAAAGAATAGTACTGATTTCTTACATGTGAATGAGAAAAACCTCATACCAAAATGCTGTCCACTGGCAGATAAACAAAAGGCAAATCTCGTAGCAGTGAGAGGTCAGACACATTTTCAGGGCCATTACTCACAAGCTCCTGCTGCTTTCAATTCCACAGCTCTTTACAGTTCCATGACACGCCTCCATCCCTACTGCTCTCTCTCCTGTGAATATTCCTCACCACTGTTCGGTCAAGGGAATAGAAACATGAGTTACATTACACTGCTGCTTATCTTAATTTCTAGAGAAATAGACCAAAACACAAGGAAAAATAAAGGAGCTCTAATCACATTTTTGCTGTCTCTGTTGACACATTGTTTTCAGGTGACTTCAAATCTGTGCATTTTCTTGATACACCAGACCTTTGACGTTTTATTGAAATTATGTATTTCAGTAAAAAGTTATTAGATTTTGTCTGGATTTTGATTTTGCTTGGTCTTATAAAGTAGTTGAAAAAAGGATGTTATGACAGGATATAATAGGCCAGGGCATTACAGCAAAAGCAACTGTCACAACTACTGTACATGTACAAGTACATTATTTACACCTAAACAAACGTGCACTCTCAAACACACAACACAGTATTTCCTCGTGCGAGGCCTTCGTACTAGGAATACCTTACATTGCCAATCTAAATGCCAATATACAGTAGTACAAGTGAAGCATGAATGAACAGTTCTGCTGATTTAAGCATTTTGTTTCTATCGAAGACCGTAAGATTAGCAGATTTAGTTAGTCAGTTATGTGGGGTGGCTAAGATGACATCAGGACATATTGCCTACATTATGTCCATGTCTTCTTTTCCCTTACACAAGCCTGGGAGATTTGTCATTTGTAAATGCACCAATTTACAAAGTCATTATTATGTTTTTGCAGCTAAGAACAAGCTTAGAGTCCTGCAAGATAAGCTTAAGGAAACAAAAAAAGAGTCACACAAATATGTACATAGCCAGTGCAAATTTATGAAAATGTTGAGCTCTTTCACAAGAGTTTTATAAAGCCAGCACATGACAATAAGCTTTGTTTAGAGGGGTCATTTTTTTCCCTGAGGTACATCTATAATGCAAGTCAATGTTTTAATGTCTGTCAATATCTGGTTTTTGCTGCTTACATTTGAGGCTTCTATGTATCCGCCCTCTTTAAATGTCTTGTTTCTAAAACTGTGATCCTTTGGATGGATATACAGTGCAGCAGGTGCTACACACTGCAAGGAATAACACAAGGATTGGTGGACCTTTCTCATATTTTACTGTTTTTGCTCTTCTGGTGTTTAGAATTAATAGTGCCAGAACTAGGCAGGCCAAGTTTCTGAACACAGAATAGTTGTCACTGATATGTAAATGTCTGACGTCATATAGTTGCAGAAGTCCAGAACGAGCCATTTTTTTCCAGCTTAGTTTCAAAACAAGATATTTTTGGATTGAGTTTTTTGAGTTCTGAAGTTACGGTATGTTTTCATACTACATCTAACTCCTTTATCTAAAAACATCAATGAAAAATGTATTCCTCATGATATGACTCCCCTTTAACTTGGCTATAACTCGCCAAAAAGATGCTCATTAGCCATGCATTAAGTTAACCACCATCATACCGAGACTGCATCTACCCTCTGCTCCCTAAATCAGTCAATTATCATTTTTTCTATCTCATTTTATATTCTCTCTACTCTTAATGTGTGCAATAAATCAATTTTTCTTGTACACCAAAGTTTCTAAGGCAAGACAATCAGACACTTGTCTGGATTAGCATTTGAGAAATACCTGGGTAGCCGGATGCTTCTATAACCCTTCTCAAACAATGAGGTCTTGTGTGGTGGTCCCTGTTCTCTGAAGGTGGCCAGGAAGGTTAATGGGAGTCAGATATGTAACTATGGCTCTTGCCCTCTGATAATGGCATGCCTTTGTACTGCAGATGATAATGTCTCTTGACAGGAACTGTCTCCGGTTGCTTAGGTCTCATCTAATTTCACTGCCGCTGTCCGCACATTGTCAGAATGATTTGCATTTTGATTTTTGTTTTCAATCAGTTTTTTTTTTTTACATTGTTATTTACATTGTCATAGAAAATATGAACATATTTAGTGAATTTAAAAAAAAGTGATTGAAATTTACTAAGCTGCAAAAACTACTGCAACTTTCTGAAGTCTGTCAGATGAATACATTTGAACTCATAATTGCACACATTTACACGTCAGCAATGTCCGTAATCAGAAACTTGGCCTGCCAAGTCACAGTGAGGTAACATGTAGGAAGTACGATAAATAACATTATTCCAAAACACCAGAAGAATGATGAGTAATATTTGAGAACTCTGTCAAACCTTGTGCTTTGGCTGTTTGTAGCACCTGCACTCTGCATCCAAATGCAAATTGTTTTGGGAACCTTTCACAATTCTGGCTTTGCAAATATGCTGGTATTGAAGGATAAAACATTTAAAAACTACATTGGACTCGGCAAATCCTCAGCTTGTGATTGAGTGCAAAAAAGTTCTCGTTTCACATTCGATGAGGGTGCTTATGTTGTAGTCTTAATGGCACAGGAGCAATAAACAGCCTGTCTAATTCTAAGGGTCAAAGAGACAATGGTCATGAAAAAACAAAATTCTGGTTGTTTTTGCACAAAATATAGTTTTTTTAAATGGATAGTTCCCCCAAAAATGTCAATTATATCATCCTTTACTCACCCTCATGCCATCCCAGATGCATATGACTTTCTTTCTTCTGTTGAACAGTTTAAGAGTTTTAGATGAATATCTCAGCTTTATATATATATATCTTTCCTCTGCAGAACACAAATTAAGATATTTTGATGGAGATTTGAGATGTTTATGTCCATATAATGCAAGTCAGTGGGTTCCAACACTTTCAAGTTCCAAAAATGACATAAACGTAGCATATCGAGTGGTTTAATCAATGACTTCTGAAGCAATATGATCGGTTTTGGGTGAGAAACTGGCACTCTGGTCAAATAAATGCAATGCACATGTGCTCTGTGTATGTGTTAAGTGCATGGAAGTGTAATCGAGCTTTAAATTATGATGCACCAAGGAGACTAAGATTTATAGTGAAAAAGACTTACATTTTGGACTGTTCTCAACCAAAACCAGTCGTATCGCTTCAGAAGACATGGATTAAACCACTTGAGTTGTATGGATTACCTTTATTCTGATTTTATGTTCATATTAATGTCTGAGACGGTATTAAGGTAAGAAAATGATGAGAGCATTAACATTTTTGGATGAATTATTCCTTTAATGTTCTGTGAAATGCTGCACTAGTTTGCAGATAGTTTGAATCGCTCTCACATGTCCACAATGTTTCTTGTCTTAGGCAGTGAGCATGATGTGCATATGAATCTGGGTTTAATTTGTGTGTTCTCTGTGTGTCTGTTTGTTTGGCAGAGAGCAGATGTGGGTCTCTCAGCCCTGACCATCACTCCTGAGCGAGAGAGCGTGGTAGACTTCACCACTCGCTACCTGGACTACTCCGTGGGTGTGTTGATAAAGAAAGCAGAGAGGACAGTGGATATGTTTGCATGCCTAGCCCCCTTCGACCTCTCTCTGTGGGCTTGTATAGCTGGCACAGTGCTGCTGGTGGGGACTCTGGTGTATCTCCTTAACTGGCTTAACCCGCCCAGACTGCCAATGGGATCTCTCTCCTCCACCACTCTCTACAACTCCATGTGGTTCGTCTATGGCTCCTTCGTGCAGCAGGGTAAGTGTGTGTGTGTGTGTGTGTGTGTGTGTGTGTGTGTGTGTGTGTGTGTGTGTGTGTGTGTGTGTGTGTGTGTGTGTGTGTGTGTGTGTGTGTGTGTGTGTGTGTGTGTGTGTGTGTGTGTGTGTGTGTGTGTGCACAGAATGTGTTCAAACTGGTCTGGGAGAAGAAAGGAAAATTCAAGAGGAATAATATCAATGAAGATAAAGATAACAGTGGGGCAGAAAGATAATTGTAAGTAATAACTTGGTGTTTAAAGTGTATATGTGTAACAGTAGAAGTGTGTGAGTGTGCATAAGTAAGTTGTGTAGACAAAAGTTTATACATGACTAAAAGAAGAAAAAGAGAGAGATATAGGAAGTCAAGGGAAAATATAAATTATTTGCAGGTTAAATCTGCACTTTCTGGTTTCTTTCAAATTCTTTACACATCAAAACTATTCTTTGGACAAAAGATGACAAAAATGATGTGAGGGAAAGGGAGGGGCAAACTTTAAAAAGATTTTATGCCTTTCAGAACAAGGAAAATAAGAAATCAGCATCAGTAAGATGTCTAAGTTTTTTTTTTTTTTTTCACAAGGTGTTGAACGTACTACTAATTAACCTCAGTTTTGACATTGTTAATAACCAGTAATATTTTGGCATGTTTTGCGATAGACTGCAAAATTCTTAAAAACAACATGTGAAAGATTTAATGCTATTTAATTCTAATCCTTTGTTGTGGTTCCAGTGCCTCAAGACTGGCTTCAGTAAATGTTATACCAACCCCTTGTGGTTTCTCAACATTATTACGCCAGACATACAACAGAAGCCATCTAAGTAAATTGGAAAGCAGGCAAATTAGGCTTCTAATTTAAATATTGGCAAATGTTAATATATTGATGCCTCAAAAATATATCTATAAATAGCGTGCCGATCAAAAATCGATATTTCAGTATTTTATGACATGCTTAACAGCTAATCAAATTTAAATTGCAATGGCTTTTCAAAATCGAATCATTCTTTGGAGACTTTGTTTTAATTAATTGTTTTAAATGATTATGTATGAATCTGTATGGCAACATACAGTCATGGTTACTGTTGTAACCTCTGTTCCCTGATGGAAGGAACGAGACGTTGTGTTGATTGTAGTGACACAAGGGGTCTCTTCTGAGAGCCTTGCATACCTCTGAACTTGAGAAAAGGCCAATGTCAAATTGGCAGACAGAATTTGCATGTCCCACCCCCGGACATACAGGTATAAAGGGGAGCAGGCGAGTGTCTGTCAGACAAGATTTCACTGAAGAGCCGAGAATAAGGTTACGGCACATTACAGTGTTAGGGATAGTGACGTAACAAGGGGAACACAACGTCTCGTACCTTCCATCGGGGAACGGAGGTTACAACAGTAACCATGATGTTCCCCTTGTGTCACTCACTCGATGTTGTGTCGATTGTAGTTACACAAGGGGTCCCACTTCAAAACATAATGCACTACCTGTGTTTCGTGACTGCAGAGCCAGGTGCAAGCAAGCTGCTGCGTGCTCGAAGCAGCTGGGTCGGCTGCACATAACCCTCCCCAACGCCCCCAATAAAAGGTGTCATATACCGCTCTTAGGTTCCAAGTACCCGTACAAGAACAGGCGACATGACTTGTATGGGAGCCAGCTGTCCAGCCGCGGCCTATTCTCTCTCTATGTTTCTCGTCATAGAGTTAAAAAGCGGCTATCTGAATGCTATAGATGCGTCAGGGAAGGCATCCTTTACCCGGTCAGCTCTGAGTTCTACAGACTTGGACCTGACAAAACACGGGACAATACCGATTCAACCCTAAGATTGTAGAATCTAGTAAAGGTGTTGGGTGTTGCCCAGCCCACTGCTCTGCAGATATCTGCTAGGGAGGTTCCATCGAGGATGCCACACTTTTTGTAGAGTGTGCTTGAACCCACAAGGGGGCAGGCACGGCCTGGGTGTGATAGGCTAGGGAAATAGCATTAAAAACCCAATGAGCTAACCTCTGTTTGGAGACGGTGTTCCCTTTCCACCATCCACCAAAGCAGACAAAGAGCTTCTCAGAGCATCTAAAGCCCTGCATGCGGTCCATATAGATACGCAAAGCACGTACCGGACACAACAATGAAGAGGTTGGGTCTGCCTCTTCCCGGGGCAGCTTCGCTTGCAGGTTCACAACCTAAACTCTGAAGGGGGTCGTAGGAACCTTGGGCACGTAGCCCGGTCACGGTCTTAGGATGACATGAGCATCTGCCGGACCGAACTCCAGGCAAGTGTCGCTGACAGAGAACACTTGCAGGTCCCCAACCCTCTTGATGGAAGCGAGCACGATCAGGAGGGCCATCTTCAAGGAGAGGGCTTTGAGCTCGACTGAATCAAGCGGCTCGAAGAGGGGTCTCTGAAGACTCGAGAGGACCCCTGAGAGACCCCAGGAGGGGAACAGGCTTGGCCGGGAAGGATTCAACCTCCGGGCACCTCTTAAGGAACCTGATAGTCAAGCCGTGCTTACCAAGGGAATGCCGTCCAATGCATCATGGTGGGCTGCGATAGCAGCAACATACACCTTCAGGGTGGAGGGGGACAGCCTCCCCTCCCACCTCTCTTGCAGGAATGAAAGCACTGTCCGAACTACACCTCTCTGCAGGTCTTCAGATCTGGAAGAGCACCAATTTGCGAACAGACGCCACTTGAGGGCGTAAAGCTGCCTGGGGGAGCTCTGGCTTGGTTGATCGTGTCTACCACTGCAGGTGGTAGACCGCTTAAGTCTTCCGCGTCCTGTCCAGGGGTCAGACATGAAGGTACCAGAGGTCTGGGCGCGGGTGCCAGAGGGTGCCCCGTCCCTGAGAAAGCGGTCCTTCCTCAGGGGAATTTGCCAGGGGATGCTGTCACGAGGAGCGTGAGTTCCGAGAACCAGGTCCAAGTGGGCCAGTAAGGAGCCACCTCCCTGACTTTGAAGGCTCACTGGCGGAAATGCGTACTTGTGCAGCCCCTGGGGCCAACTGTGTGCCAGCGTGTCTGTGCCGCTAATGGCCTCCATTAGGGAGTACCAGAGCGGGCAGTGCGAGTTGTCTTAAGGGAGGAAAAGAGATCTATCTGTGCCCTGCCGATGCGGTCCCAGATCAGCTGGATCACCTGGGGGGGGAGCCTGCCGAGTCGTCCTCAATCCCGTGGGAAGAAGGAACAATGAAGCTGAAGTGGCTTTCTCTCGTGAGAAAAGAAAGCTGCGGCCGCAATGTTGCCATGGATATGTTCTCGGACTGAGAACATGAACCATTCATAAAATTCTGCATGCATGTGCTCGCAGCCCAGGCACACGAGGCAGCTTTTATGACAGTCAGAAATTGACCGCATCCATGAACAACACAGAGGCAGAAGGGCATCTTGAAAAAGACTCGTCCTGAAAAGTTAAATCCGTAGGAAAAAATCTGTCTGACGCTCGCCCGCTCCCCTTTATACCTGTATGTCCGGGAGCGGGACATGCAAATTTCACATTGGCCTTTTCGCAAGTTTAGAGGTACGCGAGACTCGCAGAAGAGACCCCTATTGTCACTACAATCGACACAACGTCGAGTGAGTGACAGAAGGGGAACTTAGCGGAAGTTTCAGGTTTGTGATGCTTACATACAATATATTAATATGATTTGATATAAAGCGTTCGTAATGGTCACGTCTGTTACAATTATAAGCTACTATAATTGAAAAAAGTAAATGGATACTTTGTTCCTTTGGTACACAAAATGTTGTCCATGGTAACATTGACATTTCCATGAAATTGGCCCTAACCATAAATCAGTAAATAATCATGAACTGGTTAAAATTAATTTATAATAAGACCGCCTAATTGCTTCCTTGTATCTGGGTTCATTGCTGTTCTAATTGCAATCTATGCTTCTTTGAAACGCAGTCTTTATGTAAAAAAATAAATAAATATCTGTTTATTAATGCGCCAATGAACCAAGTTCTTGTGTCTTTTTAAGATAACATTTTATAAATGGAGCTGATTACTGCTACCTTACAAAAACCAAACAGAGACAGAAAGATCTATTCACAAATGCATTGTTGCATTCCTTCAACGCTTAAAACATCACTATCATCCTTTTGTCTTGTAGTTTTTGTTTGATATTTTGTGAAGAGATGATTGTACAAATACACCCTTCCTCTAAAACAAGAGACTGGGGAGAGAAGATACATAGCTGAAATGGCATAGCTGGAGTCTCTCTCTTTGATGAGTCACTTTCATCTGCCTTACAAAAACCTTTTCTTCTCCTCTGATGTATCTCAAGTTTTTGTACTCTAGACCCTTAAACAAATACCTTTCTTTTAGATTCCTTTCTTCACATATCTTCCTGTAAAAGAGTTTCATACAGAAATAATTAAATGCTATTTTGGCTGTGTTTTTGAGCACAAAATATGTTCTTATAATAAGTTGAATTGTGCTCATATTCTGATTATATATGCATTATTCAAACAAGTTAACATTATTGCAGTACCATGATTAAACTGGATTCAATATCCCAGTTTCTAGACCTCCAAATATTACAGCTGGCATATGCCCTTTAAATCAGAATTATTTGTCATGTAAACACATAAGTTAGAATATCCACTGTAATGGATTATGCATGTCCAAATTAAAGTTATGCTATATACACAAAATAAGCCGTTGTAAAAATAAGAGAAACACATGTTTGGAGCTAAAAAGTGACTGATTGTTTTCACAACATAAAATAATTGAAATTAACATTTAAATTAGTATGTAGATATATGAAAGCACCGTAACAATCTTATGGCCTATATTTCGCTATTTATTTCTTATTATCTTGTGTGCTGTTGTCAATGACATGAATGAGAATTAACAATTTGATTGCATTACTAAGCAGCATTAGTGTAATAAAAGGCCAGATTGAACATTGTCTTCAATACTTCCAGTAAAGAAAAGATTTTCTATGTTTATTCATAATATTCTAGTTGCTGTAAAGCAGTGGTTCCCATTCTTTTTACAGTGGTAGTACCCCTTCAAACTTTCAACATCCTTTCGTGTACCCCCTCTCTAACGCATAAAATTCACACAAGGTAATTTGAAAATATGTCTGTTTAACACAATCTTTGTAAAACAACTTTTTTACATGATTTGTACATGTTTCAAAAGTATAGCCACAAGATGTAAACAGTATGTGTGGTAACTTGATTTTAGAGTGATAAAATGACTTACCATACTTTTCTCTAAAGTTATAATAAATTTTACAACTTTGTAACAATGAAGATGTTATGTCAACAATCCCTAAAATGACAGTAAAAATGAAGATTTACACAATTTTACAGATTTAATAATACATGAGTTTTAACAGAATACTTAATGTAAGTGCTTTTTAGAAAAATTATAAGCTTCACATGTCTGCCTTTAAACCCTCCAAAGATTGGCGCATACACTTCCATTGTAAGTGCCTCACTGACCACGTTTACATGCACTTAAGAAAGCGGGTTATTCCAGGGTTTTTGCAAAAAGCGGCATTCTAAAATGTCATGAAAACAAGAACGCCGTTTAAGGTATTAAGAGAAAGTGGTTTAACACACCTAGGTTTCTACCAGAGAAAGCTGCTTATGTGGCTATGTAAACACAGAAGTGGCTTTCTTACAGGTTTTTGAAGAGTGCGCATGTGCGTGGAACAGACTGTATAACAAACGTCATAGGATGGAGCCCAACAACTCAACAAAATATTTTTGGGAGTACAGTGGAAAAGCACAAGCACTATAAACTCTACCCATTTATAAACACCACTGTAAAATATTGATGGTCCCTCACATTCGGTATTTGCGTTGGTATATAAATGTATTGAATCGCAATTCCACTGTAGGTTGCAATAAGTAGGTGAGGAAACAAACACAGCAAGAACTCTGGAATATCTGGAAATAAAGCGAAAAATTTTGAAGTCTTCCTCGAATACCATGATTGTTATTTACACAAGTAGCGCAGGAAAATTAAGTTTGACCAAGCCACATGGGAGTTAAGAGTATGCCACATATACATGTATAGGGGGATGCTGCTTTTACGCAATAACCCGCTTTCTGGTTTCCATGTTATTGTAGTCACTGTAACCTCGATATTTGCTTTTTTTAAAGAACAAGATAGACGAGTCAAAATATTTTTTTGTGGGAATCAAACTTATGCCACAAATGCTGTTGACTGAGCTTAACTTGAATTGAACACAAAATATTCCTTTAATCAGAAATTTATATTTATGTAAACAGGGTCATAGGCTACATCAGAGAACACTTCTTCAACATACATTTCACACACTATTTTGTTTGTAGTTTATATCATCTAAATTCCTCCACTCTGTTACTTTTGTTTGAGGTAGAGGAGCTTTTTCATGTCTTCTAAATCCTTGAGGATTTTCTGGAAATATTTATTTATCTGTGTGCATTTGTAAGTAAAATGTGTTGATTTGTAATTAATGCTATGCTCCCTGATGTCTTAAGCTTACTAAGGAACTGCTTTAATTAGGTGAGAAAAACATTTGTGCTATGAAGATCTGTAAAGACTTCTGCTAATCGTTCAGGAACCTTTCTTGCATGTACTGTAGCTTTGTAAAGCACTAAAATTCACTATTTCCCTCTATAATGCCCTATAATCCTGCTAAGATTGTTCACTGACAGCACTTTTGTACTGTAATGCAACACAATACAAAATGTTGTATTAAAAAGGCAAAGGGTAGAAGTAAAGTTAGTGTTGGTGCCTGAGGATATAGCAACTAAAATACAATTTTGTGTAATTAGTTGTTTTTCTTTGTTAAATGGCTTTGTTAAATTTTCATAGAGTATTTTGTATGTGCCACCATGTTTGACTTTGTAAAGACAAAAGTTATGTAGGACTAATTAGTATTGCTTTTGCTGTGGCAAACATCACTATTACTGTTGCATAAATTTGAACAAACATGTACCCCGAACATTAAAGCCCATGGTGCAGGTTAAACACCACTGTCGATTAATGGGTAGATAAAGCAGTCAAGATATGTATATAAAGTTAGAAATGTCTCCAAAATGGTGTTAAAGTTCAGTTTTGGAATGTAGCCTCAGCCGTTCTCAGCTACTTGAACTAATTCTAGCAGACTAGCACTGACTACTATGGCGTCTAACTGGGATGAGGAAGAGGTGGCAAGACCCACAGTTAACATTTATGATGGCCCACAGCCATACAATTTCGAACCGTTTAGACGTGAGAGGGCGAATGAGGAAATACCGAGAGCAGATGGCCGTCAAAGACAAATAAATGCATGGTCAGAGGCGAATGAATGGAGAGTTGGTGTAGTGTCCTGGTGAGTTGCTATCATTTAGAAACGCAGCAATGACCGCTGGAGCTAGTAGTCTATGAACAGCAGTGCACACAATAACTTTTATGCTTTATTTCTAAGCTTTTACCTCTTTCTCCGGTGAAAATGTTGTTTCGCCATAGCCGACACCGAGTAGGCGTCGTCAGTGTGATTATTGTTGATAGTGCCAACTAGTTTTCCTCGTGATTGATTGTCATTGACACCGTCAGGCTTACCGGGAGAGGGAGTGAGTGAGTAGTAAGCGTCTGTGTCGCTGTGTTTGGCAGGTGTCGTCCCATGGAAACTGTGGTGGAGAGCTTGTGTTGTAGGGAGGTGAGCGCGTTTTGGTCGCTGGTCGAGGATCTCACCCCGCGGCCAGCAGATGTAACGTGCCTAACGCAGCATCCTGGATTTGAGGCATGCTGCCTGAATCCGTTTGTGCTACAAATAGCATATTCACACTTCAGACAGGATCATGGTCCCCTTCAAGCCAGCACGCACGAGTATGTTCATGGTTTATGTTTACTTTACCAATGTTTTTACACTGAGTCCTTTGAACAACAGCAATAGGTGACAGGAGATGTGTTGCATGCACAAACATGCATAAGAGACAGGCTTCAAATGACGTTTCCAACCTACTTACAGAGTTTAAAACTTAAGAATCTTTCCTACTTGTTCCTAGGCAATACCGGTACACTGCATACAGGCAGGCTATACGCTGGGCTTATGGAGTTTTAGGGAGGAGTATAAGGAAGCCTCTACCCTCTTGTGTGGTTTCAACCATCAGACAAAACTTCCAAAGTGGTGACCAAACCTATCAGGGCTTTCAATGGCCTCGTTTGGATGAGAATGAATAAAAATAATTGTTTATTCTGTTGTGATCGCCCAATTGCCCTTAAAATGTTATAAAGTACACAGAACACATGAATTTTAATAAGAAAAAACAGTTTATTGGCATTGTTTGTAAGGGTTACTAAAGATTTACTGAACAAGGACAAGGATTACTGAACAAAGACACAGGTTGCAAGTAAACAAATCTATATAAAAAAAGCCCACTGATGAAGGGCTAGACCTGAAACCTTTGCACATTGTTTCTTTTGCCTGCAAAAGTGTGGTCTTACCTGAGGGTCAACTGATGGTTCTCGCACTCACTCACACTCACTCACTCACACACAGTCACTCACACACAGTCACTCACACTCACACACACTCTTTCATGAATGCATATGCAGTGATACATGCAAAAGCATATCAAGCTGACACACAGTGAACCCAGACAACACTGCACACAGAGGTTGACAAGGCACAGGTAAAATGATTGGTAAATTATTTTGAATTACATAAAACAAATTTCATGCAAATAACAGACAGAGGAGCAGACATGCAGCATGCAGGACCCCTTGAATGGGGTACAGCGACAATTAATGCCACTTACAAAGACGAAAAAAGTAATGATTTAGTGCAAAGTAAAACCAAAGCAACAACACACAAAACATGCAGAATACAGGAAACCACCACCAAATGAGATGACAGGGACAGAAGGAAAGAAGATAAATAACAACTAAAAAAAATACTTACAACTAAATCATTGGACTTGTCTGTGGAAAAAATAATAATAATAATGTGAATTTAGGTTCTCTTGTAGCGTGACTGCCGGGCTAGGAAGAGGCTGACGGCCTCCTCCTTAGGAACCTGTTCGAAGGATTTAGCGATGGGGGCGGGTGCATCGGAGGACAAATTAGCGCTAACCTCTCGAAGAGCTGCAGGTGAATGGGTGTAGCTTTCCTGAAGGGCCTTCATCAATGATGTTGCATAACCTGCAGATATAATAATAATAATACTGAATAAAGATCATTGCCACTGATCACAGATGTCTCGTGAGCCATCTCAAAATATGATAGAACTGCATGACACTGCTTACCGTATGAGGCTGCCTCTTTGATGGGACGCACCACATGGGCACCTTTTCTGAAGCGCGGATACCGCACGCAGTACTTCTCCGTCCCATCACTTTTCCGTGCTGTCTCGCGGTTGGCATTGTGATTGTAATGCAGCGCCGCTAAGAGAAGCCTACAAAATAACACATTTGAGATTTTTTTTACTACAATAGGCATGATAATAGGTACTATTATTACTATAATAGGCATAATAATTGGCTGTATTATTCCTTGGATAGCACTGACCTGCTATACATCCCAACGTATGAAAACCCTGTGTGCTTGGGTGCGAAGTGCAAGATGAGGGAGTGGTAAGCCTCAAGGGAGAATGTCTGATGCTGTGGAGACAGCTGTCGAACATCTTTCAGTAAGGCAGTCCTCGTGATTATGTTCTCCAACTTTACTGCTGCCAATGAGCCTGCAAAGTCCAAGACAGGGAGGCAGACAGACACACAGATGGAAAACGTATAAATAGACAAGATAGATTCAGACAAAAATTCTTTTTTTAATGGAAACACATGAAATGGTCCTGCATATGAATTATAGCAAACATAAACAGTAAACAGAATGTTATGAGATTGCCAGGGAATGAACAAAATAATTTAATCATCATAGGTCACATGTCAAAGCACTCAGACAGCAAATACAACAAAACTGTAGAGCGTACATAATACCACATGCTGTGTGTACTGTACCTGGGTCCAGCCACTCTTTGTTGCGCTGATCCCCGTCTAGAGGGCCATGGGCACAACTGGAGAAAGCAGGGGTGTCATGGTCATGGATGTCCTGGATGTGGTTGACTAAACTTTTCCATTTAGCCTCCATGACTGCTGGGTTGCCGTCTGGGGTTGAGGCTGCAGTCCAATAGAGGTGATTCACTATAGCAGGCCTCCACAACTGTAGTTGGTCACACTCTTTTGAAGCTGCATCCAATGCCTTCCCCAGACCTGTTTTAGAACAAATGGTATTAATTGATATGCACTAACAAAAACTGCTTCAAGGTTCCAACAATGGATACATACTTTTGGCAATGTGACACACATCAAAATAATGCCGTGTCCCTTCAGGGCTCAGCTCCTCTCTCACCCATTTGGCAACCTAAGGAGAAATAAACAAACTTTTGTGGATGATTGACCTGTGTGGCCCTCCATGTATCAGCAAACCACAAACATCCAGCTTCAGTGCAATTCAGATGTTTACATTCTATACTGCATTTTTATTGTAAATACCTGGCGATGACGGTCCGTGATCAGCGTTGCTAAATGCAGGTCCTTTCCCCTCAGCAGGCCAACACTGCGCTTGAGCCCTTCAAGCTCACACCATGAGCTGTTGGGGACCTCTGAGCTCTGCAACATGACATAACAGTGTAAGTGTAAAATGCTGGTGTTGTTGAAGGAGGCGTGAATGAACCGACGCGTTGCTGGTCCAAGCATTACGATACCCTGTACTCTAGTTAGGCAATACACAAAGCTCTAAGCATCGTTGTACTAGTGGAAAGATGTTATATTAATATACAATCAGTTTACTAAATTGCAGTGTTCATTTCTTTGTCTAATAACATCAGGTTTACCTGAACAAGCTGAACATCCACCACCTTGTTCACTCTGTCCTCGATCAGAGAGTAGGATCCATACTTCGCGCAGTGCCCAGGAGAATTTGACCTGGAATTAATTACAAATTTGAATTAGGTTTCAAGTTTTTAATAACCAAGTTCTGTTAAGACAATCCACCATGTCATCTGCAAATGCCAACTAAAGCCACCCTACATGATAACAAATAAAAAAATCGAAATGTGCAACTGGTCTATGAGCTCTCACACTGGTTTACCTGCAGTCACCAGCAAGAACTAGCCCGCCATCCATTGCCCGTAGGTCACTAAAATTCTTCGCTTGATCGTTTTGCCAGGCCTGAACGATTACAGGGATGGTGTAGCGGCGCTGATGCGAAAGTAACTGCTCGCACTGATGCACTGCAGGCCAAACAGACTCAACATTCTTAATGTCTGGGTGGCCAAACATCCAGTGAAATGAATGGCCCTGCTTAACAGGAGGTTGCAGGTCGGCATGTTCCTGTGGAGCATTGGCTGGTTTTGCCAGAAACGGTGGTAGCCACATGATGCACAGACCTAGATATGTTAAAAAAAAAAAAAGAAGAAGAAAAAAAAAAAAGTGTAATCAACAGTATATCAGGATTCAAAATAGATTAGGTACTGTACATTACTGGTCAAAGGTTTCATGTTTTCAATGAAACACACATGACCAATACAGTATAACACTCAAATATGATGCCATCACAAACCAATAGACTTAAGCCAGCCTGGTACATACATTGTAAATTAAATTAACTGGCAAGACAGTCAGAGCTATCAGATTGTAATTAGATATTCTGATTTTCTAATCAGATGGCCTGCTGCGTAAACAAAACCGTACCTGCTTGATCTTAAGAAAAGTTCCTTCCTGCTGCACGATGCTACTAACTGACCTCTCACAACAGGCCGGACAGATGACAAGAAGGCCCATCAGCTCCTCTTGGCAAACAATGAATTTGTCAATGCCACTACAAGAACAAAAATATTGTTGTTGTGGGGGGGGCATTCAAACTACCAAAGCTACAGTACACAAAAATGAGCATTCAAAATGGTCTATGTTGGTTTTAAACTATCTCACTTGTGATGGGGGTCACACGTGTAAGGTGGCTCCTCATCAAACAAGTCCTCCTCATGCATCGGCTCTTCGGGCACCCACGATAAGTCACTGATGACAGAGGCATTATCATCATCTTCATCTGTCTGTTCAGGACTAGCAAGGGGAGTGGAGGTTTGTGTGCCGAATGATGTCTGTGTGCCCACGCTGACCATCTTGGGCTTCAGGTTAACCTGCACAGCTGTGGAGAGGCAGTAAACATACCCAAACATGAGACAATCATGGCAAATCTAAACTGGTATGTTTTTTGGTGTAGGCTATGTCTTAATTTAATCAATGTGTATGGAAATGTTCTGATTGCATAGATACTGGCAATGTTTTAGAGACTATATCTAATAACTACCCCTTAAAATACCCAAGTTTTACCGTGAGACCATTGGGGGGGCTTCAAAGAACACAGTGTCCCAGCGTCAGAAGTGGAGGAGGGCAAGGGCTGATCCCCAGTATCAACACTCTCCACAGTGTCTACACTGTCCACAGTCTCCTGCTGTGAGGCGTCTGTCAACATCTTGCGAAAACTAATATGAAAAAGGGTCAGCAAAATGCAAATGGGTGTAGTGGTGAAATAAGAGGTGGGTATACTATGAATACTTAGAACAGTGATTCGCAAGCACATTGGGTGTACAAGCACATTGCAGGAGTACATGGAAAAATTTAATCATTTATTTTCAACTTGGAAGTACTGAGAATTATTTACTTATCATCTTTGAAATTCCAAGAAGATAAGTAAATATTCCCAGTCATTTCATAAGTCCATCAATAAAATGGGACGTGTGTGCTACAACTAACATTAGTTTCCCAGTGGAAACAATAACCTATGGCACAGCCATAAAGCTTTCATGATGATATGGACTTTTACTTCAGGGCAATTTTGTTATTATTCTAATTTTTATTCGTGAATCACGAAATATGCTCTTCTAATGTCAGAGTGATCGTGCTTGTAATTTAGTGGAGGCTGTATCAAAGGGAACACGGTATACAAAATACACACAGAGCTAGCTAACACGCAGCTTGTAAACATTAACGTTAGCATGATGATGCTTACCGTGGCAATTTCTCGCTTGCGGCAGACGGTGTCTCTCGACCTCGGGACGGGGCAAGCAGAGAGGTTTGCGTTCACAGACGGCACGGCGGTAGGAAGTCATTTAGCACTCCTCTCACTCTTTAATCCAAGTGAGACCATATTAGCATCCCCTGAGTGGTAATCCTCCTCTTTGAAATGCGCGCTGCATATTCTCGAGTAGGTGGTGACAGAGCTAGCTGAAAAATCTGCCCGCCTAATCTTCACAAACTGCACCCAGCTTCGGAAGATCCCTTTGTCCTTGGGGAAGGAATGGACCCTATGTCCAGTTTTGCTGGAGTTCTTGCACCCGCCACAAACACAGTAATAAACCATTTTGACTAACGTTATTTATGATCTACTCTTTATCTATCTCTAAGCTATCTGTTATGCTATGCTATCTCTCACTATCTATGCTATTCTATCTATGCTATGCTATTCTATCTATCTATCTATCTATCTATCTATCTATCTATCTATCTATCTATCTATCTATCTATCTATCTATCTATCTACTTACTTATAAATCTGTCACTGTCACTCTTTCACTAGTTAGCTACTCCTCGTCTCACTCTCCCTCAATTGTAAGAGGGCCGCGGGCTTTCTTCTGTCGTCCAACAGTCAGCGAGTACCTCATGTGACGTCATGGAATGCATTGTGGGAGAAATAAGAATAATCGCTAAGCTGTAGCTAAAAGCTAACATATCACCTACTTTTCCGTATTATATTTCTTTTTTGTAGTACCCTACAACATCATATACAATGGATAACTGTTTAAATGTTTATTACCAACTAGAAAATTGCCAAAAAAAAAAAAACCTGCACCATGGGCTTTAAGTATTACACATACATTGGCATATAGCTCGTTCCCAACTGTTTGCACTTTAGTCATAATCGAAACCTCTTTTGACTTGAGCCAGTGTGCAACCACCCAGAACCCCCTATCTAGCACCTACAAAACCCAAGCATCCACCCAGAATACCTTGGCAACCACGCACTGTACCAATGGCAGTCATCCACAACTTTTTTGCATTCTGGCAGTGCCTTTGTACAGGCAAGCACCACATAATTTCTTCAGAAAATATAGAAGTATAATTTTTTAATAAATTCCTGGTATTTTTCTCCACATAAAGTTTTTCATCAGGTTTGTCCACTGAAGCAGGGAAGTCATGATTATGGAGGTGTCAAAGATAAGGTTTACAAGCTGTAAGTTAATCACAATGCCAGTGAGAACATGGTGTAATTTTGGTTAATTGTGCATTGGCAACAGAAGAATGAAGAATGGAGTGAAACAGACTACAGGGAGGTGAAAAAAATAGAAAATGAGAGAGAGGTCACAGGTTGTGTCATCTTGCCTTATGAGTAAGGCTGAACGATTTAGATAAAAAAATTGAATCTTGCGATTAGTTTGAAAAATAATGTGATTGCAATTTGAACCACGATATGATTTAAAAAAATAAAAACCTAGGAAATGTTTCCTTTTGACCAAAATGAGTATGTGTTCACTGTGTACCTGTTTTTGTCGACTTAGTAGCACTTTACAAGGAAGTTCCATTCATTAAGATTAGTAAATGTATTGTGTATCATGAACTAACAATGAAAAGTATACTTTTTTACAACATTTATTAATCTTTGTTAATGTAAGTAAATCAAAATACAATTGTTCATTGTTAGTTCATGGTAGTGCATTAAATAATGTAAACAAATAAAACTTTTAATGTTTACAAATGTTTTACTATGTTAAAATTAACATTAACCAAGAATAATAAATCCTATAAAACTATTGTTCATTATTAGTTTGTTAACTAATGTTAACAAATACACTATAAACTTATTGTAAAGTGTTACTGTCAACTTTGTGATAAGGCCTCAGCACACTTTTGATCATTATTTTTTGGAGCCCAATAATAAGTTAAATTATTAAGGAAATATATTTTTGTAGAATATTAAAAACAACAACTATAATTATTAATTGTATTATTATTTTTATAAAACAGTACCATATTTATGTAATATTTTCGTAACCAGTATTCGCCATACCATGCAAGCCCTTATTTTTGCCGAAGCCTTTTTTATACACTGAAGGAAGTAGAGATGACAATGGTTTTTAATGCAGAAACATTCTCTCATCCACTCTTCTGTCCACAAAACCTGCTGTTATGAGGTTTCTTTAGATTTGGATGATAACGTTTAGTGGCCAAGCATATTTGAAATTTCACAAATGTGAATCTAGAGCGAGGTAAATTTAATAGTCTGAGTATGTTTAATGCTACATAGAGCAGCCTTGCACACATACAGTAAGCAGACTATTTATTTATTTAATTCCTTTGCGGTTTGAGAAACACACCACGTCATTATGCGATTTTGATTTTATTTTGATTAATCGCCGTACTAAGTGTTTTGCAATTAAATCAATTTCAGTGGTGCACAGAACAGGTGCAAATTATCTTACTACAATTATATTTGTATATTGACACATATTGTAGATTGCTCATACACACATACCAACACACAGACATCCAGTTAACGTTGTGCTGCTTTTCCTTCTCTCCATTGCCATTCACACATCTCTGCTTAACTTTGCCCCCTTATACATACACACACACGCTCAAATGTGTGGCATCACAATGAATGTAAGGGCCACGGGCCCCTATCAATGCTTTCATCTCAGCTCTCCTCTCTTTTTCCTTTCATCTTTATTCTGACTGAGCTCCCCCTTGCTTCTCTCCTCCTCCATTAAATCTGAAATATGAAAAACACAGTACGCCAACATTGTTGATTTCACTCTTTTTTTTTTTTAGCTTTGTCATACTTAAGTCTGAAGAGAGACATTATAGTTGCTTTGAAGAGCCCTTTTTTTGTCTGACACTAAGATCGGTATAGAAAGGAGAACAGAATATGCTATTTTTTTCTTTCAGGGTTCTTTTATATATATATATATATATACTGCCCTGCAAAAGCAAAAGACCTTAACTCACTAGAGTGTGAAACTGAGAAAAATGACTTTAAAGTTTCTGTTTTGTCCAGACAAAAGTATTATAGGTAGGACTCCCAAAATTTCACAACTAGTTGCTATACAGAAGAAATGTTTGTATGCAAAAAATCTTGAGCTCAAAATTGACCTTTGACCCTTGTTTGGCAGTTAATGTACTCTGTCTTTGTATCATGTGCCAAAAATCAGGAGTCGTGCAAAGGCAAAAGGCCGTAACTGACATATAATCAATATTTACTTGCTGTTCACCATACTTACATCCATTATAAGAACACCTAACCAAGGTTTAGTCATCATGGTATTTGTTTTAAATTATATAGAAGACATTTGGTTGTTCCTATTTAGTGCTATAATGATCAGGATAGTGCGGCAACACTAACACAGTTAAACAGTATAACAGATACTTTGCAGTACAGTATGTACAGTATGAATAAATACAATACATATTTTCACAATAAAGATAATTTAATTATAATTGAATACAAAGGTATATGTATTTAAATGCAAGATATAGAGTAATAATTAATTAAACATTAGACCAATACATTAGAGATTAGAGACTGCTCATTCCAAGTTTTTTACTGCGCCCAAATAAAATCTTACTGAAAGCTAATTTTTTGAGATATCAACCTAAAATTTGGAACACAACTTGTCCATATGACAAAGCATTCTTGAAATACAACCATTTAAGTTTGGATAGTGATTTTCGTGTCTATGCGAAAAAAGGGGGGGTGACAGTTAAAGGGTTAAACTTTGAAGTCCAAACTGCTCAAGATGCTCAGTCAACGAACTTGACTTGGATTACTACTTTTTAATTCTGAGATAATATAGACAGAGTATACCGAAAAAAAGTTGGAATTACTTTTACTATTTAGGTTAGCCTACTTTGTACGGACGTTAGCGATAACGAGCTGTAAAATCTGACGTGAACACCTGCAAGAAGGAAATATGGCTCAAACACGTATGGATTGTTGTGGATACAGCAGATGACGTGCATTGCTATGGATTATATCTTCTATGGATTATATCGGATTGCATGGAAAGGTAGGACGCCTCTGTATTTAATATTTGGTTTTCAGCATCTGATGTGAGGCGAGTGTCAGCGTCAACGTTAGCGCTAATTTACGTGACACCGATTAAATTTAGCTAGCTCGGGCTGTCACTGACATTGACAGATCTGAACCATCGCCCTATCACATCGCTATCACAGAGTAATAATACAAACAAGCAGTCGGCAGTCTACACTTTATTTCAAAGATGTGTCGTGTGTATGTTACGCGGTTTGGTGACAATAAAAGAGCGGTAATCTTTGACAGTATGACAAAGCCAGAGTACAGTAACGTCACAGCGGCACCATAACATCTCTCTTGATGCCAGGCGAAACAAAGTCAGAACACCTTAAACTCAACTTCAGCGTGCCGGAACAAAGGCTAAGAGCCGTAACAACTGTTACGGCGTTCTGCTGTGGTTTCTCGTATGGATGTTACGGTTGTCATAGCCCTTTAATTTCTCGTTAAAACAATCAAATTGACTCACGATATGTATTCACATGATAAAGGAGGTCTTGAGTATCCCAAAAATGACATTAACTCATTTTTGACCAAACATGATGTTACGGCGTTTTGCCTTTGTAGGGCAGTATATATATATATATATATATATATATATATATATGTTTTTTTATTTTATTTTTTACCATATGCCCTATGCCTTATTGCTGACACACAGAGACCCAGAGCTGGGGTTCTTCAGCAATGCACAGGATTGACTCTGACTGCGATAGCTTTAATCTGTTCAGCCATGAGCAAGACAAACCAGCACGCACCATCAATGTTTTGCGGGTCTTCACCTTCCTGACATTAGAGCTCGCAGACAGCCGCAAAAGGGAGCAGAAATAATATCAAGCCCCAGATGACATTCCAGTCAAAAATGTACAAACCGAGAAGACGTATGTTGGAGGATCTGCAACAAAATCCTGTTGCAAATGTTGCCGGGTTGCTATCTCTGAAGGTTTGCAGTGGGGTGCTTTGCCCTCTGTAATTTGGATGGGTGGAAAGATTTAACAGTCACAGAGCAGGGGTCAACATTTTTTAGGCCAACGACCCATAGAGATATGGAGCAGGGATCTCCTGTTACATATTGCATTCTGGAATCTTGCCTCATAGGCTATGAACTCTCCTTTGACAAGCACATTTGGCTCCACTATGTTTCTATTCAGAATAAATAAACACAGACTATTGTATAATTATTTTGTAATTAGGCTGAACAATTCAAAATTTTCAAGCCATTATTCCCATTTTAAATGTTGGCATAGTTACTGTGTTTTGGCTTTGGGCAGAATTTAAACTGTCCAATAGTGCCATATTATAAGTATTTACATCAGATTACAATATCCTAGTACCTTTCGTTAGATTACATTACATTTTAAAATGTGTGGTGATCAGATTACAGTTACTTTTATGGATTAAATTATTAGATTTTTATGAATACATTACCAATCAGCCAACAGCAATAACTTGTGCTTAATGTTCTTATTATGCTCTGAAAGATCATTCTGAGCCAAAGCCTGAAATACATGCAATTGTTTTGGTAGAACTACATACATTTAAGACCAAACAAACAGCTCCTTTTATACCCGTATGTCCGGGGGTGTGGCATGCAAATTCCACTAGCCAATTTTCATTGGCCTTTTCTCAAAGAATGGGAGGTGTTAGGGGCTCTCAAAAGCGACCCCTAGTGTCACTACATCAACACGACGTCGAGTGAGTGACAGTAGGGGAACTAGAGACTCTACTCTACAACCAATCAGGTTTCAGTAAAAAAACTTAAAGAGGTTACTTACCAGAGGCACTGTTGTTGGCCCTGCCACCGTATAATTGCTTTACGGAAATCGACTTCATATTGTTGTGTCACGTGACATAAGTTTAACCCTTAAATGACAGTCTAGAGTCTTGCAAACAGTATTCAGACTATGTAAACTTATTTAAATTATGTGTTGGGTTTAGCAAAGCCAAAATACCACATCCACACATGTGGACCAGGGGTTACTCAAGGTTTATGTGGGAGGGACAATAAAACATTTAGCTTTGGTTGGTAATGTAATTTTAATTTAACACATAGTTTCATTATTTCACCAAAATTAATTTGTGATCAAACAATAATTGGCAGACCTGCTGAACTTCTGACCCCCTGTTGAAAACCCTGCCATAGAGCAACAGATTGAATGTACTGACCGTTCCACTGTCCTGTGCATGGAGTGTTTGAAACGTTTATTCATGCACCAACCCTACTGTGCTCAGAGAGGAAATGTAATGCATGCATTATTGGAGTATATCTCAGCACTATGTGATCCATCAGACATAACGTGAGTATATAGTGTATCATTTCAGACCTTGCTGAGTATCTCCACTGGAATCCAGCCTAACATATCAAAGAGGAGATGTAAGCAGCCACATCACCGCAGTGCTTCCACTATCTTCACACAAACAGATAGTGCACACACATCAAATCAGACAGCATCACAAAGAGCACACATGAGACACCTAGTAACAGAGCATATAAATAAATATGTTGTGCACAGAAACATGCTGCTGGTATTACAGGCATGAGGACACAAATTCAATCCACATACACCAACACCAACACCATACACAAACCCACAGTTATCTTACCTCCCAGTAGAGTGTCTTGTCAGGACTATGTTTCTTACATAATTGGGGCAGATCTGTTTCAAGTGGATACTGTTACACAGCTCTAAGAGAATACAGTGGAGAGAACAAAGATGAAAAGTGGAGAGCATTTGAGTGAAGCTTTTTGAGAGGGGCTAAACCAGAGATGCCCAAACTGGGGCCACTGAGCCAAAGTTGGCCCGCGATGACCTTTGATTTGGCCCGCCTTGTGCTTAATTACAAGAGGGAAAAAAAATAGAAACAAATATGCCATTAACAAAGCTCTTATTTTTATTTTACATTTACATTTATGCATTTGGCAGATGCTATTATCCAAAGCGACTTACAGTGCAATTATTACAGGGACAATCCCCCTGGAACAACCTGGAGTTAAGTGCCTTGCTCAAGGACACAATGGTGGTGGCCGTGGGGATCGAACCAATGACCATCTGATTAACAGCACTGTGCTTTAGCCACTACGCCACCACCACTCCATTTTTATTTAACTTTTATTTTATTTTACATTTTCTTGTTTTATTTTTTAATTACAAAAACTATAACCTATGTACAATGTAAAGAGTATAAGTGAATAACATTTTTAAGCATGTAAATTTGTACTTCAAGGACATTGAACTACGTGCTGTCTCAAACCGTGCTGTACGTTCATTGAAGTGCATAAAGGAGGGCAACCAGCTCAACTTTTATAATACAGCGGCGTTTACATTTAGCCCACGGCACTCAATAAAGTTTGTAAAGAAAAACTTGGGCACCTCTGGGCTAGACTCATCCTCACTCTTTCTCTCCTATCGCAGGGAGCCCAACACAGCTCATGCAAAAGATTACTCATTTCCAGCATCACCTCACTTTTCTACTTTCATTAGTCTGGCCTGTTTAGACAGCCAGAGAGGTGCTGAACCTCTCAGCTGCCTAGAATCGTAATTATTACTGACACGCTCAGACTGCCCTACCTTCCTTCTGACCTAATCCAGAAGAGTGCTCCACCAGTCACACTATATGACTCTAAGCCACTCTCAGTCTTGACATCTTATTTGTTTCACCTAATCACAGAGTAGGCTGTACATCACAAAAGTTGGCATAGAGAAAAAAGGGGGGAAAAAGGGTCATTTCCAATTTGTTGTGTGTTTTAGGTTCAAAACTCTATAAATTGTATTGTTCCTTTCTGTCCTCTAAAGCGTTTACCCCAAAATGTTTAATATTATTTACTCCTCCCCATGTCATTCCAAACTTGAATGGAATGGAAGAATCTTAATGCAGCTCTTTTTCATACAATTACAGCTCATAGTAACCACAGGTGTCAAGCTCCAAAAAAGACACTAATCACCATAAAAGCATTATAAAACTAGTCCATATGACACATGCACTGTATTCCAAGATATCTGAAACAACACGATATGTCTGTGTGATGAGCAGATTGAAATTGAAGTCATTTTTCTCTGATGTTCTTCTTTTTCTGACGATGTTCTGAAATCACATTCTCATCCAGTCATTTTATCTAATTTTATCAAAGTCCTGTCTCCAAACTCCTAAAGGGATATTCTAGGTTAAATACAAGTTAAGCTCAATTAACAGCATTGTTGTCATAGTATTGATTACCACAAAATATTATTTTGAAAAGTTCCTCCTTTTCTTTAAAAAAAATTAATTAAAGAAATCTGTGTTACAGTGACACTTACAATGGAAGTGGATGGTATTAATCTGTTAACATTAAAATACTCTCTGTTTCATAAGTCTAGCCACAAGACGTAAACAATGTTAACATGATTTTAGTGTGAAAAAAGTTTTCTGTGTAAAGTTAAAGCCAGTTTTAAACTTCGTTGCCAAGATGATGTAATGTCAACAAACACTAATACCCTAACATGACTGTAAAGATCACAATTTAAACAACTTTACATCTCAAGTAATACATGAGTTTTAAAATAATAATGAATGTAAGTGCCATTTATAATTATAAGCTTCACACTTCTGCCTTTAAACCCTCAAAAAATTGGCCCTGTACTGTAAATGCCTCACTGTAACTTCGGTTTTTGATTTTTAAAAAAAGGCGAAATAACTTTTTGTGGTAACCAACATTATGCCACAAATGATGTCGATTGAGCTTAACATGTATTGAACCCAGAATATTCCTTTAATATCCCTTCTAAAAGGTCCACGCTCTCTTAATAACATTTCCCATATACTGTATACAGTACAACCATACAGTTTCTCTTAATGACAATCTTTATGGTAATTCTGAACCTCTTTTAAATATAATTGTTCTTAAATCCTGGTGAGATCTAATTATATGTATTATTTGTTTATTTTTTTCTGCAGTTTGAAATATCAGTTGCACTTTTAATATCAAGCCATGTAGTTTTGCAATAAGCCACGTAGACTAGGATATCGACACATTGCCATAGTCAGGGGATTCATATTACATTACTTTACATTATGCTAGTTGGATGACACCCACCTACGCAGATTACATAACCTAATCGACATCCGTCTTAAATTGAAACTAACTTGACTGCGATATGCCTTCAATGAAAAGGCCAGATGTGCCTTCTCCACACACAAATGTGAGGCAGAATGTGCAAAGTGCAGCAGTTGGTCAGTTGTCAGAGATGTGACATTAGTAAAAGGCTGTTGGGGTTAAATGTTGT
Source organism: Xyrauchen texanus (assembly GCF_025860055.1). Classification (NCBI taxonomy): domain Eukaryota; kingdom Metazoa; phylum Chordata; class Actinopteri; order Cypriniformes; family Catostomidae; genus Xyrauchen; species Xyrauchen texanus. Next base: position 21,108,007 of record NC_068302.1, on the reverse strand, counting down.
TTAAAGTGTCTGAATGAGTCACAGTCTCAGTGCTATCATAAAGATATGCACATGTGTGAGATAATGACAGAGGTCATTTGGTTACGTATGTAACCTCCGTTCCCCGAGGGAGGGAACGACACATTGTGTCGTAGAAGCGACACTAGGGGTCTCTCTTGAGCGCCGATATCCACCTCTGATCTATGAAAAAAGGCCAATGAGAGTTGGCAGCCAGTATTTGCATGTCCCGCCCCCGGACATACGGGTATTTAAGCAGCGCAAATATGGGAGTTCATTCAGGATTTTTCTGAGGAGCCGGAAATGGTCCGGCCACAACAGTGGCTCAGTTCAGCGACATGGCGGAGGAAAGACACAACGTGTCGTTCCCTCCCTCGGGGAACGGAGGTTACATACGTAACCAAACGTTCCCCTTCTGTTGCTCTCTCCATGTTGTGTCGGAGAAGCGACACTAGGGGACCCATTCCAATCTTGCCATGCGCTGAACCGTGTACGTGAACCGCCGATACAGAGGCAGGCAGGGATTTCATCCAGTGCCGCGCATCGTCTGTACCTGGCTGCACGTACCCTTCCCCAATGCCCCATAAGAACACCGGAATCCTTCTAGTTACCCTGGGAGGGGAACAAGGCGATGTTTGCCAATATGGGAATGGGCCAGCCTGGCTGGGCCTCTTTTCTCTCTATGTTTCTGAGGGGGCGGGAGCCGGGCAAACTGAATTGCGTAACCGAGTCGAATGGTCCGGTGCAGCCAGCGTGATGCGTTGGGAAGCGAAAGCCATGCTTCCCAGCTCTACGCTAGGGGCACCAAAGGGACGAGTATTTTGGACGTACCCGGCGGGGCCTCGCAGCGGGGCGGAACAGGTAGTGCAGCGTCGGGCGGCTTCCTTGCGGCCTGAGGCTGAGGTGCTGAGAATAGACTCAAAGCACTTACCTTGCTCCGCGCATCCGGCAGGGGGCGGGTTCTTGACTGAGGAGTAGGTCTGATGCTGGCGTCCTCTGGACTCGTCTGAACCGCCCGGCCGGGGGACAGTCGTGGGCAGGCGGAAGGCGGGATCGACGCGTCCGGTATACCGGGACTGTCGTAATCTGAAAGCAGATTGCCGTGAGAACGGCATTTGCGGGCCAGGTGACCCAGAGGCAAAGGAAATAGCTCTTTTATTGAGAATGTGGGTACCACAGCCCCCGTCAGGGGGTGTGGCAAATGAAAAAACAAAGGATTCTCCTCCCGGCCCTCCACCAGGGGACGGAGCGGTCTTACCACCTCCGGAGCTAACGTCTTCAGCTCTGGGTCAGCTGTCTCAGGAATGCTTGGGAGCCTTCCGGGTCCTAGAGGGGGTTCGTGAGACAGGGGGCGTGCGCCACCTGCGGGGTGCTCGACGCTGGGGCTGAGAGCTGGGCCCGGGTTGAGATGGAGCAGGAGCTGGTTTCTTCGCAGGTGGACGCACTCGGCGGGCAGATGGGGCGGGGCCCGTAGCGGCAGGTCTGCGGCGGGGCATGATGTGACTGATGGCCTCCGTCTGCTGCTTCACCGCGGAGAACTGTTGGGCGAAGTCCTCGACGGTGTCGCCGAAAAGGCCAATCTGGGAGACAAGTGCGTCCAGGAAGCGGTTCTTATCAGCCTCACACATCTCGACCAGATTGAGCCAGAGATGGCGTTCCTGGACCACTAGGGTGGCCATCGCCTGTCCGAGTGCCTGCGCTGTGGCCTTCGTCGCTCTCAGGGCGAGGTCGGTCGCTGAGCGCAGTTCCTGCAGCACATCAGGATCAGGTCCACCCCCGTGCATGTTTCTGAGTGCTTTGGCCTGGTGGACTTGCAGGAGGGCCATCGCATGCAGGGCGGCGGCAGCGCGTCCAGCCGCACTGTAGGCCTTCGCGTTGAGCGAGGATGTTGTCCTACAGGGCTTGGATGGGAGTACGGGGCGGCCACGCCAGGAGGTAGGGCTACCGGGGCATAGATGGTACGCAACTGCCCTATCGACCTGGGGAATCGCTCCGTATCTGTGGCGCTCTCCGCCGTCGAGGGTGGTGAGAGTGGAGCGTGTGGCACCTAGACGAGCGGAGAGCGGGGCTCTCCACGTAGACGTCAGCTCGTCATGCACCTCCGGGAAAAACGGGACCGGGGGGATGCGTGGCCGCGAACTGCGCGCTGCCCCCAGGAACCAGTCATCCAACCGTGAAGGCTGTGGGGAGGATGGAGGGTTCCAATCCAACCCCACGCTCACGGCGGCCCGGGAAAGCATGTCAGACATCTGAGCGTCGGCCTCAGCCTGGGCCTGCTGGCCCGAAGGCAGCAGTCCAGGGGAGTCCTCGGCATCAGACATCACACTCTCCGATGCAGCGGCGAGCTCATCTGCTTCGGGCTCGGGAGGATAGACAGCCAGGCCGTGAGGCGAGCCGCTATCGGCGCGAGCGTGGACGGGGACCAGCGAATGTGTCGGGGAACGTGAGGTTCGCGGGGGGCTACCCGGCGAAACTGCACCCGCTGCCGCCCCCAAATCGCCCCCAGCACCAACCGCATCGTCCTCAATCCCGTGGGAAGAAGGAGCAATGCGGGGTGCAGCTGGGGTGGCTTGCTCTCTGTTGAAAGCAAGCCGCGACCGCAACGTGGTCATGGTCATGTTCTCGCAGTGGGAACATGAGCCATCCACAAACGCCGCCTCGGTGTGATCGCGGCCCAAACACACGAGACACCGCCTGTGGCCGTCTGAATTGGAGAGCACTCTACCGCATCCAGGAACAACACAGGGGCGGAAGGGCATCTTGAAAAAGACGCGTCCTGAAAAGGACGTTCAACGCCGCTGTGTTTTGCTCTTTTAGAGAAATTCACTCTTTTAAGGTGTGTGTGTGTGTCTGCGCTGTCGAATCGCTCAGGGGCAACAATGCACGCCGTGCAAAGTAGGAGAAAGCCGCTGTTGTGCGCCGTCAAATCCAACAGCATGCAGATCGTCAGAGGAACAGGAACGTAATAGTGGTGTGTAAACTCGCAGCAAACTGCAGACAGACCATCGGCTCCGAAGAAATTTTCTGAATGAACTCCCGTATTTGCGCCGCTTAAATACCCGTATGTCCGGGGGCGGGACATGCAAATACTGGCTGCCAACTCTCATTGGCCTTTTTTCGTAGATCAGCGGTGGATATCGGCGCTCAAGAGAGACCCCTAGTGTCGCTTCTCCGACACAACGTGGAGAGAGCGACAGAAGGGGAAGCTCAGTTTTTGTTTTGTTTTTCTGTCTGATGCTGACCTGAAATATTCTTTTACGTCTCTTGTGAAAAAGTGTGTAAATGATATATGTATGCCCCTCACATACATAAACAGTCAATAGTTTAGACACACTTGACTGAATGAAAGACACCTGACTTAGACTGAAAAGTGTAGGAAAAACAGCCAACAAGTGTCCAGTATACATAGGAACTCCTTCAGGACTGTTGGAAAAGCATCCCAGAGAATGCCAAGAGAGTGCAAAGCATTTATCAAGGCAAAGAATGGCTTTGAAGAATAAGTTGTAATATTTAGATTTGTTTTAGTTTTTTTAGTTTTTTTGGTATTTCATAGTTTTGATAATTTTACTATTATTCTAAAATGAGTAAACTATCAAGAATAAAAATGAAGAATGAGTTGGTGTGTCCAAACTTTTGAATTCTATTTTTACACACAGGGCTGGATTATGGACCAGGCCAATTACCTGGGACCTTAGACTTTCAAGGGCTAGCAAAGACATAGGCAGTGCGGTGCCAAGACTACCAAAGGCAGCTAAACAAGAGTCTTTGGTGCATACTGCTTTGGTGCATGGAGCACATGCTGACCACTAGGGCCCCCAGTTTTAGTTGTCTAATGATAGCCTACCAAAATACATTTCCTAATTTTAGCCAAATCAGCTTGTTGCTGATAGTAGGATAAGGGATCTTTCACTGATGACGGCATGTCCAAAACATGTACCTAGGGACCTTACAGGACCCTGTGTTCACATGGAAAGAGTCCGGCTGGCCACAGCTGTTCATAGTATTGATATGTAATTTTATATGTGTTGTCAGCCTGACCCTTTGAAAGTTCAAACTTCAAATGTAAGTGTTCAAGTGTTACTGTCACAAACTTTGAATTATTGACTGTACTTTATTTTATTTGAAAGCAAACGCTAATGGCATAAACTTGCTCTTGATTAATTCTATCAAATCAGCACAGTATGACTAAGTGAATTAGATCCAAACACCATCCAGAAAGATTGAAAATGGTCAGTGACAGCTTGCCTTTCTGGATAGATCATTTATCTGTCAATCATCTATGCAATTATAACAGCATTCACTCTCTCTCTCTCTCTCTCTCTCTCTCTCTCTCTCTCTCTCTCTCTCTCTCTCTCTACACACACACACACACACACACACACACACACACACACACACACACACACACACACACATACAGCTGCAGTACTTTTTGAGATATATGCAATAATTATATCATAATCAACAAAATCTTTATCATGTAAAAGCCCTCCAACACGTATCAATCTGTAGGAAACCCGTGTCCAAGGGCATGGACAGAGAAAAAAAGAGAGAGCTTAGTTTGCTAACAGACCTACTGTGAGCTCTGAGGTAGTTAATGTACAAGTTGAAAATCCTGGTAATTCAAAAAATTTATTTTAATTCACAGTGAAGTAGGCTACTTTGTTATGCTTTGAATCAAGTGTAATGTGATTAATCTTGGAGCTATTTTTTCAATGTTCTTTATGAAGAAAATGAGTGGGAAAATACTCTTGATAGCTGCTGGAAAAATGGATGGCCACTGTTGTGCTCTATTCCAAGAGCTGGACATTTTTATTGGGTCATGGTTGTGTAGTCAGTTGTGCAAAGCCATTTTAACTTATATTATTACTCAGCTCCTTGATACTCAATTCCGACTGGTCAGTTGTGCCACCCAGTCATCTTTTATTACTTATTGTGTCACTCTGCAAAATAAGCTAATAAAATAATTAACCCTTTCGCACGTATGATCAAACCGGTGTGATTACGCCTGGCTGGGCTCAGATGCATACAATCAAACCGGTGTGATCTGCATTTCTGTTGCTGTTTACCAGCAAAAGAGGGACAGAAGTGGTTGTCATAATGAACCAGATGATCAAATAATCTTTTCAACATCACAATATCTTTATTTTTATATGTTACAAACATACAAACAATCACTAAATATAAGTTTAAAGCCGTTACCATCAGAGCACACTATTTTGACGAAGCCATGTTTGTTGATGGGTCTGTCAGTACAGGAGAAACTCACATGCGAAAAGGTTAAAACTCAATATTTCATGTCCATTTATTTATTTATTTGGCAAGTAGTTTCGAATGGAATAATGATGAATCAGATGGTCATTTTCAAAATATAAACACCAACAGAACTTGATGCAAACCGGCGTCTTTGGAGACTCCATGGTTTCTTTCTTCTCAAATTATAAAACAATTTCAACTCATAACATTATTTCATGTCCTTTTAATTATTTACAGTATGCGGTATGAAGCTGTGTAATAAGCAGGATAATCTATAATCAGCTGGTTATTATCACAAAATAAACCCCATCAGGGTGAAATAAGTTGCAGTAAAGATTGGCTGACTTTATATACCTACATAGTATGTTGCTGTTATGCGTATTTATTTGTTTTTAATTGAATTCTAATCGGATTTTAATTTCATAGCATTTCTGCCGCTGGAGTGTCTAGGCCATTGGCCTCACCACGTTTCATGCTTTTGCCTCAGCACCTTCTTCTGAAAAGATTGTGAACCCACCTCTACTCTGGGAGGACAGGAGCCTTTGTTTCATTCACACATCACTGCACACTACTTCTCTTGGGCCCGTCGCTTGAATGAGGAGCTGGGTGTGTTTGCTGTAACCTTGGCCTTTTGAGTTCATATTTCATTCTGCACAGCCAGAACATGATTGACACAAATGATTCATCATGATAAAATAATCGGACACTCTAAATGAAAACCCTTTTGGAATTAATTAATGAGGCCTTGTATCCCCTGCCCTCTGGATTCTGATTAAATAAAATGAGAAAAATTGACAGTGACAACGAGGGGATTAAATATTATCTATACACCGACTGACGGCTTGAGTTTCAGTGAGGACGTTGATTTACACTGGCCTCCTAGTGAGATAATCCGTAATGAGAATGTTGCTGAAGTTTTATAGTACGACAACCTCAACAGTACTCTTAACCTGATCACTTATGGTCTCTAAGACTTTGATGTTGGACTCTCAAACAGTTGCATACTAATATATATATATATATATATATATATATATATATATAATGTAAAATATTAATTTTTTGCAGGGTAAATAATAAACATGGTTAATATGTTTTATCTACCATTTTACTGCGTAAAGCTTGTGCGACCCCACTTACACATGTGTGAACTGCATTTGAGTGGTGGTGTGTTTTTCTCATTTTTCATTTTCATTTACAATGTTGACATGTCAGGCCTCTCAAACAAATAGAGCACTATTGATAGTGCCACAGAGCCACAATGTTTCAGGGAAATCAACTTGAATGGCTTACTTGAAGGTGTCTGCACATTAAACTGTGATAGGAGAAAGTGTTTTAACATTGGAAAAAAATGCATCACCATCAAAAACTTTTCAAAAGACCTTTTTCTAGTTTATATTTATGTCCAGCCCTTACAACAGGTGTTTTATTTGACAGGTGGTCATTTTTATGCCATTCTCAGCTGAAGAAAGTGCAGCATCATTTGCCAAAGGTACACTCAAGCATAGAATTGTAAAATGTATGGTAAGAGGAGCATCGGCACAATGTCTCCTCTCAAGTGGGAAAATAAAGTAATGTTTCTTGTTGTTACAAACCCTCTAATTATATAAATTTTATTGATTCTGAAAATGAAACAAATTAGTGGAAGTACAATATCTGCTGAATCAGTTATTCTCCCCTCCTTGAAGTGTGTTTTTTTCTTCTTTATTATTATTTTTGCACAAGTACAGAGCCCCTTAGAGGACAGTGCGGGAATATTTATTCTGAAGTAGTTTTTGATGTTCTCTCAATAAGTTTTCGTTCCCTCGCAATAAGTTTTGAGTTCCCTCACAATAGTTTTTGCTTGCTCTCACAATAGTTTTGCATTCCCCCACAATAAATTAACCATGGTTGTATTACAGTCACCATATTTAAATATTTACATTTATTCATTTGGCAGACACTTTTATGCAACTTACAAAAGATGAATAATACATCATAAAGGATTCATCTAAGTACAAAAAGTGTCACTTGCATCAGAATAAAAGTATCCTAGTACCCTACTATGTGTGTGTGTATATACACTCACCTAAAGGATTATTAGGAACACCTGTTCAATTTCACATTAATGCAATTATCTAATCAACCAATCACATGGCAGTTGCTTCAATGCATTTAGGGGTGTGGTCCTGGTCAAGACAATCTCCTGAACTCCAAACTGAATGTCAGAATGGGAAAGAAAGGTGATTTAAGCAATTTTGAGCGTGGCATGGTTGTTGGTGCCAGACGGGCCGGTCTGAGTATTTCACAATCTGCTCAGTTACTGGGATTTTCACACACAACCATTTCTAGGGTTTACAAAGAATGGTGTGAAAAGGGAAAAACATCCAGTATGCGGCAGTCCTGTGAGCGAAAATGCCTTGTTGATGCTAGAGGTCAGAGGAGAATGGGCCGACTGATTCAAGCTGATAGAAGAGCAACTTTGCCTGAAATAACCACTCGTTACAACCGAGGTATGCAGCAAAGCATTTATGAAGCCACAACACGCACAACCTTGAGGCGGATGGGCTACAACAGCAGAAGACCCCACGGGGTACCACTCATCTCCACTACAAATAGGAAAAAGAGGCTACAATTTGCAAGAGCTCACCAAAATTGGACAGTTGAAGACTGGAAAAATGTTGCCTGGTCTGATGAGTCTCGATTTCTGTTGAGACATTCAGATGGTAGAGTCAGAATTTGGCGTAAACAGAATGAGAACATGGATCCATCATGCCTTGTTACCACTGTGCAGGCTGGTGGTGGTGGTGTAATGGTGTGGGGTGGATGTTTTCTTGGCACACTTTAGGCCCCTTAGTGCCAATTGGGCATCGTTTAAATGCCACGGCCTACCTGAGCATTGTTTCTGACCATGTCCATCCCTTTATGGCCACCATGTACCCATCCTCTGATGGCTACTTCCAGCAGGATAATGCACCATGTCACAAAGCTCGAATCATTTCAAATTGGTTTCTTGAACATGACAATGAGTTCACTGTACTAAAATGGCCCCCACAGTCACCAGATCTCAACCCAATAGAGCATCTTTTGGATGAGCTTCGTGCCCTGGATGTGCATCCCACAAATCTCCATCAACTGCAAGATGCTATCCTATCAATATGGGCCAACATTTCTAAAGAATGCTTTCAGCACCTTGTTGAATCAATGCCACGTAGAATTAAGGCAGTTCTGAAGGCGAAAGGGGGTCAAACACAGTATTAGTATGGTGTTCCTAATAATCCTTTAGGTGAGTGTATATGTATGTATATATTTATCTACAGGAATGATTTTAAGTATGCTGGAGCAGACACAGTGACTGTTCTGAGCCTTAAATTTCATACGTGCATCAGGCGGCAGGTAATGAAGAGAAACAAGGAGTAGTGTAACATGCGCTATCTTTGGTCCATTGAAGACCAGACATGCTGCTGCATTGTGGATCATTTGCAGGGGTCTAATTGTACATGCAATGAGAGTGTTACAGTAATCCAGTCTAGTTATGACAAGTGACTGAACAAGGAGTTGTGTGTATGTTCAGTGAGGAAGGATTTTATATTCTTGATATTGTAGAGTGAAAATCTACATGATGGTGCTGTCTTTGAGATGTGGTCTGTGAAATTAAGTTGTTATCGATGGTTAAGCCTAGATTTCTGACCTTTTTGGAAGCATAATTGTAGTTGAACCCAGCTGAACAGTGATGATGTGTTCAACAGCTCAACGTGGAGCTCAGACTTCGCTAGGTTAAGTTGCAGATGGTGTTCCTTCATCCAGGCCGAGATGTCTGCCAAGCATGCAGAGATTCGAGCAGTCATCGTAGTGTCATTGGGCTGGAAAGACAAGCAGAGCTGTGTGTTATCGGTGCAGCAATGGTAAGAGAACACATTTGGTTAAATAATGGGTCTCAGTGATGTTGTGTATATAGAGAAGAGAAGTGGCCCAAGCACTAAGCCCTGTTGTACCAAGTAAGTAGCTGATGTGACTTGGACACCTCAATTCTCCAGGCTACCTTGAAAGACCTACCTGAGAGATAAAACTTAAACCAGCCAAGCACAGTTCCTGTAATGCCCAGAGTATAGAATGTGGATAGTAGGATCTGATGGTTGATTGTATCAAAGGCTATAGAATCAGAACAGATGATCCTACATTCTGATCCTACCTGAGTCTCAGTGACAGAAAGCAGGGCAGTCTCAGTGGAATGTCCACTTTTGAAGCCTGACTGATTGTCATCCAGCAGATTGTTCTGCAAGAGATAACTACACTTTCAAGTGTTTTCACCATGAATGGGATGAGAGAGACTGGTCTGTAGTGTTCTACTTGTGTGGGGTTAAGTGCAGGTTTTTTAAGCAGCAGGGTTACTCAAGCCTGCTTAAATGTGGTGGGAAAAGTGCCTGTAAGTAGAGATGTGTCAATTATGTGTGTGAGTGCAGGTAGGATGGATGGAGAGATGGCTTGGAGAAGGTAGGAAGGAATAGGATCAAGGGAGCTGGTGGTGAGGTGGTTGGAGACGAGGAGTTTAGGACCTCAGTGTCAGTCAGAAGAGAGAACATAGAGACCGAAGTGCTGCATACAGGAGGTTGGTGTTTGAGAGGGTGTGGTGCTGAGAATGTATTGCTAATGGCTTTAACCTTATTGCTAAAAAATTCTCCTTCCTGAGTGCCCACTACATGGATTAAAAGAGATCCTTCTATGTGCAAAACTCACTTGTTCCCCTTCTGTCGCTCTCTCCACGTTGTGTCGGAGAAGCGACACTAGGGGTCTCTCTTGAGCGCCGATATTCACCTCTGACCTATTGAAAAGGGCCAATGGGAGTTGGCAGTCAGTATTTGCATACCCCGCCCCTGGACATAGGGGTATTGAAGCGGGGCAAATACGGAAGTTTAGTCACAAAATTTCTTTGGAGCCGATGGTCTGTCTGCAGTTTGCTGCGAGTTAAACACCACTTAAACGTTCCTGTTTTCCTCTGACGATCTGCATGCTGTTGGATCTTGATGGCGCACAACAGCGGCTTTCTCCTTCTCAGTGCACGGCGTGCATTGTTGCCCCTGAGCGCTTGGACAGCGCAGACACATACACACACACACACTGTGTATTACAAGAGTTTTTACTAAAAGAGTAATTTTCTCTAAAAGAGCAAACACAGCGGCGTTGAACGTCCTTTTAAGGACGCGTCTTTTTTCAAGATGCCTTTCCGCCCCTGTGTCATTCCTGGATGCGGTAGAGTGCTCTCCGCTTCAGATGGCCACAGGCGCTGTCTCGTGTGTTTGGGCCGCGATCACACCGAGGCGGCGTTTGTGGATGGTTCATGTTCTCACTGCGAGAACATGACCATGACCACGTTGCGGTCGCGGCTTGCTTTCAACAGAAAGCAAGCCACCGTCGTGACACCGTCGAGGACTTCGCCCAACAGTTCTCTGCGGTGAAGAAGCAGACGGAGGCCATTTCGTACATCATGCCCCGCCGCAGACCTGCCGCTACGGGCCCTGCCCCCTCTGCCCGCCGAGGGCGTCCCCCTGCAAGAAAACCAGCTCCTGCTCCGCCTCAACCCGGGCCCAGCTCTCAGCCCCAGCGTCGAGCACTCCGCAGGCGGCGCACGCCCCCTGTCTCACGAACCTCCTCCAGGACCCGGAAGGCTCCCAAGCGTTCCTGAGACAGCCGACCCAGAGCCGAAGACGTTAGCTCCGGAGGTGGTAAGACCGCTCCGTCCCCCGGTGGAGGGCCGGGAGGAGAATCCTTTGTTTTTTCATTTGCCACACCCCCTGACGGGGGCTGTGGTACCCACATTCTCAATAAAAGAGCTATTTCCTTTGCCTCTGGGTCACCTGGCCCGCAAATGCCATTTTCACGGCAATGTGCTTTCAGATCACAACAGTCCCGGTACACCGGACGCGGCGATCCCGCCTTCCGCCTGCCCACGACTGTCCCCCGGCCGGCCGGTTCAGACGAGTCCAGAGGACGCCAACATCAGACCTCCTCCTCAGTCAAGAACCCGCCCCCTGCCGGGCGCGCGGAGCAAGGTAAGTGCTTTGAGTCTATTCTTAGCACCTCAGCCTCAGGCCGCAACGAAGCCGCCCGACGCTGCATTACCTGTTCCGCCTCGCTGCGAGGCCCCGCCGGGTACGTCCAAAATACTCGTCCCTTTGGTGCCCCTAGCGCAGAGCTGGGAAGCGTGGCTTTCGCTTCCCAACGCATCACGCTGGCTGCACCGGACCATTCGACTTGGTTACACAATTCAGTTTGCCCGGCTCCCGCCCCCCTTCAGGGGCGTCCGCTTTTCCGCAGTACACGGCAAGCATGCCAGTTCCCTGCGCACGGAAATCGCGACCCTCTTAGCCAAGGGTGCGGTAGAGCCCGTCCCTCCAACCGAAATGAGGATGGGTTTCTACAGCCCTTACTTCATTGTACCCAAGAAAGGCGGCGGATTACGACCAATCCTGGACTTGCGAGTTTTCAATCGGGCCTTGTTAACACTCCCGTTCAAAATGCTTACGCAGAGAAATATTCTGGATGGCGTTCAGCATCTAGATTGGTTTGCAGCGGTGGACCTGAAGGACGCGTACTTCCACATCTCAATTCTGCCACGACACCGACCCTTCTTACGGTTCGCGTTCGACGGCCAGGTGTTTCAGTACAAAGTCCTCCCCTTCGGCCTGTCTCTGTCCCCTCGCGTCTTCACGAAAGTCGCAGAGGCGGCCCTTGCCCCGCTACGAGTAGCCGGCATCCGCATTCTCAACTACCTCAACGACTGGCTCATCCTAGCACACTCTCGAGAGTTACTATGCACACACAGAGACCAGGTGCTCCGGCACCTCAGCCGCTTGGGGCTTCAGGGCAACTGGGAAAAGAGCAAGCTCACTCCGGTTCAGAGCATCTCTTTTCTCGGGTTGGAGTTAGACTCAGTCTCAATGACAGCACGTCTCACGAGCAAGCGTGCTCAGTCGGTGCTGGACTGCCTCGCTTCCTTCAAGCCAGGCACAGTGGTCCCTCTAAAACTTTTCCAGAGGCTCCTGGGGCATATGGCATCCTCCGCGGCGGTCGCGCCGCTGGGGTTGATGCATATGAGACTACTCCAGCACTGGCTCCAGACTCGAGTCCCGAGACAAGCATGGCACCACGGCACGCATCGGGTAAGGATCACCCCCGCCTGCCTCAAAACACTCCGTCCCTGGACAGACCTCTGCTTTTTATGGGCAGGAGTGCCCCTGCAGCAGGTGTCCCGACGCGTCCTGGTCACAACCGACGCCTCCCGGTCCGGGTGGGGTGCCGTGTGCAGCGGGCACACAGCAGCGGGCCGTTGGAAAGGGGCCTCGCTGCGTTGGCACATCAATTGCCTGGAGTTGCTGACCGTCCTTCTTGCTCTCAGGAAGTTCCTCCCATTAGTTCGGGACAAACATGTCCTCGTGAAATCGGACAGCACCACGGTGGTGGCGTACATAAATCGCCAAGGCGGCGTACGCTCCTGCCACATGTCACAACTCGCCCGCCGTCTCCTCCTATGGAGCCAGCAGCGACTCAAGTCACTCACATCCCCAGCAAGCTCAACGTCGTAGCGGACGCGCTATCACGACAACGCCTGCCCGGCGGGGAGTGGAGGCTTCACCCCCATTCGGTCCAACTGATTTGGGAACGGTTTGGCAAGGCCCAGGTAGACCTGTTCGTAACACGTAGACCGACTGGACGGGTGGATCGCTTGCGCCCAGCGCCCTTTTCCTGACGTCAAGGTAAAGTAGTGCGCCTTCTTCCCAGGGCGCCCCACTCCGAGTCGGGCCCCTGGGCGATTCCTCCCCAGCCCTCTGGGTCCGTGGTTCAGCGGAGGAACTTGCCGACCGAAGCCACTGCGGGTACCCTGATGGCTACCCTGTACTGGTATAGGTGCTCCACAGGTAAGGCCTCCTGCTCGGACTCCCCCTGTGTGTAATTCCACACACATGAGTAGTGTTTACATGTGTTACTCTGGGTTCAAATTAAAAGGCAGAAACCTGCTTAATGCCTGTTGCGACTTGCAAGTTTTCTAAATGATAATTAGTCATCATATGTTTATCTAGGATGCCTTTTTTTCACTGTTCTTCACATTAAGCCACCAAAACTAATACGTGAGGATTGAAATCACAATGTGTGTTCATGTTGTGCATATGCGAGACATTGAGACTGACACATGTTGCATGTTCTGTGACCTGTGGCAAATAAGCCCACTGTCGTAGGGACAAACATATATTTTGTAATAAATACAGTTTCAAGGCTGAATATAAATATTTATGGCCATTCAATTGTCTTTATTCACATGCCATTGGCAGGTGTGGGTTCTACATATAATGAGGAGCATCAATATTAATGACAGAATAGAAATTATATTTCCTGTCATTGCTATATACAGGTATTAGAGTCTACTAAATCACAAACAATTGAAGGAACGTACAACAGCATGAAATATAAAATGTATATTCTCCAAAGTTATAGCCTGGTATTGTAGCTTGCAGGTTTGAGCAGGTCAGCCATGCATTTTGTAAACAGCAATGTTTAGATGAGAATACTGTAACCTATACAGTCATGAAGGAATTCAGATTGGGAAAATTTTAATGAAAATACAGCACAGAGTTGTGGTCTCACTCTTTAGTCTCAATAATTATGCAAACATTCAGTAACAAAATTATGATGAATTATGTAAAACGTCTCGGGTTACATGTGTAACCCTTGTTCCCTGAAAAAGGCGGAACGAGATGTTGCGCTGCTAAGCGCTACGGGGAACAGCTTTCGCTGTGAGCCGAGCTGAAATAATGTGTTGAACTCGTCAATGAACATTGACCGGAATTTATAGCCTCGGTTGATGTAATCATTAGATGCACCTGAGGCCAGGCTATAAATGGATATGTCACCAGGTGTCGTCAGATACTTCTTTTTGAAGAGCAGTCCTGGGACGTCCCAGTGCGGCAAAGCAGCGCAACATCTCGTTCCGCCTTTTTCAGGGAACAAGGGTTACACATGTAACCCGAGACGTTCCCTTTACAAAAGGCTTCACTTTGATGTTGCGCTGCTAAGCGCTACGGGGAACGCAATACCCACGCCGCCGCACTTGGGGCTGTCCGGACCCCTACGGTTGTGCAGTGTACTCACAAAAACGCGAGAGGTCTCAGACATGAGCTTGAGATGTCGACTCAAGGGCATAAGAGCCCGGAGTAGCAAAGCATCTAACCCATAAAGTTCGATGAATGTGTGCGAAGAGAACCCTATCGCAACGCAAACTTGTCATAAAACTGATGAATGTGAGCGGAGAGGACCAGCCTGCCGCATCACAAACTTGCTCAGGCATGAGCTGAGATGTCGACTCAAGGGCATAAGAGCCCGGAGTAGCAAAGCATCTAACCCATAAAGTTCGATGAATGTGTGCGAAGGGAACCCTATCGCAACACAAACTTGTCATGAAAACTGATGAATGTGAGCGGAGAGGATCAGCCTGCCGCATCACAATCTTGTTCAGGTATGAGCTGAGATGTCGACTCAAGGGCATAAGAGCCCGGAGTGGCAAAACATCCAAACTAAAAAGTCCAACGAATGTCTGCGGAGGGACAACCTGCCGCATCACAAACTTGTTTAGGCATGGGCTGAGATGTCGACTCAAGGGCATAAGAGCCTGGAGTAGCAAAGCATCTAGCCCACAAAGTTCGATGAATGTGTGTGAAGAGAACCCTATCGCAACACAAACTTGTCATAAAGACTGATGAATGTGAGCGGAGAGGACCAGCCTGCCGCATCACAAACTTGTCCAGACATGAGCTTGAGATGTCGACTCAAGGGCATAAGAGCCCGGAGTGGCAAAACATCCAAACTATAAAAATCTAATGAATGTGTGCGGAGAGGACAACCTGCCGCATCACAAACTTGCTGCAGAGGGAGACCTCTAGCCAAGGTTTTAGAGGAGGAGTGCCCTCTGGTAGAGTGCGCCCTGAAACCTACTGGCGAAGCTTGACCACGCGCCTCGTAGGCCCGGGCAATAATGAGGATGCCTCTTTGAGGGCACCCCACCCACCAAGCCGTGGCAAACCGCAGTGGCCAAATACAGCCTGGCAGTGGCGAGGAAAGTGCCCGCTGACAGTTCTTTCTACAGAAAATCCAGAACTGAAGCAAACTGGCAGTTAGCTGGTTCTGTAATAATAACTTTAGCAGAAGGAAACGCATGCAGGCACATTTGCGTTTCTACGTTCAGCCCCTCCCGAGGGGGAGGGGGACTGGGCGACTCGGGGAGAAGTAGAGGAGACATTGCGCTATCAACAGAGGCGAAGAGGTCCTCTTCTGCCCCGTAAAATCTACCCAGATCAGTTCCAAGTGGAGGGAGCCCTAGCACTTGAAATGCTCTCGATGACCTCAAGGATGAGAAGGTCCTCCCTGTTCGGAATCGCCCAAGGCGAGCCGTCGAGGAGAGGAATTAACTCCGAGAAACATATCCTGTTCGGCCAGCGCAGCGCCATTATTAGGAGGCAAGACCCTTGCTGGCGAACATTGCCAAGACTCCTGGGAGCAGAGAAACCGGGGAGAGAAACACATGCAGACGCATTCTGGGTCATGTATGTGTCTTAACGTCCAGACCCAAGGGGGCTGGGTGAATTCAGGGAGAAGTAGAGGAGACATTGTGCTATTCATAGAGGCGAAGAGGTCCTCTTCTGCCCTAAGATCTCACCCAAACTTGTTCCAAGTGGAAAAAAGCCCGGCATTTAAAAAGGTCTCGATAACCTCAGGAGAGAGCCCTGTGTCCCTCAGTTGGTACCCTTAGGGGCCAAACATGAAAGATTCCACAATTTGGGGCAGGGATGAAATATTGCCCTGTGCCTGAGATAGAAGATCCTTCCTGTTCGGAATCGCCCAAGGCGAGCCATCGAGGGAAGAGATTAGCTCCGAGAACCAAGCCCTGTTTGGCCAGCGCGGTGCTATCCGTAAGAGGCAATAACCCTTGCTGGCGAACTCTGGGCAACTACTACCTTAGGGTGGAGTTCTTAACTCCCCCGTTGGTATTTCCTGTCTGGACCGTAAATCTGCTCCCATATACGGGCATCCAGGGATATAACTGACCTGAATGACAGGAGTTTACCCTGGGCCCTAAGGAGAATCCGATGTGTCAGAAATACAGCTGACAAGAACGTGGGTCTCCTTGATGATTTATGTAAGAGGCTACCGCTGTATTGTCCACCCGCACCAAGACATGGCAGCCTCAGGAGGAGGTATTTCAGGGCCAGAAATACAGCCATCAACCCGAGACAGAGACTGTGACAACCGAGCTGATGACCCTCCTATCCCCTTAAGCTGGACGACCACTTAAGGCCGCTACCCCGCCCATCAGGGAGGCGTCTGTCATTAGCAGTCTGCGACAACAAGACGCACCTAGAGTGGGACCCAAGGCAGAAAACCGGGGTCTGAACCACATAGGAAGGGAACGAAGCCTGAGGCGCGTAACCCTATTTAGCCCAGGGGTTTTGGCCCTTGGAAGAAATCCCCTGGCTTTTGGCCACAACAAAAACGGTCTCATGAGCAGAAGGTCCAGAGGGATCACCGTGGACACGTTCGCCCTGAGACCTGGAAATCGTTGGTACTGATAACAGTGCAACCATGACCTAGCCTGACTTTGCTCAGGGTGATCTGAATGGACTCAGTCCTAGCGGGAGACAGTTGTGCCCGCATTGAGATTGAACTCCATACGATGCCCCGATAGACATTGTTCTGAGTGGGAGAGAGGACGCTTTTCTTGGCGTTGAGCCTCAACCCCAGAGAAACAGATGAGCTAAGACAATGTCCCTGTGCTGAACTGCCAGTTCCTGGAACTGCGCTAGGATCAGCCAGTCGTCTACGTAATTCAGAATGCAGATGCCCCGGAGTCGCAAGGAGCCAGCGCTACATCATGCATTGTGAATGTGCTGGTAAAAAGGGCTAGGCTGAGTGAAAGAACCTGACCCTGGAAGACTTCAGCCCCAGAAGTGAACCTCAGGAACTTTCCATGTTGTGGCAGAACTTCTAAATGAAGTATAGAAGTGCGTCATAAGATCGATGGTGACCAGCCAAACGAGTTGTAGGGCTTGAGACACGACCGTCTTGACAGGTATCATCATGGACTTGAACACCCACAGGTAGTTCAAGCTTTAAGATCTAAGCCAGACGTCACCCCTCACCCTCCATGGGAAACGGGAAGTATTTAGTGTAATAACCTAACTCTCTCTCTGGAAGGGGAACACATACCATGGCCCCTTTAACCAGGAGATTGAGTTTTTTTTTTTTTTGTTTTTACAAAAAAGAAATCCGGTTTACGGTAGTGAGAACACGCCGTTGAAACACGGAAAAGCGGCGAGAGAATTAAATCCTGACACCCTTATAAGACCCACAGAAAAGAATATATCCGGCAGAAGTTTCCACGCTGCCAGGATCTCTGAGATGGGTATTATATTTTAACACTTATATAAACACATCTTAACACTTAAACCCACATCTTGGGTTTAGGTCCCAAGATGGCGGCGCGGTAGCACGCAGCGGCCACTCCGGATCCACAGTGGTGCTATTTTTGTTAAAAAAGCCCGACTTTTGCAATGCATGGACATAGGAGCAACCGGTGTTCGTGTCTACCATCGCCAGACACTACTGAAATATAAGACTCATGCAAAAACCAAGCTGCATGATGACCTGCAGGAGGCGCTACGCGTACTCGGCTTGCTGCGGAGACCAGGCCTCCAGCCCTCGGCGTCGCTTGATGCCGGTGGCTGGGGGAGAGGACGTTGTAAGCGGTGTGCGAGAAAGCGGAAGCGCGGAAAGAGGGCGGGGGTCCATGCTAGGCTAAAAACAAACCCTAGCCGGCCGGCTCTCCCGTCTATCCTGCTCTCAAATGTTTGCTCCCTGGACAATAAACTGGACTATATCCGACTCCAGCTGGCTACGCAGCGTGAGTTTAGAGACTGCTGCGTCTTTGTTTTCACGGAGACGTGGCTCAGCGACAGAGTTCCGGATGCCTCCATTCAGCTAGACGGGCTCGCCTCGTTTCGTGCCGACAGAAATACAGCTCTCTGCGGTAAGACTCGCGGTGGTGGCTTGTGTGTTTACATCAACACGGAATGGTGCAAGAACTCTATGCTAGTCTCTAGTTACTGTTCATCGCTGTTGGAGCTTGTGACTGTTAGATGCAGACCTTTTTATCTACCACGGGAATTCACCACTGTTTGCATAACCGAGTTTACATTCCCCAGCGCTAACGCTAAGGAAGCGCTCTGTGAACTGTATGGGGCTATGAGCGAACTGCAGAACGCTCACCCCGACGGACTGTTTATTGTCGCCGGAGATTTCAACCATGCAAATCTCAAGACAGTGCTCCCTAAATTCCATCAGTATGTGGACTTTGCAACGAGAGGGCTGAACGGCTTGATCTTGTTTACACAAACATCCCAGGCGCGTACCGGGCGGAGCCCCGCCCCCACCTCGGCTACTCAGACCACATTTCTGTTATGTTAATTCCAGCATACACACCGCTCGTCAGACGCACAAAACTGCTTCAGAAGCAGGTGAAAACCTGGCCAGCAGGTGCCATCTCTGCTCTTCAGGACTGTTTTGAGTGTACTGACTGGCACATGTTCAGGGAGGCTACAACATATGGCAATTCTACCAACTTGGAGGAATACACAGCATCAGTGACCAGCTACATCAGCAAGTGCATTGATGATGTCACTTTCTCCAAGACCATCACCACACGCTCCAACCAGAAGCCGTGGATGACTGCAGAGGTGCGCACGCTGCTGAGGTCCCGAGACTCCGCCTTCAGAGCAGGCGATAAGGCAGCCCTAAGAACAGCTAGGGCCAAACTGTCACGGGCAATCAGAGAGGCAAAGCGCGCACACGCCCAGAGAATCCACAGTCACTTCCAGGACAGCGGTGACACGCGGCGCATGTGGCAGGGCATCCAGGCCATCACCAACTACAGGACAACATCAGTTGCCTGTGACAAAGATGCCTCCCTTCCAGATGCGCTGAACGACTTCTACGCTCAGTTTGAAGTGCAGAACGACGTGATGGCGAGGAAGTCCACCCCTCCTCCCAATGACCAGGTGCTCTGTCTTACCACGGCAGATGTGAGGAAAACTCTACGTAGAGTCAACCCACGGAAGGCTGCTGGACCAGACAACATTCCTGGCAGAGTGCTCAGAGGATGTGCAGACCAGCTAGCAGATGTTCTTACCGACATCTTCAACATCTCTCTGAGCAGCGCCGTTGTTCCAACATGCTTCAAGGCCACCACCATCATCCCCATGCCAAAGAAGTCTTCAGTGTCCTGCCTCAACGACTACCGTCCCGTCGCACTTACACCCATCATCATGAAGTGCTTCGAGAGGCTCGTCATGAGGCAGATTAAGACCCAGCTGCCCCCCTCACTAGACCCACTGCAGTTTGCGTGATCGTTCAAACCGTTCAACGGATCGATGCCATCACCACAACCCTCCATCTGGCCCTCACCCACCTAGACAATAAGGACTCATGCGTTCGAATGCTGTTCATAGATTTCAGCTCAGCATTCAACACAATCATTCCCCAGCACCTGATTGGAAAGCTGAACCTGCTGGGCCTGGACACCTCCCTCTGCAACTGAATCCTGGACTTCCTGACTGGGAGACCTCAGTCAGTCCGGATCGGGAACATCATCTCCACCACCACCACACTGAGCATTGGGGCCCCCCAGGGCTGTGTGCTCAGTCCACTGCTGTTCGCTCTGCTGACTCACGACTGTGCAGCAATGCACAGCTCGAATCACATCATCAAGTTCGCCGATGACATGACCGTGGTGGGTCTCATCAGCAAGAACAACGAGTCAGCATACAGAGAGGAGGTGCAGCGGCTGACAAACTGGTGTAGAGCCAACAACCTGTCCCTGAATGTCGACAAAACAAAAGAGATGGTTGTTGACTTTAGGAGAGCACAAGGTGAACACACTCCGCTGAATATCGACGGCTCCTCTGTGGAGATCGTCAAAAGCACCAAATTCCTTGGTGTTCACTTGGCGGAGAACCTCACCTGGTCCCTCAACACCAGCTCTATCACCAAGAAAGCCCAGCAGCGTCTCTACTTTCTTCGAAGGCTGAGGAAAGCACATCTCCCAACCCCCATCCTCACTACATTCTATAGAGGGAATATTGAGAGCATCCTGAGCAGCTGCATCACTGCCTGGTTTGGGACTTGCACCGTTTCAGACCGCAAAGCCCTGCAGAGGATAGTGAGGACAGCTGAGAAGATCATTGGGGTCTCTCTTCCCTCCATCAAAGACATTTACAAAAAACACTGTATCCACAAAGCAACCAGCATTGTGGACGACCCCACACACCCCTCACACAAACTCTTTACCCTCCTCCCGTCTGGCAAGAGGTACCGAAGCATTCGGGCCCTCACGGCCAGACTGTGTAACAGCTTCTTCCCCAAGCCATCAGACTCCTCAATACTCAGAGACTGGTTTGACACACACATGTCCTGAGTTGCACTTTAATTACTGTCACTTTATAACTGTCTGCTACCTCAATAACTGCTATGTGCATAGAACACTATCTCATAGTATGTTATGTTTACATTTTAGAAACTGTCATCTTTTTGCACTACTGAGTACTGGTCGGCGCTGCACTGTCTATTGTCCTGTTCATTGTCAGTAATTTGTTGTACTGTCCTGTACTTTTTGCACATGTTTGCACATGCACTTTATATAGGTATATATAGGTAGTTTATATAGGTATTTTATTTCGTTGTGTAGTCTCATGTGGTCCTATGTTGGTCCTTTGTTGTTTTTATGTAGCACCATGGTCCTGGAGGAACGTCTCGTTTTGCTGTGTACTGTACTAACTGTATATGGTTGAAACGACAATAAAAACCACTTGACTTCCTGTTGAGGGGTTGTCGGGTGTTTGCGTCCTGAATAAAATGCAGGAACAGCGAAAACACCCGATTTTGACGGAAGCCTCTGCAACCCGAAACACCAAGAGGTGGCGGGAATGGAGGGGCTTCGAGGGGGTACCGGGAGGGGTGAAGTGAAGCACGCGCCCCATCCCGAGGGGAGCTACCCCCTAATCTAGGCGCAAGACCGTCAGGGTTTTCTCTTACTAGAATTTATAGTCCTGATGTCTTGCTTCGGGGGCTGGCGAGGGCGGCGAGACTGTCCCCAATCCCTGGGAGGAGGAGCACGACTCGCCACGCTTTGCTTTTGAGCCTCCCTTCAGTCAGGACCGAGGTGGGTCTGAGGCTTGCTTGTCAAGCGCAGAACCCACACTCAGGTCGTCCAGGAGGTCAGCCTGTTACGCCTGAAAAACAGCATAGTGTGCAGAGCAGCACCGGCCTGACCTGCTGCTTGATAAGCCCTTCCCACTAAAGTGGAGGTTGTCCTACAAGGCTTTGAGGGGAGAGAGGGCTTCTTAAGTGACGATGCCGAGCCCGGCGAGAGATAGCCCTGAAGCGTCTCTTCGACCGGCAGCATCACTGAATACCCCCGTGCCTCAGCACCCACGATAGTCGAATATAATGATGTCGAGGGTATGTGAACACGGGAAGAAAATATATATATATATTTTTTATTTTTATTTTTTTTTTTTTTAGGGGTTCTCCATGAGAGGAAAAGCTGTTCATGGAGGTTATCAAAGAAAGGGAAGGGACCCATGAGGCGTTCCCTTTCTTAGACTGGAAGATAAAATCTATCCCCTAATTTGGTGCGTTTGGGGATCTCTTTTTCACGTGGCCAGTCCAATCTGGCAACCGCACGAGTAACAACATCGAGCAATTCCTCCGTATATTTTTTTATCGCGGACGGAAAGCTCGGAGGCGGGAAGAGAATTGCGATCCACCTCATGATCCGAAGAAGCGTCGGAACGCGCTTCGAGATCATGTGAAGGACCAGCTGGGTTTGGGGAGAGAGTGAGAGAAAGGGATCAACCCGTCTCTTGCTCCTCAGCCAAATCTATGCACGAGCCCCACGAACGATCTTTTCGTGAGTGCTGACTCCCGGAAGCAAGCGAGGCGAGCACGACGCACTCTGCCTGTTAAAGCAAATCGCAGTGCTCGCACCCACCCTGCTGCAACGCGAGAGCAGCGTGCTCTTACCCCCAAACAAACAGCAAAAACTGATGTGTGCCGTCTTCAGCTATAGAGCGAGAAGAGAGGAACACGCACCATTTGCTTTCAGTCATTCTCTCTTTTTTTTGAAATATATATAATATTTTCTAAACAGAAGAGAAAAATAGAACAACATTCACTGCCTAACTGATTCTATCTCCTAACAGAGGAAAGAAAGTTTTGACAGGGTGTGTGAAACACACAGAAACAGAATCGCTCTGAAAAAAGAGTTTCTGACGACACCTGGTGACGTATCCATTTATAGCCTGGCCTCAGGTGCATCTAATGATTACATCAACCGAGGCTATAAATTCCGGTCAATGTTCATTGACGTGTTCCACACATTATTTCAGCTCGGCTCACAGCGAAAGCTGTTCCCCGTAGCGCTTAGCAGCGCAACATCAAAGTGAAGCCTTTTGTAAAGGGAACAGGGTATGGTAGGACACATGTATTTGCATTGTACAAAAAATACATAATTATCAAGAGGACAAGACCCACAAGTTTCTGCTTCTACTGAGTGAAATACATCATGTTATACTTCTACATTTAATACAATTCATTCACATTATGCACGCTCACGGATAACAGTGTTACAAATCGGATTACATATGGCTTAGGTCTAAAAAGATTAATCGATGTTATTGACATTAAAAAAATGTCTACAAAAATTTTAGCTGTCGAATAGTTTAAATCTCATTTAACGTAACATTAGATCACATTAAACGCTAATGATGATGCGCAAGAGCAGCACTGCAGCTCACGCATGACTGAGGAGAGGAAGAAAACAGCTCACAGTCCAGATGCACTCTAAACTTTCCAAACAGATTCAGGTGATGTAGAGCGCAAAGTATGAGGGAATTATAATGCAAAAATACAAAATAAGGAAATACCGAAGCACTCGTTGTGGAATAAGCAGAGCCGGAGCTGTCACTCCTCTGAAGCAAAAATTGCACATCAAGCATATTTAAAGGAAACACCTGGATTTACATCTTAAATGCAGTTATATTTAATGTGTTATAGCTTTTTAATAAAATAATACAGAAGAGGGTCATGTAAATAACTACAAACTCCGAAACTGGCATTTTTCTGTGCTCTTGTATGAGCTGCGTGAATGTCTCGATCTAAGGGGGGAGAGATTGAAACTGCACCCATCTGCGGCACACTCTGTCGCGGGGATGCTCGTCCCTCGAGCACGCATGCTTAATGCAGCTAGATTATTACATGATGGCACACAACTTATTGAATCATAATATATGTCACTGCGTTTCTTATTGTGAAGAAAACTGGCAATACACAGCTTTATTAAAAAGAGCAAAATTGTTTTTTGTGAGTTAAAGATGGATTGAAGTGATCAGAAAGGTGAGAGTTAGACTTCGCCCCATTATACACTGCAACAATATACGTTTTTGTTTTGGCTTGTTTTCCAAAATAAATATCTAAAACTCCTTTAAAACAACATACATTTTCTTTAGCTGCTATACTGCAGAACAAACAATTGTTATATGAGAATGTTAAATATAATATTAAAAATACAAATATTTTAAAATATCAAAGAAATCCTTAAAAAAAAGATGCATTCACCTGAGAAGCATCATATAAGATATTTAGACTTGCTTGTAGAGAATAGACCTTGAATATAAGTATATTTAGTCTTTACTGCACTCGCAGAAATATAACTAAGTGAAAAATACACTTATATACAAAATACACTTATATTTAAGATACATTCTCTTAAAGCAAGTCTAAATATCTTATATGTTGCTTCTCAAGTAAATGTATCTTGTTTTAAGGATTTTTAGACCATTTTAAATGGAAAACAAGACAAAAACACTTGATAAAAATAGGATATTTTGAAGTGAATTTCTTTACTGAATTAAACATAATAAAAAATATGTTTTTTCCTTTAATTCAGTGAATGTAATTTAGAGGTATTTTTAAAAGATGATTTTGTCCTCTTTATTGTTAGCGAGCACGTTTAATACAACCTTTTAAGCCATGCACAAGCTGAATAATCGTTTAAGGGCTAATTAGTCAAATAATCATTCTAATAATTGTTATATTATTAGTTTATCAAAATAATCATTAGTTGCAGCCTTAAAGTGGATGCAAATAGTCCATTTATAATCATGCGTCTCTGTGGGATGTTTAATTAACATAGTTCCAGTTTGAAGAAGTGTCATGCTGGAGAATCTATTTAAAAGCTTCATATGCCAATTTACCTCATATATTTTAGGCGACATGGAAAAGAGTGTGGAGGGGATTAATTTTTGTGTGTGTAAGGTGAACTTTATCTCTGTCTGGCCAATTCCAATATCTTGAAATATCACGGCTAAAAGCAATTATTGGTGAGTATAAATTTAAATCTAGTGGACATTGACTGTAATATTAAACTAGTCTTTGGCCTACTCTGCTGGAGAAACAATGATTTAAGTCTTACCTCTGAAAAGGCAGAGCTAATACATTTTCTATGTCTTGTTGCTATCTTTTGAAAAGTCTGAGAGTAAATACTGTACTAAATTATGTGCATCCAATGCGATGGAGTTGCTGGACTGAAAATCACCTTTTTATCCTACATACCATTAATACCAACCACATTCACGTCATAAGTTTACTGATAGCAATGGAAAACAGGCCAGCAGAATCTTGCTGATCCATTTGGTTTGCTGGCACAATATGCAACTGCATTTTATATTCCATAAAGCACCATGATAATTACCATACCTTTTGCAACTCATCCAAAATCGCTGGGTTTGTAGGCATACATAAATATTTTACAATCATGTAAATATATGTTCAGCTCTATTTGTGAGGGCCAAAGTTTTAAAATTTTCCTCACTAGTAAAGTAAAACATGACAAATATTTATTATTTATACATATACTTTATACATGTACACTCATTGAGCACTTTATTAGGAACACTATGGTGCTTATAAAGTGCCCAATGTGGTCTTCTGCTGTTGTAGCCCATCATTCTCAAGGTTCGACGAGTTGTGCATTCTGAGATGGTATTCTGCTCACTGCAATTGTACATATTTGTTTTCTCAGTTATGGTAGCCTTTCTGTAAGCTCGAACCAGTCTGGCCATTCTCAGTTGACCTCTTATCAACAATTCGTTTCCATCTGCAGTCCTGCCTCTCACTGGATGTTTTTGTTGTTGTTGTTGTTGTTTGTTTTTGGAGCCATTCTGAGTAAAATCTAGAGACTGTTGTGCGTGAAAATCTCAGGAGATCAGCAGTTACAGAAATATTTAAACCAGTCCATCCGGCCCCAACAATCATAAAACGGATCAAATTTTTTCAAATTCTGATGGTTAATGTGAACATTAACTGAAGATCCTGACTGATTTTATCTGCATGATTTTATGCATTGCACAGCTGCTTCACAATTGGCTGATTAGATAATCGCATGAATAAGTAGGTGTACAAGTGTTTGTAATAAAAGTTCTAAGTGAGTATATATTTATACATCGATCAGCCACAACATTAAAACCAACTGCCTAATGTCCTCCTCGTGCCTCCAAATCAGCGCCAACCCGCATCTCAGAATAGCATTTTGAGATTGTATTCTTCTCACCACAGTTGTACGTGTATTACAATTATTTGAGTTACCGTAGACTTTGTAAGTTCAAACCAGTCTGGCCATTCTGGATGTTTTTTTTTTGTTGTTGTTTTTTTTTTGGCATAATTCTGAGTAAATTCTAGAGACTGTTGTGTGTGAAAATCTCAGGAGATCAGCAGTTACAGAAATACTCAAACCAGCCCGTCTGGCACCAACAATCATACTACCAGACCTGCCAACCTGTACGCATTTTGCATAACAAGTACGCATTTTGACATCAAAGTACGCTGGTACGATCTGTCACTCTAAACTACGCAAAAAGCTGGTGATGACTTTTTGTTCAATTGTGCATGTGCAGTACTCAAGTCTAGCAGCAAGAGGCAGCAGCATCTAGCCTTCTGAAAAGCAAAAAAAAGAAGAAGAGTTCAACCAATCATAGCACTGGGTTCATTCTGCCAACTATCAAGTGGAGTTGATTGACAAAAGCAGAATGTCAATCATTTCAAGAGATTGCAAATCGATAGCAACACAAAATAGGTTTTATCCCCTCTCATTCTTCCTCCATCTGGATGGTTCCTCAAGTGAGGACTGTGCTTTTAACTCCTTTGCAAAGGTAAACGGGCTGGGGTGGATGTGGAAAGTTGAAATTGTGAACTGAGTAAATTTAATGCAGACCTGCCAAACTTGGGAAAATATTTAACTTTAATAACGTTAGCCAAACGTTATGCAAATTGCAAGCTAGCTTGCTTGTTCAGCAGGCATTTAAGGAACATAACGTTAAGTTATATGGTCCGTGTATCACAGATGGTTAAACCTGATTTTCCATAGTAGCCTACCGTATTCATAATTATTATGGAGCCAAACTGTAATGAGAGGAGCAGATCATGTCAGGATGAAAAAAAGCGAGCGCATGCACCGCATAAATAACGTTACCTAGAAAGTTACCGGGAGAGGTGTGTGTGTGTGTGTGTGTGTGTGTGTGTGTGTGTGTGTGTGTGTGTGTGTGTGTGTGTGTGTGTGTGTGTGTGCCTTGCGGTTAAAATAACTATGACGTCAGATGAGGAGGACACTGACAGGGAGGGAGAGAGCAACAGACCTAAAAAGAAGCAAAAGTTCCTCAGAAGTTACTCACAAAGTATCAGGAGCAATAGCTGTGCCTCCGCCCCCCAAAACTGCCAAATCGTATATTTTGCACATTGTGCAATTACGATTTTCACGTCCAAGGAGATTCAGCTAGGTAATAATGTGGCTAAACCTATTTTGTTTTATTGAATAGGCTACATATTTTTCAATTAGGCCTATAATATGTGTGCCTATATTAGCTGATTAAATTATTAAATACAATGGAAAACCTGAAAAGAAACTTGGGATTTATTCATAATTTGTTTTTTTTGTTTTTTTTTACACATTACAACACAAGTTTCTGTAAATATTTTAAAATGAAAACATATATTACAATAAAGAAAATACATGATTTAAATTTTTATTAGATAATTGAATGCAATTAATTATGGTTATCAGTATCAGCACACATCTCATACAATTAAATATTAATTATGAAAATTGTTTTAAGCAGTTATACTTAAACTTTTGACTTTCACTGTATATTATAATACAGCCTAGTGCAGTGCAAGTTTGTAAAATATTAAAATAAAATATGTAGTTTTTTTTTTATTGTTTTCTTCATAGCCAATTTATATGTTGAATAACTTGATGATATTGTGGTGAGTAGGAAAAGGAGGTGTGCAAATCGGAGTGGTGCAAAAGCATGTGAACGTAGTGTTACACTATTGTGGTACTCAAAATATTTTCTCATGGTTGGCAGGTCTGTACTACGGTTGAAATCACTGAGATCACATTTTTCCCCTTTCTGATGGTTGATGTGAACATTAACTGAAGCTCCTGACCCATATCTGCATGATTTTATGCACTGCTGTCACACAATTGGCTAATTAGATAATTGCATGGATGATTGTTGGTGCCAGATGGGCTGGTTTGAGTATTTCTGTAACTGCTGATCTCCTGGGATTTTCACACAAAACAGTCTCTAGTGTTTACTTCTATATGTATAGATATATATATAGACACCAAACAAAATAAATAAATATAATAATGAAACAAGCATTTGTATTACCCCCTGATGTTTAGCTTTTTGTTTACACACATTATGATATTGTCAAATAAGACCCTATCTTATTAGATGTCTTATTTGATGGAGCTAACAAAAATGCTGATACATGTCAATGCTGCTTATTTGTGTGTGTGTGTGTGTGTGTGTGTGTGTGTGTGTGTGTGTGTGTGTGTTGGCATGTTTATGTGGTTCACTAGGACAATTTTTGTAGGTTATAAACTGGTAATTACAAGGTTATTATGCTATAAATGTGGTTTATGAGGACATTTATGGTGTCCCCATAATTTAAATAGCTTAAAAAAACATATTAAACTATGTTTTATTGAAAATGTAAAAATGCAGAAAGTTTTTTGAGGGGTAAGTTTAAGGGATATAATCTACTGTATAGTTTGTACAGTATAAAAATCATGTCTATGGAAAGTCCTCATAATGATAGGTAGACCAACGCGTGTGCGTGCGTGTGTGCGTGCGTGTGTGTTTGTGTGTGAACAGTCTCTCTCTCATACACACTCACACTCAATTCCATTTTGATAAAAGTACTTTATTGGCATCATTGAGTTTACATACAATATTACCAAAGCATTAATTAACAAAACAATTACTGAAAAGAAAATCAAATATGATAATAATAAAATTTGACAGAATAACAGTAAACAAAGATAAAAATAAGGTGCCAAGCAATGAATAAAGTGTAAAATCACAAATCACAAACAGACAACAATTGTAATTCTGATGTAGTCTTTCTTTTGTAATTAAAAATTAATAGACACACAAACTGACACAGACACCGTGCAAAGCATTCTCTCTGGATGGTAGGGTTTTATTGTAAATAAGTTATGCTCTACTGTGTCCCAATTACTTTATTACTGCACTCTGCAGCAGCATAAGTTTAAATCTGTACGTTGAAGTTCAAGTACTTTATGATAATTTCTCTCCCGTGTGACAGGGGATAAAACAAAACACTGTGTCTTCTGAACTGCAGGTAGACCACTGAAGTAAAGATAGATTGTGGTTCAATATTCAGAATATATTTGCCTATAAATCCACTGTGCGCTGCTGTAGACATGAAAATAATATCTCCTGTTATTGTTCACTATTTGTGAATTCAGGTGACGTGGTCCTCCGGTCCATAATTGGTGTTTTTGTCATAGCTTCTCTTCATTTTTTAATGCGTAATGCTCAAAAAGTTGTACACCTAGAAAAGTGAAACCACTTTCATCTTAAACAGTTTGATTTGTGTGGGGTTTTTTGGGGGTCTTTTTTTCACAGCAAAGGTTTGTCTGTCAACTCTTGTTAAGTCCACATGTTGGGAAGGTGAAAAATAACAAATAAATTGTAATGGCTATTTCCATTAAACCATAGAAATTGTGACCTTACAAATTCAGTTGTTTTCACGAATTTTGAAAACTTTCACAATCACATTTCACCACTTTTGATTGCATCTTACTATCCTAATTGCCTTGTATAATAAGAACAATATCGGTTGTGTCAATAATTGTCTTTTGCCATAGAGAACTAGTATGATCTAGACAGGACATACTAGACTCAAATTGTTCTTCATGATCTGTGAAATGCTTCACAGTTCAGTTAATATAGGTCAGCCAATATTTCACGTTTCTGAGACAATAACGTATTAGAGAAATCGGTATTTAGGCATTGGGAGGTGATATTCTTTAAACACTTATAATAAGTAAGAACAATACTTTCAGATATAATTGCATTTGTGAAAAACTTCACAAATGGATTTCATTAATTTTGATGGAAAACTGCATATTTGCATTGGAAAATATTAATGATATATGCCAAAAATAAAAAATAGTAAAATGCCTATAATTGAGCTCTCATACTCGTTCTAGGATTAAATTGATCTTCATGATTTGTGAACTTTCACAAATAGCATTTACTCATTTAGTTGTCTTCATACATATTGACACTGTAAAATATTGAAATTATAAACTGAATAATACAAAAAAATTATTATTATTCATAACAAAGGTCACCGTTTTTGTTTCAAAATAATAATAAATCAAGTTTTGTCTTTGCCTATGAAATTGATCATCGTGAAACAAGTAGATCATCTCCCATGTCCTGGACCACCGATTATTCTGGTGAGCAGTTAAGTCCTGAAGTCAAACAAGAATTAAAAGACTAAAATGGCTCTGTGAAAATGTCATAAATCATGAGTATCTATACCTAGTATGACCTGTATGGGTGACCATTGTTAAGAGTAAAATGCATTTTATTAGTTATACAGCTTATAATTTATATATTTTACTGTGTCAATATGTATGACGGCAACTAAATGAGTAAACTCGTTTTGAAAAAATTTGTGGAAGTTCACAAATCATGAAGATCAAATTAAGCCTAGTATGAGAGCTCAATTATTGGCCTTTCACAATTTTTTGGCTTAGATCATTAATATTTCCCAATGCAAATATGCAGTTTTTCATCAAAATTAATGAAATTCATTTGTGAAATTTTTCATAAATGCAATTATATCTGAAAGTATTCTTACTTAGTATAAGTGTTTAAAGAATATCACCTCCCAATGCCTAAATACCGATTTCTCTAATACGTTATTGTCTCAGAAACGTGAAATATTGGCTGACCTATATTACCTGAACTATGAAGCATTTCACAGATCATGAAGAACTATTTGAGCCTAGTATGACCTGTCTAGATCATAGTTAACCTTTTCTGTGTAAAGTTATAGACAATTTTACAACTTCCTTGCCATGATGATATAATGTCAACAAACCCTATAATTACTATAAAAATGACTATAAACACTAAAACCCTAAAACGACCATAAAAATTAATATTTAAACTAATTTACTGCTCAAATTATACATGAGTTTTAACAGAAGAATTAATGCTTTTAGTGCTTTTATAAAATGTCTTTGTTGAAACCCTCCAAAAATGTGCCAAATTCACTTACATTGTTAGTGTCTCACTGTAACAGATTTCTGATTGTTTAAAGAAGAGGAGGGATGAAACAAAATAAAAAAAAATTGATAATCAATTATATACAAAAGTTAGTTCCGATCCTCAAATCTGATTGGACGAGAGACGTTCCATGAGCACTGATGGTCTGAAAGGATCAGCACTCGGACACTTCACTGTGTGTGTGTATCACTCCGCTTGTGTTCGTGCCATTCTAAACTAAGGTGTAAGAGCAGTATATATCTGTTAGGAGTTACTGTCTTTATTTTTGAAATTACATATGTTAGCCAGCAGGTGGTGGGAAAAGATAATTTTGTGTGTTATATGAGCCAGTTGGTGACGTAAAGTGAATCTGTCATTGTTTACATAGAATAGCGCTCCGTGATCGCTCGTATTACCACTACATTACTTAAGCTAGGACATTGTTTTAAACGGCTTTAAATGAATAATTTCAGGATTAAGGCTCATTAAAGCTGAGAGACACAATGGACTGTTTGATTACACAACTCGAGGCGCTTCCAGAGTTTCCACATTGGATACACACTGTTTAAAAATGGCAGAGGACATCGCTGTTTTCTATAGTGATCGACTCTTAAAACAGTGACCCGCTTAAAACATATATTTTATGTAGTACTGCCCTTCAAAAGCTACTTTACACAAAATGTACTATATAATTTACACAAATCATCCTGTTCAAATGTTTGCATCCCCTTGGTTCTTGTGTTGCCTCCTTGAGCAACAATGAATGCTTGCACCTTTTTTAATAGTTGTGTATGTGTCCATCAATTGTCCTAAATATCAAAAGCTGGATGTCTACATCATTTAGCCAAAAATATCCCAAATGTGCAGAAAATGCTGGGAAACCAAAGAATGTACAGTATTTTTATTGAGAAAAGTGTGCAGCTTCACAGCTCAGGACAAAGCAGGGACACATTAACAATTATTACACAAACAGTCATTAATCATAGAGAAAGCAACACACCATATTAAAGGGTTTGCTCTTGTGCCAGTAGCTCTAAAGCTTGTGTGCAGTCTGTCTCATGAATGCGCACAGGAGATCAACTGTCAGTGAAGAGTTTTGTGTCCTTTTGAAGCTTTTGAAGTGGTTACCATAAACTGCCATGGTGTGACATCATTGAGCATATATATATATATATTTTTTTTTTCACAATTTCTCCCTTTGTGTTAAAAAAAAGAAAGAAAATCATATGGAGTTATAACAACACAGGGGTGAGTAAACAATGACTGAATTTGACTTTTTTGGTGAACTAATCCTTTTAGAAACAAGGGAATATAATCCTTTGAACCGGATCATTTGTTTAAAATCAGTAACCATTTTGTCTTGTGGAATATATGTGAGTATCTGTTGTCAACTAACTTTTTCAAAGTAGTACTAAATACATTTGTATGATACCTCTTATTTTTTTAAACGATAACACATGGACGCATCAGGGTTTTATGTGCATAAACAGTGCGTTGAACTGCCCCACGTTTTCCGCAAATTAGCAATCATATCAGTGTTAAATGGCCCTAATATTAGCAGTGAGCTTTACCAGTGTTTTCGGATGTAGCATTTGCAGTCAAGTCTTGAAATGTAACTTCTCAGTGAGTGCTAATTACTACTATGTTGACTCATTATTTTCCAAAACTTGTCAGCAAAAAAAAGACAAAAAAGGAATCTCAGTGTATATTATTTCTTTAGATTGGGATAATTTGAGATAAAACTAAACTAAATTGAAAGGACAAATTTAAATTTAAATTGAAGTAGAAATAAAAAACGAAATAAAAATTGAAACATAATAACTCAATAATGACTAACGCAGCTTTCACTTTCTTTTGTCTATGTTTGAATGGAGGGGAAAAAGAAACAAATAATTGAAATGTCAATAGGACACAATAAGAAGTGTGTTGAAGGTGTAACCCGCACAAGAATAGACAGTCACAATGTCGAATACAAACAGCTTTATTAATTACAAAGCATGCAACAGTACAAAAAAAGGGCAAATCCAGTGAAGAGTTGTCAAGGGAAGCGTAGGGTCAAAAGCCGGGGAATCAAAGTATAAACAAGGGGCAAATCCAAAGAGAGAGGTTGAGGAAAGCGTAGGGTCAAAGCCGGGGTAATCAGAATGAGTAGCGGGAAGGACTAAACAGGGGAGCTAGGGGAACAAGAGAGCTGGCAAGCTAAGGGGTAACGAATCACAGGTGGGTCAAAACTAGACGAGACTAGCGGGGGCAAAGACACGGGAATCTAAATACAATAACCAACCCCCGTGAAACGGATGTGCTGTGGTATTTATAGGGGAAGGTGCAGGTATAAACAATGAAAGGTGATGAGACGAGTGCAGGTGAAACTAATGTGCAGGAGTGCAGATGACGCGAGTGCAGGTGGTCATAATGTTCTTGGGATTGGGAGCGGGAAGCAAGCGAGGAGGGAGACCTGCTAATGAGCATGGGAGCTCGTAATAGCAAAACGAGTGTGCAATCTCGAATGAGCAAAACGGGCGTGGAAGCCCGAGGGAGGAAAAAGAGCGTACAAGCTCAAGGGGGCGGAGCGAGGGAGCGGGGTTCGTGACAGAAGGACAGTTTTGTCTTCATAAACCTAAAGCATATGCTTTCATTCTGAAACCACTTTGAAGTTGTTCAACAGGAAACTAATCATAAAATATTTATATATGAAAGGCAACAGAGGTGTTTTTGTTACATTTATATTGACACACTGTTTTTCTTAGTTGTGAAAGTTAAAATAATCTTAAAATATTGACGTTGAGTTTATGGTTACAATTTTAATTCAGATTCATGAACAGATTAATTCAGACTCAACTCGGACTCTGCCTGTTATGGACTCTGTCTTGAGTCAGACTCTGCCCCTTTTGGACTCGGACTCAACTTGGACTCGATTTTTTACAGACTCTTGACTTGACTCTGACTCGACTAAGGTGGACTCAAACCCAACACTATATATTAGTATTATATACTTGTAGTATTTTAAAGATTGATATATTGGAATTTAAGTGCAAAATTTAGATAAATTAGCTGCAAAAATAAAGGGCATCTTGTGGAACACTTGCTTCTGTTTCACACAAGAATATAAAAGATTTGGTGCCTGGGTAGCGCAGCAAGTAAAGATGCGACTCCATGTGAGGTAGTTAGCAAGTTCAAATCCAGGGCTTGCTGAGTGACTCCAGTCAGGCTTCCTAAGCAACCAGTTGGCCCGGTTGATAGGGTGGGTAGAGTCACATTGGGTTAACCTCCTCGTGGTCACAATAATGTGGTTCTCGGCCTCGGTGGGACGCATGGTGAGTTGTTGAGCCTCCACTAAAGCTATTTCTCAGCTGTAATGCACTAAACAAGATGTGCGGATTGACGGTCTCAAACACGGAGGCAACTGAGGTTCATCCTTGGATGAATCAACTTGGATTGAGGGGAGTCACTATGCCACCATGAGGATTTAAGCACATTGGAAATTGGGCATTCCAAATTGGGGAGAAAAGGGGGAAAATCCAAAATAAATTAAAAGAAAAGAAAAGACTGAGCAAAAGCTTGTCCTTGAATAAATTATTTATTCAATTACGATAATGCCAAATGTACATGTGCACAATAAAAAAAATTATTCTGTGCTTGTGCATTGTGGGATTTAAATTTATCCAAGTGGCTTGAGTGTTTTGACTATGTTCACCAAAATTTGTGCAGATCCATTTAATGGTTCGTTCAGTGACCATTTCTGGTGATGCCACCTGGTGATGTCTTGTGTGAAATGAGTTAGTCACTGAATCAATTATCAAAAGAAACATTTTATCCTTTAAAATGTGTGTCTACAGACCTACAAAGAGACTTTAGTTGAGGTTTTAAGCATTATAAGAACAAAGCAAATCTATCATTTCCCTACAGTTTGTGAGCTGCTGAGAATGACTTTTATGAAAAGACAACAAATATAGTCTTATAATAATTATAAGTTTCAATAACATCTGTAAGTTTTCATGTATGAAAATACCTGTCAACATACCTATTTACTTCAGTAATATGCATAAGTGTTCTAAAAACACAGCCAATCTATCTGATTTCTTACAGTTTGTTGAGTATTTAACGTAGATCTAGTAATTAAATTGCCAAAAAGAACCGATCAAACTTTTACCTCACAAACATAATGTAAAAAGCATAATGTAATGAAGACTTGTGGGCTGATATAATCTCCACTTACAATGTGTGCTTAAAAGAAGGATTGTCTTTTGTTTTCTGCTGAACATTTCATGTAATGTTGCCAATCAAGAATGATATGTCGATAAATATCTCGTTTCTCATCTCATCTTTTCTCAATAGATTATTAATTTAGTTCAACACCAATGCTGATTAAAAAAACATGGATAAATGAGCATTGTTGAAAGCAAAACTTTGTAGAAATGAATGGAGCCGCATTGATTAGACTGTCTGACTGACTGTCTATTACATAAGTGTCAACTCGTGAAACTCACCTTTGATTGTCTGGATGGTTGCTCAATCAGCCCAAAGTAACAAAACACAAATAATTCTGTATCAAATCCACAATTTGGACTCTGTATTGGTTTAGCTCAGAAAAGTGTGGGGGACCAAATCACCATTTTTAAAGAGTTCAGGGGATGTGTCCCCCATGTCCCCCCTGACTGCTATGCCCTTGAGACTGACCATGGGTAGAAGGACTCTGGTGTGTGTGTGTGTGTGTGTGTGTGTGTGTGTGTGTGTGTGAGCTATTATGATACAGTAGCTAGTATAATAAAAATCATAACAATTTTCATCTCAATGTAATGTATATTTATTATACCATGAATAACATAAAGCAAATATTTTTTTAAGAAAGTTAATCACAGAAAATAGCTGAACATTTTTTGGATAGTTTATTTATGATTAACTATTTTTTTGTGAATATAGAAAAGGTTTGACAATGCCCATTTTTGCTATGCTTAGAAAAATATTCTCAAATTTATGAAAGTGAATATTTTAGGGTGATATTTTCAGATAATAATTTTTCAATCATTAAAGAATGTTGAAATAAAAAAAATACAGGTTACTTGAAAAATTGCTACATTTGCTCCAAAAGTGTTAGCAATTAACGTTTGGTTACGTATGTAACCTCCGTTCCCCGAGGGAGGGAACGACACGTTGTGTCGGAGAAGCGACACTAGGGGTCTCTCTTGAGTGCCGATATTCACCTCTGATCTTATTGAAAAGGGCCAATGGGAGTTGGCAGTCGGTATTTGCATACCCCGCCCCCAGACATATGGGTATTTAAGCGGGGCAAATACGGGAGTTCATTCAGGATTTTTCTGAGGAGCCGGAAATGGTCCGGCCACAACAGTGGCTCGGTTCAGCGACATGGCGGAGGAAAGACACAACGTGTCGTTCCCTCCCTCGGGGAACGGAGGTTACATACGTAACCAAACGTTCCCCTTCTGTCGCTCTCTCCACGTTGTGTCGGAGAAGCGACACTAGGGGACCCATTCCAATCTTGTCATGCGCTGAACCTTGTACGTGGACCGCCGATACAGAGGCGGGCAGGGATTTCATCCAGTGTACCCTTCCCCAATGCCCCATAAGAACATCGGAGTCCTTCTAGTTACCCTGGGAGGGGAACAAGGCGATGTTAGCTAACATGGGAACGGGCCAGCCTGGCTGGGCCTCTTTTCTCTCTATGTTTCTCGCATAGAGCAATCACGGCCGGGGCCCTTACACGCATATAGGGAAGGGGGTCTTACCCAGACCCTGCGGAGACCACACCTGCCCTTTTTCTTGGGGAGGAAAAGTGGTAGACACGTCACACGGCCGTCTTAGGGCTCGTGTGGAAAGTATGGTGCGGTGGTAGATCCAGCCTCGAAAGGGGGAATTGCTACAGCACGGCGACCGAGGCAGCTGTAACTGCCTAAGGGAGACACGGTGGTCCGCTCGTAAGGGGACAGAACCGTGGAATTACACACAGGGGGAGTCCGAACAGGAGGCTTTCTTATTTTACCTGTGGAGCCCCTATACCAGTACGGGGTGGCCATCAGGGTACCCGCAGTGGCTTGGGTCGGCGAGTTCCTCCGCTGAACCGCGGACCCGGAGGGCTGGGGACGAATCGACCAGGGGCCCGACTCGGAGTGGGGCGCCCTGGGAAGAAGGCGCACTACTTTACCTTGACGTCAGGAAAAGGGCGCTGGGCGCAAGCGATCCACCCGGCCGGTCGGTTTACGTGTTACCGAGTTCTACGGGCTCGGACCTGAGAAAACACGAGACGCAACCGACTCAACGCGGAAGTTGTAAAACCTTGCGAAGGTGTTGGGTGTTGCCCAACCCGCGGCTCTACAGATGTCTGCTAGGGAGGTGCCCTTGGCCAGTGCCCACGAGGACGGAACACCCCTTGTTGAGTGAGCTCGGCCGTAAGGGTAGGGGCACGGCTCGTAAGGGGACAGAACCGTGGAATTACACACAGGGGAGTCCGAACAGGAGGCCTTCTTATTTTACCTATGGAGCCCCTATACCAGTACGGGGTGACCATCAGGGTACCCGCAGTGGCTTGGGTCGGCGAGTTCCTCCGCTGAACCGCGGACCCGGAGGGCTGGGGAGGAATCGACCAGGGGCCCGACTCGGAGTGGGGCGCCCTGGGAAGAAGGCGCACTACTTTACCTTGACGTCAGGAAAGGGCGCTGGGCGCAAGCAATCCACCCGGCCGGTCGGTCTTACGTGTTACCGAGTTCTACGGGCTCGGACCTGAGAAAACACGAGACGCAACCGACTCAACGCGGAGGTTGTAAAACCTTGCGAAGGTGTTGGGTGTTGCCCAACCTGTGGCTCTACAGATGTCTGCTAGGGAGGTGCCCTTGGCCAGTGCCCACGAGGACGCAACACCCCTTGTTGAGTGAGCTCGGCCCGTAAGGGTAGGGGCACGGCCTGGGTGTGATAAGCCAGTGTGATGGCATCGACAACCCAGTGGGCGAGCCTCTGTTTGGAGACGGCATTCCCTTTCTGCCATCCCCCAAAGCAGACAAAGAGCTGGTGTGCCACCCGGACCGGGAGGCCTCAGTTGTGACCAGGACGCGTCGGGACACCTGCTGCAGGGGCACTCCTGCCCATAAAAAGCAGAGGTCTTTTCAGGGTCGGAGTGTTTTGAGGCAGGCGGGGATGATCCTTACCCGATACGTGCCGCGGTGCCATGCTTGTCTCGGGACTCGAGTATGGAGCCAGTGCTGGAGTGGTCTCATATGCATCAACCCCAGCGGCGCGACCGCCGCGGAGGACGCCATATGCCCCAGGAGCCTCTGGAAAAGTTTTAGAGGGACTACTGTGCCT
This sequence comes from Xyrauchen texanus, assembly GCF_025860055.1. Taxonomy (NCBI): domain Eukaryota; kingdom Metazoa; phylum Chordata; class Actinopteri; order Cypriniformes; family Catostomidae; genus Xyrauchen; species Xyrauchen texanus. The sequence goes on along the minus strand of NC_068302.1, from coordinate 21,069,713 downwards.
GGCTTGAAGGAAGGGAGGCAGTCCAGCACCGACTGTCATTGAGACTGAGTCTAACTCCAGCCCGAGAAAAGAGATGCTCTGAACCGGAGTGAGCTTGCTCTTTTCCCAGTTGCCCTGAAGCCCCAAGCGGCTGAGGTGCCGGAGCACCTGGTCTCTGTGTGTGCATAGTAACTCTCGAGAGTGTGCTAGGATGAGCCAGTCATCGAGGTAGTTGAGAATGCGGATGCCGGCTACTCGTAGCGGGGCAAGGGCCGCCTCTGCGACTTTCGTGAAGACGCGAGGGGACAGAGACAGGCCGAAGGGGAGGACTTTGTACTGAAACGCCTGGCCGTCGAACGCGAACCGTAGGAAGGGTCGGTGTCATGGCAGATTTGAGATGTGGAAGTACGTGTCCTTCAGGTCCACCGATGCGAACCAATCTAGATGCTGAACGCCATCCAGAATATTTCTCTGCGTAAGCATTTTGAATGGGAGTTTTAACAAGGCCCGATTGAAAACTCGCAAGTCCAGGATTGGTTGTAAGCCGCCGCCTTTCTTGGGTACAATGAAGTAAGGGCTGTAGAAACCCTTCCTCATTTCGGTTGGAGGGACGGCCTCTACCGCGCCCTTGGCTAAGAGGGTCGCGATTTCCGTGCGCAGGGAACTGGCGTGCTCGCCGTGTACTTCGGAAAAGCGGACGCCCCTGAAGGGGGGCGGGAGCCGGGCAAACTGAATTGCGTAACCGAGTCGAATGGTCCGGTGCAGCCAGCGTGATGCGTTGGGAAGCGAAAGCCACGCTTCCCAGCTCTGCGCTAGGGGCACCAAAGGGACGAGTATTTTGGACGTACCGGCGGGGCCTCGCAGCGGGCGGAACAGGTAATGCAGCGTCGGGCGGCTTCGTTGCGGCCTGAGGCTGAGGTGCTGAGAATAGACTCAAAGCACTTACCTTGCTCCGCGCGCCCGGCAGGGGGCGGGTTCTTGACTGAGGAGGAGGTCTGATGTTGGCGTCCTCTGGACTCGTCTGAACCGGCCGGCAGGGGGACAGTCGTGGGCATGCGGAAGGCGGGATCGCCGCGTCCGGTGTACTGGGACTGTTGTGATCTGAAAGCACATTGCCGTGAAAACGGCTTTTGCGGGCCAGGTGACCCAGAGGCAAAGGAAATAGCTCTTTTATTGAGAATGTGGGTACCACAGCCCCCATCAGGGGGTGTGGCAAATGAAAAAACAAAGGATTCTCCTCCCGGTCCTCCACCGGGGGACGGAGCAGTCTTACCACCTCCGGAGCTAACGTCTTCGGCTCTGGGTCGGCTGTCTCAGGAACGCTTGGGAGCCTTCCGGGTCCTGGAGGGGGTTCGTGAGACAGGGGGCGTGCGCCGCCTGCGGAGTGCTCGACGTTGGGGCAGAGAGCTGGGCCCGGGTTGAGGTGGAGCAGGAGCTGGTTTCCTCGCAGGGGGACGCCCTCGGCGGGCAGACGGGGCATGGCCCGTAGCGGCAGGTCCGCGGCGGGGCATGATGTGCGAAATGGCCTCCGTCTGCTTCATCACCGCGGAGAACTGTTGGGCGAAGTCCTCGACGGTGTCACCGAAAAGGCCAATCTGGGAGACAGGTGCGTCCAGGAAGCGGTTTTTGTCAGCCTCACACATCTCGACCAGGTTGAGCCAAAGATGGCATTCCTGGACCACTAGGGTGGCCATCGTCTGTCCGAGTGCCTGCGCTGTGGCCTTCGTCGCTCTCAGGGCGAGGTCGGTTGCTGAGCGCAGTTCCTGCAGCACCTCAGGATCAGGTCCACCCCCGTGCATGTTTCTGAGAGCTTTGGCCTGGTGGACTTGCAGGAGGGCCATCGCATGCAGGGCGGAGGCAGCGCGTCCAGCCGTAGTGTAGGCCTTCGCGTTAAGCGAGGATGTTGTCCTACAGGGCTTGGATGGGAGTACGGGGCGAACCCGCCAGGATGTAGGGCTACCGGGGCATAGATGGTGCGCAACTGCCCTATCAACGTGGGGAATCGCGTCATACCCGTGGCGCTCTCCGCCGTTGAGGGTGGAGAGAGTGGAGCGGGTGGCACCTAGACGAGCGGAGAGCGGGGCTCTCCACGTAGACGTCAGCTCATCATGCACCTCCGGTAAGAAAGGAACCGGGGGGATGCGAGGCCGCGAACGGCGCACTGCCCCCAGGAACCAATCATCCAACCGAGAAGGCTGTGGGGAGGATGGAGGGTTCCAATCCAACCCCACGCTCAAGGCGGCCCGGGCAAGCATGTCGGACATCTGAGCGTCGGCCTCAGCCTGGGCCTGCTGGCCCAAAGGCGGCAGTCCAGGGGAGTCCTCGGCATCAGACACCGCACTCTCCGATGCAGCGGCGAGCTCATCTGCTTCGGACTCGGGAGGATAGACAGCTGGGCCGTGAGGCGAGCCGCTATCGCCGCGAGCGTGGACGGAGACCAGCGAGCGTGTCGGGGAACGGGAGGTTCGCGGGGGGCTACCCGGCGAAACTGCACCCGCTGCCACCCTCAAATCACCCCCAGCGCCAACCGCACCGTCCTTAATTCCGTGGGAAGAAGGAGCAATGCGGGGTGCAGCTGGGGTGGCTTGCTTTCTGTTGAAAGCGAGCCGCGACCGCAACATGGTCATGGTCATGTTCTCGCAGTGAGAACATGAACCATCCACAAACGCCACCTCGGTGTGATCGCGGCCCAAACACACGAGACAGCGCCTGTGGCCGTCTGAAGCAGAGAGCACTCTACCGCATCCAGGAACGACACAGGGGCGGAAAGGCATCTTGAAAAAGACGCGTCCTTAGAAGGACGTTCAACGCCGCTGTGTTTGCTCTTTTAGAGAAAATTACTCTTTTAGTAAAAAACTCTTTTAATACACAGTGTGTGTGTACGTGTCTGCGCTGTCGAAGCGCTCAGGGGCAACAATGCACGCCGTGCACTGAGAAGGAGAAAGCCGCTGTTGTGCGCCGTCAAGATCCAACAGCATGCAGATCGTCAGAGGAATACAGGAACGTTTAAGTGGCGTGTAACTCTCAGCAAACTGCAGACAGACCATCGGCTCCGAAGAAATTTCCTGAATGAACTCCCGTATTTGCCCCGCTTAAATACCCGTATGTCCGGGGGCGGGGTATGCAAATACCGACTGCCAACTCCCATTGGCCCTTTTCAATAAGATCAGAGGTGAATATCGGCGCTCAAGAGAGACCCCTAGTGTCGCTTCTCCGACACAACGTGGAGAGAGCGACAGAAGGGGAACAGACAGTTAATATGATTTTTCCCCCTGCCAAAATCTGTTGTTATGATACCGTTCAGAGTGTCAGATATTGTGTAGTTAACTGTATTTAATGAAAATTACATACTATTGAATTGCTTTGAGCAAACATTGCAATTGTGTGTGTGGGCGGGTTATGTGTGGTTTTTGAGGACATTGTTTTAGGTTACAAACTGGTAATTAGAGGGGTATTATGCTATAAATGTTGTTTATGAGTACATTTCTAATGTCCCCATAATTCAAATTGCTCAAAAAACATACTAAACGATGTTTTATTGAAAATGTAAAAATGCTATAGTTCGTTCGTTCAGTATGAAAATCGTTATGTCTATGGAGAGTCCTCATAATGATAACTGCACCAACATGTGCGTGTGTGCATATATGGCCTCCAGACAGCATTTATCTTGAAGAAGTGAGGTGGAAGGTCTAGCCATTTCTAATAAGAAGCAAAAGCTTACTCGTTGTGATGAGTCGGGTTTAGCATTGCAATGTTATCAGAATTTTACATGAGCATTGTCAATGTCATTGAATATCTTTGATTTGTAGATATGATGTTTGCGAAACAGGCTATCCTCAAAAAATTACCTTGAATCATCTCAAAATGGAGTCATCCGAAAGTGATGAAAATTATGTGTTCTCACACTACTGAGGTGTAATAAATGACAGGCACATATGACAAAATAAAAGTTTTTTGGGCCACTCCCTGAGAAGGTTTGGTGGACAGGGTGAAGCATTGTGAGCAGTTTCTGATTTATTTAACATTTATCAGGCAGCAGCACATTCTCTCAGTCTGACATGCATTCTGAGCATCTTCGTTCCTTCACAGTTCACGTGCACAAAACCATTTATTCATATCAAAGAGAAAGTATAAGCATCAGACGTTATCACACGGTTAGCTAAAGTAAAATGTATTTTGAATAGGAAAGCTTGTTTGCTTTGGTGTTGTGCTTGCATTACTGAAAGTGGAGTGGTCTTTAATTGTATGGTGCATAATTGCCAAAATCGTTTCGCCCAATTAAAAAATGACTGAATCCATTTGACTAGGGAGTGCCATCTTAGGTAAGATGGCGTTAAGAGAAAGTACATGTTGGTCAGTTCCCTCTTAATCTATTGTCCCTTTGGGATGTCTACACTTAAACTCTTGCTCCTTTTCCTTTTCATCATCTTCCCCTGTGAATATGTTTCTTGCACCATATGCCTGAACCCAGCATGATAGCTTTTCCATCTTGCAAGTTTTAGCTAAAAAAAGATGTTTGGAGGTGCACCCCTCGGTTTGTTTACTTTTATTTTGTTCATTTACAGCATTGAAATTTCCGGAGTGGGTGCGTGGTGCGATAGCATTTCAGGAGTCGGGGTCGTGCTTCAGAGCATTAAACTGTATGCAAATTCATGGCAATATTTGCCTGCAAGTCTCATAATAGGATACTTGATGGCTTAAATAAATGTCAGCTATATACACATACATACACACACCCAAGCTTGGCAGGCCTGGTGTGGTGAAAATAAAATAAAGGTGACATGCTGCAGGGAGCCCTGCTCCAGCGAAACGAGTAACATGTTTTTTCTTAAGTTATTTATCGCAAGAGTGCTCATGGAAAGATAGGAAATAAATAAAAAAACTAACAGCACTCATCAGAAGCTACAATCTCCAGCTCTCAAGGTGCTGCAGAGATTTATGGCTTTACAAGTTAGCAATGTATAAACCTTTGAATGTTCAGCGCCAGTAGTTTCAAAGGGCTTATTTGAAGTTGCTTCAACTGCTGAGAGGCGGCAAATTTGAGAGGGAAATTTCTAGGCAGCTCTGAACATGAGTATAGTGTTCAAAACAGGGGGAAAAAATAACAACCTTATTTTACCATTTTTAAGGAACATTTCACACCAAATGCATAGTTGTCTTTGAACTGTTTATATATATATATGTAAAGCTGTTCAATGGAAAGGAGGAGGCGAGAACCGGCTTGGCAGTATAAATAATATTTTAATGATAAACTTAAACAAAAGACACAAACACATTCACATAGCAGACATGCCCGTAAACAATCTCTCTCTCCTGCACCATCTTCCGCAGTCGGCCTTTATCCCTCTCGGAGGCTTGATTAGCCTGATAAGGGAACGGGTGTGTAGAATCACCACCCGGCCCCACCCTCTGCCCTGCCACATTCCTCCCTCGTTCTCTCAGGCTGGAGAGCCCCTGGCATGACATACACCCCCCCCCTCCTTTCCCTGGGGAGGGGCGTGCCTTCCGCCCCGTCTGCCGGCAGGTCATCCCCGTCTACCTGGATGAGGGAGGGGACTAGGGGAGGGAAACAGAAATAAATAAAATAGGGGGGGTACTTCCTGTAACAGTGTAGTATGCCCCAAAAAAACACTGTAAAATTTAAGAGAGAGGGAAAAGGCCAAAGCGGAGCGACATTGAGAGAGAGAGATGAAAAAAAAAAAACGTACTCGCCGGTTCTCTGATACACCATCGCACAGTCCTCGATCACTCCTCCACCCTCTCAAGTGGACGACAGCCGCTCATCCCCATGCGGACCGGAGTCAGACCCACGACCCCCGGCCGACAGAACGCCCCTTTGCATTCCCGGCGACTCCTCTGCCCCTGGCAGCGGCCCTACCTCTCCAGGTGGTCGGGGAGTCACTTCCCTCCTCCCCTTGCGGACGGCAGTCTTCTTTCGACCCCTCCGCCTTTCTGGGGGATGGCAGGGCTCTCCTCCGCCCCTGGCAGTGGCTCCATCGCTCCAGGCGGTTGGGGAGTCCAGTCTATAGGTCGACCGATATGGGTTTTTTCAGGCCGATGCCGATCTTTTGAAATCCGGGTCGGCCGATGGCCGATTAATGCTGCCGATTTATTTTGGCCGATATGTGCTTGTTTTTAACCTCTTATTTGAACCTTTTATTTGAAAGATAAAATGTAACACAAATAATTACTTAAGATAGACAAAATTTCTCAACAAATACATTTATTGAACACTTGACCAATCTGCACTTGTACACTTAAATTAAAAATGCATAATGTAAAAACATATTGTATAAATAATGTATAACAAATATATTAAATAAACAAAGCAGGTGTTACGAACTGCTCCAAGACACAAAGGTTGAGATCCAAATGCAGCTTTAATTAAGGGGCAATCCAGACACGTAATCCAATATTCAGAGCATCCAAGAGAAGCACAGGCATAACTAGGGATGGGTATCGTTAAGGTTTTAATGGTATTACAAGTCTTACCAATACTGCTTATCGATCCAGTACTTTAACGGTATTCTTAACGGTTCTTTTTGTTATATATATATACAACCTCTACATATATATGTTCAGGTGTGGTCTAAAAAAAAATCTAATAAAGTAATCAATTGTAAAATAACACTGCATAGTTTATCATAGATAGATTAATGCTTATTAATGCAGAAGTTATTCATTCAAGAGCTGTAAGTGATTTTCTTGTGTTGTTTGATTCGCAGTAATGGCTCAAACGTCAGCATGTTTATTAGACTGCTTCCCCTTTAAGACCGAGTTCAGATCTAATAGGGTCCTGATGCACCATATTTTCTCCCAACTATTTCCATAACTACGTCCATTTAAGACATAAACTGTGTTTAAGTGAATCTCCAAGCCGGTCATTTTGACATATTTTTGTGTAGGCCTATAGTTGATTGTTTAGACGCGCACATGAAACCCAAAGTAGCCTATACTTTGCTTGTCTAGTTGCGGTCTGTTTCGGAGTGCGCGCCGCCTTGGGAACGGTATCTCTTGCGCTCTTTTTATTATTAAACGCGTCCTGCAATTTAGCAACAGTAGCTAGACTGCATTTTACAACAATCACCGATCGTGCTGATTCTGACGTTAAGTTTGATTTTTAGGGAGAAATGTCAGTGCACCGCTGTGAAGGGAAGGAATTTGTGCTAGACAGAATGCGGCTTATGTATAAATATTCTTTTTATAATCTTTGGAAGGCAAAATCTAAAATAAAATCAGACTAATATCACAGATTTAAAGTGTAAACAGGCTAGGTTTGAATGTTTAGTTCTGGCACTCATTAAGCAGGGCTCGTGTTGTGCTCGCTGTGGCACAGCGTGAGCGAGATCTCTCTCTCTCTCTCTCTCGCTGACTGTGAATAGCTAAATTGCATCACAGACAAATGGTTTCATATTATTATACATAGAAATGGCTGGCGAGATAAAATAACTTTCTCTTTATAGCAATAATAAATGTATTTTCTTAATTTCTCCAGTACCGACAGCAGAACCGATAACGTCCGAGCTTACCAAAGCCAGTCCTTCACTAGCCTATAGTGCGTTGGTATCTTTTTTTATTACTTATTTCTCTGAATTGAGTGACAACCCTCTCAAATATAAGACACACAAACAGAACAAATAAAAGTCTCAGATTCACTGTCTGTAATTGCAAAATTCTTGCTTACTTATTGTGACATGATAGCAACCCTTCTGCTGTGATAATGCAACTTCAACTACGCTATCAATATCCAAAGTAGCCGAACGTGATGTCGTCTATCGCGTTTGTCACGTTTTTTCTTGAAGTTAGCAGTAACATATCAAAAGTTTTTTTATTAAATATAAAGGAGTTATACAAATTGAATCCTTACCGTTTTCTCCAAGGAACTTAGCTCCTTCCTTAGGCACTGGATGAGGTCTGCTCACTCTAGAGGAAAATGACCCTAGGGGCAGCGTGCGTCGAACACGTGTTCCAAAACAACACTAGGCTGCCCACAGATGCGCCTGCCTAATAATTGGCTTGATATACTTGGATATTGGCCAATGCCAATTATGTTAAAAAATGCCAAAAAACGACCGATTAATCGGTCGACCTAAAGTCCAGTCCCCAGTAGCCTCGCGGATGGACGGCAGTGTCGAGGACTCCGCGACGGGTATCCCTCCTCCTTCCCGGATTCCGGCATCAGTGTAAAGCTGTTAAATGAAAATGAGATTTCCTGAGAAATGCAAGCTTGTAGTACCACCTGTTTACTCCAGAGGGCAGTAAGTGAAATTTCAGCTGTATGAGCAATGCGCAGTTTATACAGTGAAGAAAACACTTCAGTAGGCAAAACAACACAAACATGCGTTACATTCTTGCGTTCAAAACACTTGAAGGATCGCAAATGCGATCTAAGGGATCTCAAGATGTGTTTAAAGATTGAGTGTTAAACTATATTTAACTTGACACAGTGTCCTAAACATTTTATTTTTATGACGCAAAACATCTCTGGTTATATGTGTAACCCTAAAAAGTGGAATGAGATGCTGCACTTTTGCTAAGCGCTATGGGGAACAATCCTAGTTGTGACCGAGCTGAAATAATGTGTGTAACATGTCAATGAACATTGACTGGAATTTATAGCCTCGGCTGATGTAATCAATAGATGCACCTGCGGCCAGGCTATAAATGGATACATCACCAGGTGTCGTCAGATACTTCTTTTTGAAGAGCAGTCCTGGGACATCCCAGTGCGGCAAAGAAGCGCAGCATCTCGTTCCACTTTTTTCAGGGAACAAGGCTTACACATCTAACCCGAGATGTTCCCTTTACAAAAAGCTTCACTATGACGCTGCGCTTTTGCTAAGCGCTATGGGGAACGCAATGCCCACGCCACCGCACTGGGGGCTGTCCAGACCCCTACGGTTGTGCAGTGTACTCAAAAAAACACGAGAGGTCTCAGACATGAGCTAGAAATGTCGACTCAAGGGCATAAGAGCCCGGAGTAACATAAACATCTAAACCATAAAATTTTGATGAATGTGTGCGGAGAGAACCCTATCGCAACACAAACTTGTCATAAAAACTGATGAATGTGAGTGGAGAGGACCAGCCTGCCGCATCACAAACTTGTCCAGACATGAGCTTGAGATGTCGACTCAAGGGCATAAGAGCCCGGAGTGGCAGAACATCCAAACTATAAAAATCTAATGAATGTGTGCGGAGAGGACAACCTGCCGCATCACAAACTTGCTGCAGAGGGAGACCTCTAGCCAAGGTTTTAGAGGAGGAGAGCCCTCTGGTAGAGTGCGCCCTAAAACCTACTGGCGAAGCTTGATCGTGCGCCTCATAGGCCCGGGAAATAATGAGGATGCCTATTTGAGGGCACCCCGCCCACCAAGCCGTGGCAAACCGCAGTGGCCACATAGAACCTGGCAGTGGCAAGGCAAGTGCCCGCTGACTGTTCTTTCTACAGAAAATCCAGAACTGAAGCAAACTGGCAGTTAGCTGGTTCTGTAATATGAACTTTAGTAGAAGGAAACGCATGCAGGTGCATTTGTGCTATGTATGGGGGGGCTGGGCGACTCGAGGACAAGTAGAGGAGACATTGCGCTATCAACAGAAGCGAAGCAGTCCTCTTCTGCCCTGTAAAATCTACCCAGATCAGTTCCAAGTGGAGGGAGCCCTAGCACTTGAAATGGTCTCGATAACCTCAAGAGAAAACCCTGTGAACATCATTTGGTACCCTCAGGGGCCAGACATGAAAGGTTTCACAATTCGGGCCAAGGATGAGAGGGTCCTCCCTGTTCGGAAATACAGCTGATAAGAACGTGGGTCTCCTTGATGATTTATGTAAGAGGCTACCGCTGTATTGTCCACCCGCACCAAGACATTGCAGCCTCAGGAGGAGGTATTTCAGGGCCAGAAATACAGCCGTCAACCCGTGACTGTGACAACCGAGCTGACGACCCTCCTATCCCCTTAAGCTGGACGACCACTTAAGGCCGCTACCCCGCCCATCAGGGAGGAGTCTGTCGTTAGCAGCCTGCGACAACAAGACGCACCTAGAGTGGGACCCAAGGCAGAAAACCGGGGTCTGAACCACATAGAAAGGGAACAAAGCCTGAGGCTCCTAACCCTTATTAGCCTAGGGGTTTTGGCCCTTGGAAGAAATCCCCTGGCTTTGGGCCACAACAAAAAGGTCTCATGAGCAGAAGGTCCAGAGAGATCACCGTGGACACGGTCGCCCTGAGACCCGGAAATCGTTGATACTGATAACAGTGCAACCTTGACCTAGCCTGACTTTTCTCAGGGTGATCTGAGTGGACTCAATCCTAGTGGGAGACAGTTGTGCCCGCATGCGATGCCCCGATAGACAGTGTTCTGAGTGGGAGAGAGGACGCTTTTCTTGGCGTTGAGCCTCAACCCCAGAGAAACAGATGAGCTAAGACAATGTCCTTGTGCTGAACTGCCAGTTCCTGGAACTGCGCTAGTATCAGCCAGTCGTCTACATAATTCAGAATGCAGATGCCCCGGAGTCGCAAAGAGCCAGCGCTACATCATGCATTGTGAATGTGCGGGTAATAATGGCTAGGCCGAGGGAAAGAACCTGACACTGGAAGACTTCGCCCCCGGAAGCGAACCTCAGGAACTTTCCATGATGTGGCAGAACTTCTAAATGAAGTATAGAAGTGCGTCATAAGATTGATGGTGACCAGCCAAACGAGTTGTAGGGCTTGAGACACGACCGTCTTGACAGGCATCATCTTGGACTTGAACACCCACGGGCAGTTCAAGCTTTAAGATCTAAGTCAGATGCCACCCCTCACCCTCCATGGGAAACGGGAAGTATTTAGTGTAATAACCTAACTCTCTCTCTGGAAGGGGAACACATACCATGGCCCCTTTAACCAGGAGATTAAATTTTTATTAATTTTTTACATAAAAAAGAAATCCGGTTTACGGTAGTGAGAACACGCCATTGAAAAACGGAAAAGCGGAGAGTGAATTAAATCCTGACGCCCTTATAAGGCCCACAGAAAAGAATATATCTGGCAGAAGTTTCCACGCTGCCAGGATCTCTGAGATGGGTATTATATTTTAAAACTTCCTGTTGAGGGGTTGTCGAGTGTTTCACGTCCTGAATAAAATGCAGGAACAGCGAAAACACCCAATTTTGAGGTTCGAGGGGGTACCGGGAGGGGTGAAGTGAAGCACGCACCCCGTCCCGAGGGGAGCTACCCCCTAATCTAGGCGCAAGACCGTCAGGGTTTTCTCTTACTAGAAATTATGGTCATGAGGTCTTGCTTCAGGGGCTGGCGAGGGCAGCGAGACTGTCCCCAATCCCTTGGAGGAGGAGCACAACTCGCCATGCTTTGCTTTTGAGCCTCCCTTCAGACAGGACCGACGCGGGTCTGAGGCTTGCTCGTCAAGCGCAGAACCCACACTCAGGTCGTCCAGGAGGTCAGCCTGGTACGCCTGTAAAACAGCATAGTGTGCAGAGCAGCACCAGCCTGACCTGCTGCTTGATAAGCCCTTCCCACTAAAGTAGAGGTTGTCCTACAAGGCTTTGAGGGGAGAGAGGGCTCCTTAATTGACGTTGCCGAGCCCGGCAAGAGATAGCCCGCAAGCGTCTCTCCGACCGGCGGCATCACTGAATACCCCTGTGCCTCAGCACCCACGATAGTCGAATATAATGACGTCGAGGGTATGTGAACACAGGAAGAAAATATTAAATATTTTTTATTTTATTTTTAAAAAAAAATTTTTTTAGGGGTTCCTCCATGAGCGAAAAAGCTTCATGGAGGTTATCAAAGAAGGGAAGGGACTCATGAGGCGTTCCCTTTCTTAGACTGGAAGATAAAATCTATCCCCTAATTTGGAGGGTTTGGGGGTCTCTTTTTCACGTGGCCAGTCCAATCTGGCAACCGCAGTAACAACATCGAGCAATTCCTCCGTAGATTTTTTATCGCGGACGGAAAGCTCGGAGGCGGGAAGAGAATCGCGAACAAACAAAACAAACAGAGCAAAAACTTGCATCGTTTGCGGCTTTCAGTCATTCTCTCTCTTTTTTTATATATATATATATATAATATTTTCTAAACAGAAGAGAAAAGAGAAAAAGGTTCACTGCACTCTGCCTAACAAATTCTAACTCCTAACAGAGGAAAGAACGTTTTGACAGGGTTTGTAAAACACACAGACACAGAATCGCTCTGAAAAAAGAGTTTCTGACGACAGCTGGTGACGTATCCATTTATAGCCTGGCCGCAGGTGCATCTAATGATTACATCAGCCGAGGCTGTAAATTCTGGTCAATATTCATTTGACGTGTTACACTCATTATTTCAGCTCGGTCACAACTAGGATTGTTCCCCATAGTGCTTAGCAAAAGCACAGCATCATAGTGAAGCTTTTTGTAAAGGGAACACCCGAGACGTCTGACATAGGTGTAAATTGACGGGCCCTTAGACAAGCCCTCATAATAAATCTCCAACTGATTGACAAATTCACTTGTGAAATGGATTGCTGTGAACTGTATGCCAATGATTGACTTATGATCAGTAATATGGTAATAAACAATACATTGTATTCTAAAGCCTCTTTTTGTATGGCCTTATCAATGATTAACTGTTCTGCTACAGGAATGTAAAGCATTTTAAAGATCTGAATATATATATATATATATATATATATATATATATATATATATATATTTTTTATAGTTAAAGATAACTATGTATAATTATATATTGATATAAATATAATCATTATATATTGAGTTGTTTTATGAGGGGCATTCTCAGCAAATATTTGTATATGCGATTACATGCGATTAATCGCGATTAATTAATCGGGACACCATGTAATTAATTTGATAAAAAATTGTAATCGAATGACAGCCCTAATATATATATATATATATAAACCACAAAAATATGAGAGAATTCAACAACATAAATCAATGGCTGTGTTTTGGGTGTGTGCTCAAATTCTTTCTGACTAATAAAAAAAAGAAAAGAAACCTTTTCTCTTCTCTTTGAAGGAATGGTTCACTCGAAAAAAACACGGTGACCAAGGACAGAGGGCCCTCTGCCCAAGGAAGACACGGTTAACAGCGGGCAACCACACACGGTAACCTAAGGAGACAACCATCACACGTGGAGAACTTACCTCAGTATGGGGACCTAAGTGACGCATGTACTGGGGCGGCGGCGAGCCTCTTCGAAGGCTTGTCGGCTGCTGGGCTAAGGAGGATGAACTTCCAGGGTTCACACTTTTTGCAAACGCAACTGGGAAAAGAGCGCACATCTTCGCCTCAAGGGAGGGGAAAGGCGCTGTACGCAAGCGGTGCACCTGGCCAGCTGACCCAAACTTACCTGTTTGTGTCACCTGATAACACACTGGGTGAAACTGGCACAACCCTGAGGTTATGAAACCTTGCAAAGGTGTTAAGTGTTGCCCAGTCCACAGCTCTACAGATACTAGAGAGGTGACACGGAACAATGCCCAAAAAGCCGCATCACCCCTGGTAGAATGGGCTTGCAGACCAGCAGGGTGCGGCGCATGCTGGGCATGGAATACCATAGTGATGGCCTCAATGACACAGTGAGCGATCCTCTGTTTGGAGACAGCGCTTCCTTTCTGCTGTCCACCGAAGCAGACAAAGAGCTGCTCTGAGCTTCTAAAGCTCTGCGTGCGATCCAAGTAGATGCAAAGAGCACGTACCGGACACCGCAATGCCAAGGCTGGGTCTGCCTCCTCCTGGGGCAGCGCTTGCTGGTTCACCACCTTATCCCTGAAAGGGGTCGTGGGAACCTTGGGCACATAGCCCGGTCAGGGTCTCAGGATGACGTGATAGTAAGCCAGACCGAACTCCAGGCTTAGTTCGCTGACAGAGAACGCCTACAGGTCCCCTACCCTCTTGATGGAGCTGAGCACCGTCAGGAGGGCAGTCTTTAAAGCGAGCACTTTTAACTCAGCTGACTCAAGGGGCTCGAAAGGAGTGGTCCTGTGAGGGAACGAGGTGTGGCCTGGGGGGATTTATCCTCCTCACGCCTCTCAGGAACCTGACGATCAAACCGTGCTTCCCTAAATACTTACCCTCCACTGCATCGGCCACATACACTTTCAAGGTGGAGGGAGACAGCCGTCCCTCCAACTTCTCTTGCAGGAATGAAAGGACTGATCCTACTGTGTATCTCTGGGGGTCTTCGCCTAAGGAAGATTACCACATAGCACACAGATGACACTTCAGGCCATAGAGGCACCTTTTGAGGAGGCCCTAGCCTGAGTGATCATGTCTACCACTGCAGACGGTAGGCCTATTAAGTCTTCCGCATCCCATCCATGGGCCAGACATGGAGATTCCAGAGGTCTGGTCGCGGGTGCCAGATGGTGCCCCGTCCCAGAGAAAGAAGGTCCTTCCTCAAGGGAATTTGCCAGAACCAAGTCCGGGAGGGCCAATAAGGGATCACTAAGAGGATCTTCTCCTCATCCTCCATGACCTTGCACAAGGTCTGTGCAAGTAAGCTCACTGGGGGGAACGCATATTTGCATAGCCCCAGGTGACAGGTGTGTGCCAGGGCATCTGTGCCGAGGGGAACCTCGGTCAGAGAGTACCAAATCGGAAAGTGGGAGGATTCTGGGAAAGCGAACAAGTCTACCTGTGCTTGGCCGAATTGACTCCAAATCAGCTGGACCGCCTGAGGGTGGAGTCTCCACTCTCCCCTGAGCGTAACCTGCCACAACAGCGCGTCCGCTGTGACATTCGACGAGAGTGTAGGTCACCTTAGCGGTTGATGTATGCATTGCTGATGACCCTGTGTTATTCTTGCATATCAACGGCAATAGCCTCCTCAGGGCAAGTTGTACCGCCAGCAACTCAAGGCAGTTGAAGTGCCAACACACTTGTAGGCTGGTCCTAGGGCCGGAGTCTGAGTGCCCATTGCATATGGCGCCCCAGCCATGCTGGGAGCATCTGTCGAAACCACGACTTGCCTGGGGACCTGGCCTAGGGGAACTCCTGCCCATAGGAACGCTATGTCTGTCCAGGGGCTGAATAACGTATGTGCCCTGGTGCCATGCTCGTCTATCGACTCGGGGCTGTAGCCAGTGCTGAAGTGGTGCATGCATATGCATGAGAGATAAGACATGACCTCTTTAAAGCAAGTGTTGCAGATCCCATCATTTATAATGTTTGGACAGAAATCTCCTGACCTTGCTTGGCCTTTCTATATTCCTTATATATTATATAGATTTAATTTAGCATTTTTCTACCGGCAGTGGAATTCAGCTCTATGTGAATCAACCTCTCGGCTCTGAAGAAAAAGTCTGAATGAACGGTTGCGAGCCAGCTCCTTTTATACCCATATGTCCGGGGGAGAGATGTTTAAATTCCACTTTTTTCAAAGCTCAGAGGTGATTGGGGCTCCAAAGAGTGACTCCTAGTGTCACTACAACAACACAACATCGAGTGAGTGACAGATAGGGAACCAGTCATTCCTCCTAAGTCTTTCCACATTACCATTTTTAACTAATTGCACTACCATACTCACATCATAGCTAGTGCTGTATTTTTTCTTTTCTTTTCTTGTATTTTATCTTCCTGTCTTTCAAGTGCTGGTGGGTATGAAAATGTTGATTGGCTTTATTTTGTTAATTTTGTTCAAAGAGAACTCTTTCAGATTTTGTTTTTGTTTGTATGATAATTTTCCTCTCACCAATTTGCTCACCTATTTTTTTTAAATAAATTTCAGCGTTTTATTGTGAAACTAAACAACTAGGGTTTGTAGTCATCAGAAAAATATTCAGATATTGTACTGCCTCAGGGCATTTGCATTTATTTATACAAAAAGAACAGCAATATGGTGGACTTTTAACTTTTAAAATCTGCTCGGAGCTGTCCGGTACCGTGCCACCATCGCCTTTAAAAAGGAAATCTGAAGGATACCACCATGATTTGAGAGATGCTGTATCACACCAGAACACATCCAGCTGAAGCTGGAGCTTCTTGGGGATCCTCTGAAATTTCCTCAAATTAAAGTCCATAATTTCTGTGGATTAAATAGCAGATGAAGGAACAATTGCCCATAAAAGAGGACACTCCCTTATTTTAAAGTCTTTAGGGTCTTTTTAGTATGAGAACCCGAGAATGATGATTAGAAGAAATGTGTGGGCTAACTCGCTTTCATGGATTTGTTTGCTTAAATTAAAACAGCACCAAGTTTGTGTGAAGCAGAGAGTACACAGCCTGAGGGACGTATGTGCATGAGTCATCTAAAAACTTTCTTTAATAAGACAGCTCATCTCTGTGCACACCTGCAGATATAGAGTTGTCAGATACACTTTTTGATTGCTGAAATGCTTGGCACTTACCACGCAAGTCTCCAGTGATACAGAAAGCCACGAGGATAGATGGGACTAATTTTTAATGGTTCTCAGTGTAGCTGCAAGCCTTGAATTTTGTAGATTCATCATTATTGTGGTGTGCAGTACTTCTTAGAGAAGGCGTTGTGGAATTAGAGGGATCAGAAACACAGAATAAACAGACATGTTTTTGCTCTGACAGTGGTGACTGGAGAAATTTAGATTTGACATCACAACTCATGGGCAGTCTCAAAGTGAGATTTTCCTCCACTAATGTCACAGTGGTTTGGGTCTTGCATACCCCCACCCTCTTTTGTGCTGCATGCTTCCATTCCTTCTAAGTCATTAAGAACACTACAGTACACAACACTAATAGAGATCAAGCCATTTTTATACTGCCCAAATTCCCAGGCAACACATGTTGTCATGTTTAGATGTGTTTTTGTTCATATTTTGATTCCATGTCTTTTATTTTTAAAAGTTTAGTTCCTGATTCCCTTGTCATGTCATGTCCTGTTTTCTCTCCATGTTCATGTGTCTTGTTTTCATTGGTTTATTTTTCTTTACGTTATTATCAGTTCTAGTTTGTCATTGGTTTAGTTTATTTGTCTTGTTTTCTTGTTTAGTGTTCGATCATTGTTTTATGTTCCCCCATGTCATGTATTTAAGCCCTCATGTTTACCATTGTCCTTTGTCTAGTATTGAATGTAAATGTAACTTTGTTGTTTTGTTGTTTTGTTTAGCCAAGCCAAGCCATGTTTGTGTTCATGTTTTGTTTTTTTAGTCAAGTTAAATCAAGTCTAGTTTATGTTTTGTTTTCTGGATTTCACTTTTCTTAAAAAAAACTACACTTGGGTTCTTACATCATCATCTTCATCATTGCAAGCTTTCGGTCAGTAACCCAGAGCCTTAACAGCTGAGCCGTTGTTTTCTTGTTTAGTTTTCTGTTTGATCATTGGTTTATAATCCCCCTTGACATGTAGTTAAACCATCATGTTTACCATTGTCCTTTGTCTAGTATTGAATATGAACATGTATGTGAATGTAACTTTGTTGTTTTGTTTAGCCAAGCCATGTTCAAGTTAAATCAAGTCTAGTTTATGTTTTGTTTTTGGTTTCTGGATTTCACTTTGCTTAATAAACTGCACTTGGGTTCCTACATCATCGTCTTCATCATCATCATTGCTGCTGTAGCCCATCATTCTCAAGGCTCAAAATGTTTTTACATTCTGAGACACTATTCTGCTCACTACAATTGCACAGAGTGGTTATCTGAGCTACCATAGCCTTTCTGTCAGATCGAACCAGTCTGGCTATTCTCCGTTGATCTCTCTCATCAACAAGGCATTTCCATACAGAGAACTGCAGCTCACTGGATGTTTTTGGTTTATGGCACCATTAAAGTACTTGGCAGTTACAGAAATATTCAAACAAGCCCGTCTGGCACCAACAATTAATAATAATAGTTCAGGTATTCATAATAATGTGCTCAGTGAAGGCGGGCTTACATGGTGTAATTTTCGGCTGTTGTGCGATCTCCAGACCGATTCTTTCTAGTCGGGAGAGATCACGTGGAAATCATAGATACTCATGTGGTCCCGGCTCGGCTCGCATCGTGTGAGAAGCATTACAAGCGGAGCCGATTACATCACTGGGAATGATTCTACAGAAATGCCCTGCTGTTCTATGCACTTCAAACAAATAATTTGCCATACGGGTTACACTAGAAAACAAACTTTATCTCTCTGATGGACAGAGTTTTCAAATGTCTGTCATGGTCTATTTTTATTCGTCATACTTGCATTCGTTTCAGTTCTAGGGTGATATTTAGGGGGATATAGCATCTGTTATAATTGTATATGCACAAAATATTGATAGAAGGATATGTGATAGAAGATTTTTTTAACACTCCAAGAGGGTCTAGTGAAACAAAGGACTTCTAGGTTGAAAGTTCTACTTATCAACCTCTGCGCTAAAACAATTTTAAACTTTGCTGTGTGCGGCTTTAAAGCACATTCGCATGGACAACACCATGCAGATCTTCTTCAGAATGTCTGCTATCAACATGCAGTGACACATATGAGAAGGACGTAGTCTTTCTAAAATAATTACTGTACTTTTATAATTGATGATACTGTAATAATCTCACCTGTAGTAAGTCTGTCTGTCCTCTTGTAAGATATTAGAACATTCTGAATGTGAAAATTTATTTTACTTCTTTTTTATGTGTAAATTGCACGTGAATTTAATGAATGAGTGGACATATCCTATGTTTTAGCATAGTGAGTGGAGTTTTCAGATGATCCCTTATATCTGCGAAAACAAATGTCTAACGTCAAACTAACTTTGCCCCGCTGTCTAAATCTAACACTGAATAATACAGGTAGCCTACTCCACTAGAATAACTCAGAATTCTGCAACTAAATGTCATGTTTGCGCTTAAATTAAATCCAAGTATAACTGACAGAAATGGTGCGTGAATTTTTGGCACTTTCTTTTTAATCTTGTACATTTTGTGCACTTTAATTATCATGCAGTAACTGACAGCAACACACTGACATTATGATTGATGTATGCAGTCATAAAATCACACACCCTCCCTTCGAAATCTGAATCTGTCAAATGTTAAACAGCATTTGTAATAAGTAACCTTTTTTATTATTTTTATTTGCAGATAAGTTTTCAGCTAATGCAGCACCCATGCCAGTTTTCCTTTTTATTACTAATTCGCAAGCAATGAGGAATTAAAGCACTGTCCTCCTCTGGCTTTATGTCTTATAATGGTAAATAGCGTGGAAATTCGTGCGATTCCTCCGGAATTCATTAGGTTGTAAAATTGTGTCGTGTACAATTGCACCTGTACGATTTTCAGATAAACTTGACTCGTAACGTGTGCAGGGGCTCACGGCCTCCCGTGTGTCAGAACTTGTACCGTGTACGCCCAACCTGAGTGTATCAATTGAATGCCATACCTGAATTTTATCAAACAGTCCTCAGTGTTAAACCTTGCTCAAAAAAGACAAAATAAATGAAACAACTTTTTTGTTTACTCACTCTTTTCTCCTGTTGCCTCTGTAGGTGGCGATGTGCCCTACACAACTCTGGCCACAAGGATGATGATGGGAGTTTGGTGGCTGTTTGCTCTGATAGTCATCTCCTCCTACACAGCAAATCTGGCTGCCTTCCTCACCATCTCCCGCATAGAGAACTCTATTCAGTGAGTGCACAAATGTATTCCAAATTTCTTTCATTTTGCTTTAAATACAGTAATCATACTTACAAAAACAAAACAACATTTAAGATGTAAAAATGTTGTTGTGGTAGTAGGTTTTAGTGTTGATTAAACATTACTAAAAAAAAAATAAGCTGTGATTTTCAGGCAGCATTGATTAAGTTTGGAGAGGAAGTGTATTAATTTAGTACTATTCATCAAACAAAATGAAATGTCCCTCCCTCTTCCAAGTTTCAAAGTAATGAATTTCAACAGAAATAATTAGTTGATTAATTCAGTTATACCCTTGACACAAAACTCAAATACAGTTTTTCTACTCACAGGCAAGTAAACATGCGCTTAGTTCTGCTGACAGGCTATGTGTAAATAAATACGCATGAGAACCCAACACAAGATTCATGGCACTCAGACTGCTTCACAAATCAGTTAACACTGTGTACGTGTACGTTTACGATTAGGACTTCTCATGGGGGCATGCAAGATCACTTTTTAATTTCCTGAGGCACAAATAAGATCTGTCATTCCATTGAGATATCATCAGATATCTATGCACTGGTGAATCATTTAAACTGCCTGGCTGAGCGCACGGAGTCCAGAGGAGCACAACACACTTATCCAAATGCAAACCCACCCCAAACCCTGTTTGTTTACGGTGGACCATGTCATTCCCTTCTCTCTGCCCACTGTGAGACCTCACCAATCCAGTGCGGTCCCTAATAGCACACATACATCACCCAGACATCTGTTTGTTGTGTGTGTTTACATCTGGAAGATGTATTTTTAACGTTGTTTGCTCATCTGCAATACGTCTATAAGAAGTATGTCTCGGACGTCAATAAGACATTCAGCAGATGTCTGTGAGATGGTTATGATTTAAAATGTTTGTAAATCTGATCTTTTTATGATGTTTAGCAGATGTTAATTAGATTGTGATACTTCCCAGATGAAAAGAAGAAAAGGCATCTTGGAGATGTACATGTGCTATCTGGGGTTATTTTTCTAATTAAATTTAGCGATCCCTAGCTGTCATAGATTTAAATGTGAAGTGTGTAATTTCTGTGCCGCTGGTGTCACCAAGTGGAATCGCAAAAATAATTACTGTTTGCAAACAGGTGTCCCAAACACTCCCTCCGTCTTCCACTGGTCAGAAAATAGATAGTCCTGTGTAGGGGATCTAAAAATTATATCCGGTGAAGACTTTTATTTTGATTTTATTCTTTGCCTTGGGCGGCGCCATTATAGGTGTGCAAAAGAGAACGGTGAGACGGTGAAGAAGTGTTTGACGCGCTAAAGAAGAGTGTGGTAGTTTTCGGGGAATTTACGATGTTAAAACGTTAACACGTTATGTTAGACCCGCGAAATACACTAGTCACGTTATGTTGTCCCTGAGTCTCCGTTTGAGTTAATGAGTGTTTGACGAGTGAAGGTGAAAGAAAGTTTTCTCCCGCGTCCATGCGTGAGGCGGAGTGATAGGCTTGATAACGTGCAATCAGTTGCCATCAGTGGAGTTAAAATACTCTCGTCTTAGTTTTGTGTTTTACATACAGTCTTTGTTTTATTGGTTCAAACGAACTTAAAACCGCAATGGATGCTGTCGCTTATCGTGCGAAGTAGGGTTGTGTCATTGTTCGATCTTCTCAACGCGCCACTCAGCTGGGATTGTGGGCCTCGTTGGATCAAGCTGCTGTCGTCAGGATCACGAGAAACAATCACTGAGGGTTATTGAGTCGAGAGATATTACCCTGCCATCCATTGGTCATCGTTCAGCACCTCATCCACAACCAAAGAGGGGTGATGTACATTATTTTCCCATTTTCTACCGATTGCTGGTAAGCAAATCATCTCTCTGTGAGTAATAACAGAACTTGAGTTGAGTCAACATCCATTTGTTGAACTGTGATTAGTGTGAATCGCCCAGCTAAAAGGATTCATACGCTCCATTTTTGTGTGCATTGATGAACATTTTGAATCGTGAATTCGTGAATGGACTGAAACACATTTTTTCCATTGTTTTGTCCTGGATTCGACGGTGAACTCATTTTTGAACTGAAGTTAAAGTGATCTTTTTGTTTTTTTTAAATGTGAATTTAATTAAACTTTTGAAGTGAACTTAGGCTATTCAAAAGTGTGAGGTAAATGTTTATGTGAAACCTTTTCAGTGTTGTAAAGTACACTAATTGTTACTTTGTTTGAGAACATCTGAAACTGACACGGAGTTGTTAATTTTCATATTTTATTCATTTATACATTTTTATTTCATTATTGCTGTAATTGGAATTTAAATTGATTCACTTTTCCTGTGAAAACAAAAGATAGCCTACTTTTAATTTAATTAGTATAAATAAATGTTTTTGTTAATTAATCGTAAATTGTCTCAAGTCACTTATACTAAGGAGTGGGGGCGTCTTACCTATATTGTTAGATCCGGTGAGGGTGGGTTTTTGCAGTCTACTACACATACTTTCTGAGTTTTCTGCACACGCACATTTCAGGTGGCTGCCATGTACTGAGTAAATCCTGGAGCCAGCCGCACCTCATCTTAAGCATTTAAAAGTGCAACACTATAGGTGCAACATACAACTAACCGTTGTACAAAGACTAAAAGTATTGGGTGGGGGGACTAAGATCCTGTTGCTCACTCAGTCTTCCTTAGTTAAGACCCGTATATTTCCCCCACAAGGCGGTGGCATACTTCCCGCCGCTACATATTGGCGTCACGAACAGGATAAACTTGCAAGCATTCTAGTCAAGTACACGTTCCTAGTCTTTGAGACTACACAATGGCTGAACTGGAAGAATTAAAGAGTCAGTTTGCTGAAATGCAAAGACGGTTCAATGAGCAGGCAGGGACGTTAGACCAGGCCAGAGCCGAACAGAGAGAAGCGCTTTCTCTTGCTAAAGCTGTTATTGATCAACAGGCCGCCACTCAGAGAGTGCCATCTACTGTTTACATCCCAAGAGACCGTAAACTCCCAGAGTTCAGCGGATGTCGGTCTAAGCCGGGTGAATTGAGTATAGAAGAATGGATAAACTCAATGAAATCCGCCTTTAAAGTGATGAAAATTCCAGAAGAAGACAAAATTGAATTTGTTAAGCAGTATTTAAAAGATGAAGCTAAAATGACAATTAAGTTTATGCTCAACGGGAAAGAAAAGTCAGTGGATGAGATCTTTGATGCTTTAGACCAGACTTATGGGGATAAACTGCTCATTGGCAGCAGACTTAAAGAGTTTTATGACCGCAAACAAATGCCTGGAGAAACCATTCGCTCTTATGCTTATGACTTGCAGGAGAAGCTGAGTATCATCCAGAACCAGGAGCCTTCTAGAGTTCCTGATGCCGATGGTGTATTGAAAGAACAGCTTGTGTTAGGCCTCAATGATGACTCACTACGACGTGAAATGAAGAGGAGAGTCAAAGCTGAGAAGAACCTGACATTTATCCAGCTTATGCAGGAAGCTATTACTTGGTCGGAAGAAGAGGAAGTGCAAGCTCCAAGCAATCTGAGAAGCAATACTCGTTCACGGGGTGTCGTTCACGCTACCACTGTAAAAGAGAGCTCTTCTACCCCTCTCACACTGGAGGCGCTTCAGGAAATGATTCAACAGATAGCTGCCCAACAAGAAGAACTTTTTCAGATGGTGAATAACAAATAGAAAGTGAAGCCTCTAGAGAAGGATGGCAAAGCAAGAAGTGCACCTTTAAAAGACAGTGAAGGAAGATACATCTGCTATACATGTGGTAAGCCTGGGCACACTAGTCGATGCTGTTCTCATAGCAGAGAAAATTAAATTGGAGTGCAACCTCTGAAATACAAAGTGGAGAAGGAAAAGGCAGATGACAAAGATACGTCAGTGCTGGAGAGTTCAGGTCCGTCTGTTATTAGAAGTCACACTGCAGACTGTGATGCAGAGAATGTTTCCAAGACCCTTTGTCAAAGTGCTTTTGGAGATTGTATGTCCATTGAAGTGAGGATTGCTGGTATCAGAACCACTTGTCTCCTAGACACAGGGTCGGAAGTGACTACTATTACAGAGTCTCATTTTAAAGCTCACTTTGGAGAAGTTGTGCTGTCATCTGCCAACTGGGTCCGACTCACAGCGGCGAATGGCCTAGACATTCCCATTATAGGATGCCTGGAAGCAGACATTGAGTGCATGGGAAAGACGCTGTACGGAAAGTGCGTGTTTGTGATCCGTGATAGCAACCCCAATGGAACAGAGTTGAAAGGATTACCCGGCATCATTGGGATGAATGTGTTGAGTGATCTCAAAGATTTATTCATGGCCACTGAAGGTATGAGGAAAATGGACAGGTATAGCCATGGTGTCGGGGAGTCAAGAGTCCAGCGAGTGTTGGCTAACATTAAGATTCAGACTGAGGCATTGCGCTGTGGAGACAAGATTGGTTTTGTGAAAGTAGCTGGGAAGCAAGCAATCACTATCCCTCCATTCAGTGAGCGTGTCCTGGAAGGCCGCTGCAGAATACCACCAAAAGTGAGCTGCCAAGTGTTGGTGGAGGCCTCATCAGAAGTCAGCTTGCCCAAGAGTGTTCTGATTGCTAATGTGCTCGCCAGAACAGCTGATGGTAAAGTCCCAGTCAGAGTGTTGAATTCTAGTGAGAAGACTGTAAAGCTCATGCCGCGATGTAGGATAGCAGCACTGTGTAGGCCACAGGAGGTTGTCCCAAAAGTGCTTGTTGAGTTTGAGGAGAAAGAGGGTGCTCTGCTTGTCAAGGCTGTGCAGCAACATCAGGTGAAAGTGGAGGACAGCACCACAGAGCAGTTGCCTGTTGCAGTGCAAACAAATCTGGAAGATCTCACAGAAACTCAGCGTAGAAAACTATGGGATCTACTGGCAAAGCACAGTGACGTGTTTTCAAAGGACGAATGTGATGTCGGTTATACGACAGCTGTCTCGCACAACATCCCTACAGGAGATGCTCCTCCCATTAAGCAACGACATCGCAGAATCCCACCTCAGGTGTTTCAGGAAGTGAAAAAACATGTTCGCAATTTAGTGTCTCAAGGTATTCTCAGAGAAAGCTGCAGTCCATGGGCATCTCCAGCAGTGATTGTGATCAAGAAGGATGACAGCGTCCGCTTTTGCTGTGATTATAGAAGGCTGAATAAAGTGACCTGCAAGGATGCTTATCCTCTTCCGCGTATCGAGAAATCACTCGATGCCTTGGGAAATGCGCAACTGTTCTCGAAGCTTGATCTTACTTCAGGCTATTTCCAAGTGGCCATGTGTGAGGAAGACCGAGCAAAGACAGCCGTTCACCACTCCCTTTGGTCTATTTGAATGGACCAGGATGCCGTTCGGGCTTTGCAACGCTCCTGCGACGTTTCAACGTCTGATGGGGGTTTTGCTTGGTGACCTGACGTTTGACATACTGCTCATCTATCTTGATGATATTATCGTCTTTTCAAACAACTTTGATAGCCACTGTCAAAGACTGGAAATAGTGTTCAACAGATTAAGGCAGCATGGTTTGAAACTAAAGCCCAGCAAGTGCTTCCTGTTGAAGCCAGAGGTGAAGTTCTTGGGTCATCTGATCTCTTGCAAGGGAGTACAGGTGGATGGAGAGAAAACTCGGGCATTGGAAACCTGGCCTGTACCCAAGAATGTCAAGGAGTTGAGGCAAGTCCTTGGATTCATGAGTTATTACAGGAGGTTTGTTCCTGGGTTTGCTCAGCTGGCCCGGCCACTTCATGCCCTGGTTGGTAAAGGAGGAAAAGGGAAAATGATGGGACCCTTTAACTGGACAACTGAGAAGAAGTTGTCCAGTTAAAAATTCTATCCGGTGAAAACTTTTGTTTTGATTTTATTCTTTGCCTTGGGCGGCGGCATCATAGGTGTGCAAAAGAGAACGGTGAGACGGTGAAGAAGTGTTTGACGCGCTAAAGAAGAGTGTGCTACTTTTCGGGGAATTTACGATGTTAAAACGTTAACACGTTATGTTAGACCCGCGAAATACACTAGTCACGTTATGTTGCCCCTGAGTCTCCGTTTGAGTTAATGAGTGTTTGACGAGTGAAGGTGAAAGAAAGTTTTCTCCCGCGTCCGTGCTTGAGGCGGAGTGATAGGCTTGATAACGTGCAATCAGTTGCCGTCAGTGGAGTTAAAATACTCTCGTCTTAGTTTTGTGTTTTACATACAGTCTTTGTTTTATTTGTTCAAACGAACTTAAAACCGCAATGGATGCTGTCGCTTATCGTGCGAAGTAGGGTTGTGTCATTGTTCGTCTTCTCAACGCGCCACTCAGCTGGGATTGTGGGCCTCGTTGGATCAAGCTGCTGTCGTCAGGATCACGAGAAACAATCACTGAGGGTTATTGAGTCGAGAGATATTACCCTGCCATCCATTGGTCATCGTTCAGCACCTCATCCACAACCAAAGAGGGGTGATGTACATTATTTTCCCATTTTCTACCGATTGCTGGTAAGCAAATCATCTCTCTGTGAGTAATAACAGAACTTGAGTTGAGTCAACATCCATTTGTTGAAATGTGATTAGTGTGAATCGCCCAGCTAAAAGGATTCATACGCTCCATTTATGTGTGCATTGATGAACATTTTGAATCGTGAATTCGTAAATGGACTGAAACACATTTTTTCCATTGTTTTGTCCTGGATTCAACGGTGAACTCATTTTTGAACTGAAGTTAAAGTGATCTTTTTGTTTTTTTTTTAAATGTGAATTTAATTAAACTTTTGAAGTGAACTTAGGCTATTCAAAAGTGTGAGGTAAAAGTTTATGTGAAACCTTTTCAGTGTTGTAAAGTACACTAAATGTTACTTTGTTTGAGAACATCTGAAACTGACACGGAGTTGTTAATTTTCATATTTTATTCATTTATACATTTTTATTTCATTATTGCTGTAATTGGAATTTAAATTGATTCACTTTTCCTGTGAAAACAAAAGATATTTATACTAATTAAATATTAATTTAATTAGTATAAATAAATGTTTTTGTTAATTAATCGTAAATTGTCTCAAGTCACTTATACTAAGGAGTGGGGGCGTCTTACCTATATTGTTAGATCCGGTGAGGGTGGGTTTTTGCAGTCTACTACACATACTTTCTGAGTTTTCTGCACACGCACATTTCAGGTGGCTGCCGTGTACTGAGTAAATCCTGGAGCCAGCCGCACCTCATCTTAAGCATTTAAAAGTGCAACACTATAGGTGCAACATACAACTAACTGTTGTACAAAGACTAAAAGTATTGGGTGGGGGGACTAAGATCCTGTTGCTCACTCAGTCTTCCTTAGTTAAGACCCGTATATTTCCCCCACAAGGCGGTGGCATACTTCCCGCCGCTACACTTGCCCCAAACCAAGTCTTTCAATGAAGTCAGTCCAATGGCAGCCATCTATGGAACACTCCTGGGAAGCTATTTCCAGTCATTAAAGTGCAGCTCATATCTACTTAAAAGGGAAAAGACTGAAATCTCATTTCAAATCAGCAGTAAAATCTGACCGCACTGGTATCATAAATTGTATTTCTTTACCACAGATTACGCTAAAAAACTAAATTTACCCAGCTTGTATAGCTAATGCGTATGTGCTTTCTCAAGTTGACAGGTGATGTTTTTATCTAAAAGGTGATTGGCATTTTGGTGTTCCCATTCATTTTAAAAGAAGTGACCTGTCTCTGCTAAATAGTCTCTGCCCAAACTCACAACATTGGTTTAGCTAATGTTGCTATTTCAGGCTGGTCAAGATACTCAAACAATTAGAGCGATGTTTTGACAGCGCCACAGTGTTTTCATTTTTCGAGGGAATCAACCTACTAATGGCTTAATAATTGTCTATCCACAAAAACATGCACATCACCTTTAACTGTGTTTACAATAACATTTACTCCAGTTCTTCAGCTTACTCTCTGTGAGTTCTCATCCCTCACAAGTGGTTATTGAGCTAATCAAAGTAAATGATGACTAGCTGCGATCCTCTTCTCCTTTATCATATAACCAAGTGGGCGATGTGTGTGTGTGTGGGTGGGGGTTGTTCTAGTAAAATGTGAGTATTTGTTTATTTTTTCTTTGCATTAGATTATCATTAATGAGCTTGTGCTTTGATTGCTTGATTCTAGTTCTATGCACCTAATTAGGATTTCCATAAATTTAAATGTATTATCTTTTAATGTGTAGATGATGGCAGGGTCATTACAGAAATAATTACAGTCTAAACTCCAAACCCAGGGGTCTGTTGAATTTAAAAGCAGATGATGTAGCTCTTCAGTCAGGAGGAGCTGAAAGATTTATGAGATGAGCTGGGTGGTGTTGGGAGGGGGTTTTGAACACAATTACACAGTTTTTTCTTGATATAGAAGTTTCATTACCTAATAGATTATAAAAGTGTAGCTGTTGGTGCAGTCTGTATAATATTATATTCTTTATATTTTTATTATCTGCATTTTAAGCCAGACACATTCAAGACTAAACTGATTAGAATTTTATTGTTCATCTGTCTCTTTATATCGACTTTACAGATCTTATTCCAGTGTTAATTAAATCAGGCAACATCAACTTATCGACAATTCTCACTTACCCCACATAGCTCTTAATAGTTAAACATAAAATCTATGCATTCACTCGTTTCATTCATCTGGATTTTTTCCATCAGGAATTTAAACAACCTTTTAACTTTTTTATATATAATGCATAATCATGGAAACTTTTCCAGCACAGCTGATTTTAGAGGTTTGATCATTTTGAAAGTATTCAATAACTCAAATCAAATTGTGGCTCAATCCTTGAAGAGTGAAAACTGAACTGAGAAAAATGAAAATGTTTTGTATTGTTTTAATATTATGTACCTGACTTCTCATGGATAGCTGTTATACAGCTGTAGATCTGTTCAGTTAGAATGTATCTTATTGTAAGGAAAACACTTCAGATGTTTATGCTGATTTCCATTGTGTTGAATGGTTTGCAACACTGCACTACTGATTTTCTGGCTGTAATACAACTTTGCAAACAAGAAACACATTACTGATGTTCACTTTTGTCCTGACATAAGCAAAAAAATAAGAAAATTGCATCTAATTTTCTTTTTATAAACAAAGACAATAATTAAATCCTGTACTAAAGGCTTAATGTTTCAATCAGCTTTACAATGTGGCCTTGAATATTCATGCATATTGTTAAATGGTTAGACAGTTTGAAATGAGCAGGTTTAGACATATAAAAATGGTTTAGAAAACGAATCGGTTACCTTACGTAACCTCGGTTCTCTCTAGAAGAGGGAACGAATATTGCGTAAGCTAGCTTACGCTACGGGAAAGATTCATCTTTTCTGAGATATTGAAGCCAAAAAATTATCCTTAATTTTGTATCCATTGTCAACGCAGTGCAGCAACTGCATACCTTGAGCGGGCTAGCTAGCGAGCTCATAGGTTGCTCTGCGGCAACTGCCGCAGCCTACAGACGAACTTGAGTGAACTTGCGTCCAATGACAGGCGCCCGCGCCATCACTGTATCAAAGCCCGCCAAAATGGGCGTGGCTAGAGTGCATATAAGCGTAAGTTCGTAGGCTGGAACCCTGGTTTTCATTGAATGAAGCGAAAATCGCTCGTGGCGCGAGCACAGCCGGCTACGCAATACTCGTTCCCTCTTCTAGAGAGAACCGAGGTTACGTAAGGTAACCGATTCGTTCTCTTACGAGAGGTTCTCTCGTATTGCGTAAGCTTACGTTACGGGAACCCATTGTCAACGCCGTGCGCGCCAAGCATCCACTGCATGAGCCCCGGGGGTGGGGGGACCCGGGGGAGCCCTTGTGAGTGGGGAAATAATATTTGGCCGGCAAGAGTGCGGGCCAGTGTGTGTGTAATACATTAGCACATAGTGGGAAGGAAAAAACAGAGCGCCGGTGCCGGTCTGTGTGGAATGTGTCCCATCAGTGCAGCTCACCAGGGGAGCTGTAGCGTATTAAACCGCTAGTAGTTTTGCCTGCAGGGCGGGCACTTCCAGATTGTAAAATCTGACAAAGGTGGAGGGGGAAGCCCAGCCCGCTGCTACACATATGTCGTGAATGGAAATCCCGCCGGACCATGCCCACGAGGAGGCCATGCCTCTAGTGGAGTGAGCCCTAATGCCTAACGGGCATGGTAGGTCTTTTGACGCGTACGTGGCAGCAATAGCGTCCACTATCCATCTAGACAGTGTCTGTTTCGAGGCGGCGAAACCTTTGGTGCGCCCTCCGAACGAAACGAAATGCTGCTCAGAGCGTCTGAAAGAGGCGGAGCGTGCAGTATACAATCTCAGTGCTATGACTGGGCAAAGGAGATTGGCGTCGCGTTCGCTATCGGATGCTGCCAGCGCCGATAGGGAAATGATTTGTGCTCTGAAAGGAGTAACGATCACCTTGGGGACATAGCCGTGTCTAGGCTTTAAAATGACCTTGGAGTCACTTGGTCCAAACTCAAGACACGCAGCGCTGACAGACAGCGCGTGAAGGTCTCCCACACGTTTAACTGATGACAGGGCAGTCAGAAAAACGGTTTTGAGTGAAAGGTATTTCAAATCCACGGATTGAAGCGGTTCGAAAGGGGGGGCTTTCATAGCTTCGAGAACTACGGAAAGATCCCAGATAGGAACCGATGGGGGCGCGGGGGTTCATCCTTCTAGCTCCCCTGAGGAAGCGGATGACCAGCTCGTTTTTTCCCAGTGACTGGCCGTGCAGGGGTTCAGCGAACGCCGCGATGGCCGCCACGTACACTTTGAGCGTGGATGGCGATCTGCCCTTATGCAGCAGGTCTTGTAAAAACACGAGCAGCGACGACACCCCACATGTCCGTGGGTCCAGGTCTCTGTCGGTGCACCATTTTGAAAACACAGACCATTTGGACGCATAGAGTCTTCTCGTGGAAGGGGCTCTAGCATGTATGATAGTGTTTATTACTCCTTCTGGCAAAGCGACGGGTAGTCATTGATCACCCACGCGTGCAGCGCCCAGCGCTCTGGGTGGGGATGCCAGATCGTGCCGCGAGCTTGAGAGAGGAGATCTACTCTCACTGGAATGGGCCACGGGGCTGTCAGTGACAGTTGCGTAAGCTCCGGGAACCATGTCTGATTCTCCCAGCGCGGGGCTATGAGGAGCACCGAGTGACGCGTTTCCCTGATCCTCTGCATTACCTGTGGCAATAGCGAGACGGGAGGGAAGGCGTAAAGCGGGCGGTTGGGCCAGTCCTGGGCCAGCGCGTCCTCGCTTTGAGACAAATACTGGGCAGTGAGAGTTCTCTTCTGACGCAAAGAGGTCTATCTCTGCTCTGCCGAATATGCTCCATAACTTCTGGACTGTTTGACCATGCAGGGACCATTCCCCTGGGGAAATATTGTCTCTGGACAGTCTGTCTGGGCCGTCATTCAGGTGGCCTGGCATGTGCGTCGCCCTCAGCGAGCGCAGGTGGCACTGGGACCAACTTAGTATGCGTTTTGTCAGATGGAAGAGGTTCCTGGATCTGACACCGCCCTGACGGTTTAGATAGGATACCACCGATCTGTTGTCGAACGGACCAGCACGTGGTGACCCTGAATGACCGGGAGGAAGGGCATTTCCAGACAATTTATGTAAATGAGCTTTTCCTGAACTGACCATAGGCCAAAAACCGGAGAGCCCTCGCAGACCGCGCCCCAACCCGTGTTGGACGCGTCTGTCGAGATGACTTTTCGACGAGATACAGCTCCCATCGTCACTCCCCACTAATACCATTCGGCCACTGTCCAGGGCTGCAGAGCTGAGATATAGGTCTGAGTCACTCTGATCGGCTGGCGGCCCATGGCCCAAGCCCGGTGAGACGCGCGGGTGTTCAGCCAATGCTGAAGCGGGCGCATGCACAGTAAACCCAGCTGAAGTACTGCTGCGGCTGAGGCCATGATAGCATTCTCTGAAATTTTTTCAGAGGCGTGAGGCTGTTCATCTGAAAGGACACGGCTAGTCGCTGAACACGGCGCGCGCTGTGTAGATAAGCGAGCCGTCATCGCCATGGAGTCTAGTTCTATTCCAAGGAAGGAAATTGCCTGACTGGGCTGTAGTGAGCTCTTGGTCCAATTGACTGCAAGACCCAAACTGTTCAGATGACTGAGGAGAACTGTCCTGTGAGACAGAAGCTCCGTATGTGACTGTGCCAAAATCAGCCAATCGTCCAAATAGTTCAGAATTTGCAAGCCCTGACTCCGCAGGGGTGCGAGCACCGCATCCATGCACTTCGTGAAAGTACGGGGTGCTAAAGACAGGCCGAACGGAAGGACGGTGTACTGATAAACCTGGCCGTCGAAGGCGAATCTCAAGAATGGCCTGTGATGGGGATTTATCTGAATCTGAAAATAGGCATCTTTCAGATCGAGAGAAATAAACCAGTCCCCCTGGCGCACATGCGCGAGGAGTTTCCTGATTGTAAGCATTTTGAACGGTCTTTTTGCGAGCACCTTGTTCAAAACCCTGAGATCTAATATTGGTCTGAGGCCGCCGTCTTTCTTGGGGACAAGAAAATAACGGCTGTAAAACCCCGACTCGCTCAGAGAAGGTGGCACTCTCTCTATGGCCCTTTTGCACAGAAGGTTTGCTATTTCTGAACGAAGCATGCAGGCTGCTTCAGCGCAATCTTAGGCCGAGGCCCGCGGGGGGGCGGCGGTCTGCGGCAGCTGTCTGAGCGCATTCTAGGGCGGCCGCCCTGTCGACGCTGAGAAGTCTGGCGTTGCTGAGCTGGGCGCTGTGAAGAGGCTCGTGCAGGAGGCTGGTCACGTGGGCGGCCTGCAGAGGAGCTAGCGCGACGAGGCAGGAAGAGATTCATGGCTTGGGTGGCTTTCTGGACTTCCGAGAAAGGGTCAACAATGCCACTCACCGCGGAACCGAAGAGACCGGATGGAGAGAGCGGCGCGTTGAGGAACGTGGAGCGCTCAGCTTCTCCCATATCGGCTAGCGTTAGCCATAGGTGTCTTTCGGTCACAGTCAGCGCGGCCATGCACTTCCCTAGGGCTTGGGCTGCAGCTTTGGTGGCGCGAAGGGCAAGATCCGTCGCGCTCCTTAGATCTGAAACAGCCTCTGGGTGCCTGCCTTTCTCATCCCATTCTCAGAGAAGGTCCTCTTGGAGGATCTGTAAAACGGCAATGGAATGCAGAGCAGATGCGGCTTGGCCGGCGGCGGCATAGGCGCGGCCAACACAGGCGGAAGTAGTTCTGCAGGCCTTAGACGGGAGCACTGGCTTAGACCGCCATCTCGCGGAGGGCGGGCAAAGGTGTGCTGCTACCGAATCCTCGACCGGGGGGATGGAATAGTAGCCCCTCTCAGTGGCGCCGTCCACCGAAGCAAGAGAGGTGGAGACATGGGATCGGTTCTTGGCCGAGAGAGGGCGTTCCACGATTTAGAGAGCTCGGCGTGGAGTTCCGGCAGGAAGGGAGTGGCCCGGGCCGCGGGCGCCGCGCGGCGACGGCTCTGAAGAAAGCAGCCGTCGAGTCTGTTGGGAGCCTGCTCAGAGGGCAGTGACCACTCGAGCCCGAGGCAGTCGACGGCCTGTGTGAGGAGGCGCGTTAGTTCTTCCTTGACTCCAGCGTGGGTCCTGCTGGATTCCTGGGCCGAGGAGGAGGCTTGGGAGCCTGACCACTCCTCGCTGTCCTAAGCCATGATGGAACAGCAGCCCTTATCCTCCGCCTCGTCATCCGAGATGGCAACAGTGTGGCCGCTCGGCGGCAACTGCGCGTCCCGGGGGGGCGGGGAGGGTGAAAGCGAGGCTCGAGGGAGAGGCTCCGGCGAGGTAGTCGCTTCTAACACCGGTTCCGGCAGCCTTTGGGAGCGGCGCTTCTTTCTGCGCGGCGAAACGAAAGGCGGCGCGGCGGCTTCGGTTTTGAGTGCTTCGAGTCGAGCCCGCAGGGTCGAAGCTCCTCGCAGAGGTCGCATCCGCCGTCAGCGAGGGCGAGCTCTGCATGTTCCAGTCCCAGGCAGAGAGCGCATATGAGGTGGCGGTCTCCGGCGCTGAGAGGGGCGCGGCATGAGGCGCAGGTGGTGCGAGGCATCTTTAAAAAGACGCTCGTTGCTCTTTTTGTGAAGTTCGCTGAGGAACTAGCTTGCTCTAAAAAGGATATGTCGCCGGATGGCGTAGCTCGCAGGACGGCTGAAGGTGGCGAAGACGGCCGGCTTCTTCGAGCGCTGTCCAAGCTTGCTAGATGCCCCTCGAACGGCGACGCGGCTTCTGCAGTTCAGAGATGCGAAGAGCTTCGCTGAATAGATGAAAATCAGGGTTCCAGCCTACGAACTTACGCTTATATGCACTCTAGCCACGCCCATTTTGGCGGGCTTTGATACAGTGATGGCGCTGGCACCTGTCATTGGACGCAAGTTCACTCAAGTTCGTCTATAGGCTGCAGCAGTTGCCGCAGAGCAACCTATGAGCTCGCTAGCTAGCCCGCTCAAGGTATGCAGGTGCTGCACTGCGTTGACAATGGATACAAAATTAAGGATAATTTTTTGGCTTCAACATCTCAGAAAATATTAATCTTTCCCATAGCGTAAGCTAGTTTACGCAATACGAGAGAACCTCTTGTAAGAGAACATAGTGTATGATTCTGCTCCATACGTATCGACTTTCTACATGGCTGTGAGACATGTCCATCTGGTGAAGGTGAATGAGGGCCAGGCTCCAGGCTTCTCGAGATTGTTTTTTTCTTCACAAACATGCCCATTTGCCCGCAGTCTGGATAGCTGCAGTCACACCATGCCAGAGATTACACTTTTCCTGGGCAAGTGAAGAGATCAGCTAAGCGGTCGTTGCAACTGAATGACGCCAGATGGTCACCTTTAAAGGGTGTGAAAAAGTGTATACACAGATAGATTGCTAGTCTTGTGGCTAATTGAATTTTGCTGGATCGAAAAACACATTGTTGGCTTGCAAAGTTCCCACTAGTATAAAACAAATCTGTGCAGGTTTGCTATACAGACGCAATTAAGTTCAACATTGACCCTACTTATGTGCTTTCAGGTGCACAATGAGCCACAGAGTAGATAAGATTACAAAGAAAAAGAACTTGCATTAGCATTGAAAACTTAATGTCACAGACAAGCCCTGCATTGCACAGTGGCACTCTGTGGTGTTTTTTAGTACTACAGGGTACTCAATGGCCATTTTATGGCAAGTCTCTATGCAAATGACACCCAACACATGACCACAATTCTTAGGGAGGGGTGGGGATTAAGTGCCGAGATTAATTGGGAGCAATAAAAGATTAACATTTGTGTCCAAATTCATTAAATCTTCAAAGAGTGCTAGCAGAGTTAAGTACTAGATGAGGCTGGTATGAAGATGACAGCTGTCTGATGTTATAATATTTTATAAATTAGAGGTCAGGCCAAATATCTACGGGAATCTCTATGGTATCAACCCACATAGTTATAAATTCACATAATTACTCAATTTGCTACAAACTACATATGTGCTCTTGTGTGTACAAAGTTAATCATAGATACCACTATGTTGTTTTAATACAGTCCATAATGTAAAATCCAGCTTTAGCTGGTAGCTGTGTTTTGGAACATGGTAGCTGGTTTCTATCTGGTCCAAGCTGGTCATGAGCTTGTCCAAGCTGGTCATTAGCTGGTCCAAGCTGGTCAATAGCTGGTTCAAGCTGCTATAATATCTAAGATCAGCTACCAGCTTTCCATACCAGCTCAAGATGGCCAAACTGGTTTTTGGAACATGAGGGTTGGTCAACCAGCTAAGGACAAGCTTGGACCAGCTCATGACCATCATAGACCAGCTTGGACCAGCTACCATGTTCCAATACACAGCTTCCATCTTAAGCTGGATTTTCCAGCAGGAGTGGCATAGCACTAATTTGTATCATTATCAGTTTTCTAAATTAAGTGAGACTTTAATGAGAGCAGTATTTTGAGTGAAACAGAGAGGGCTTTATTTGTTTTGTGTTTCTCGAATATTTGGTTAATGCAAATATTACTGCAGTGAATTAGTGTTTCTTGCTTGACTAACTTTTAATTAGATGTAAGGTATTAGCGCAAATTGCTGAATTAACAGTATTTGACATTAAATGAGTGGGAGAGTATCTGTGCGATGGAGCTTTTGAATGGATTTAAACATTCTTACGTTGGCACAGTTAAGCTCAGTCAAGTGTGGGTATTCATATTCACATTGTAGATTTTGTTAATAATGTTTTAATTGTTTAATTATTACACCCCCAGGTATCAACCTAAGAGTTCCATTTTTCAGTATTTTCAATGATAAATATTTCATTGTCCCCATCAGGTCTCTGCAGGACTTGGCAAAGCAGACAGACCTGCCGTACGGCACGGTTCTAGACTCTGCCGTTTACGACCAGGTTCGCAGCAAAGGCATGAACCCTTTCGAGAGAGACCCAATGTACTCGCAGATGTGGAGGATGATTAACCGGACAGGAGGAGCCGAAAACAATGTGGAAGAATCAAAAGAAGGCATTCGCAAGGTAGGCTTATCTGTCGATATGACTACCGGGCCCGGAATATGCCACCATTTGTCCAATTACCATGCTTAACTAAGCAACAGTTTGTAAAGATAGCATTAATGTTCTCTGAATAGAGATATCAAAGTGAAAGTACGCTAATATGGCTTAATGGTGCTTGAGTTATGAGTGATTTAGCTCTCTCCCTCTCTGATTTCCCATACTAATTAGGTGCGGGTTATTGGCTTTTTTATTAGCCCAAGATTGTTTTATTTTTATTGTTATTTTATTATTGTTGTTTTCATTTTGGAATTTTAAACAAGCACAAATGCTGCAATTAAAAAGGCTGGTAAATTAATGAAGTATGAAGGCTAGTGTCTACGCCTTATCAGATATTTTGCGAATACTAAAGAGTAAATGGCTGTCTAGAGTGTTAATGATTTAATGTGATGTCATCTCACAGGTTTTTGGATAAATATTGTATGACTCTAGCCAGAATCTTGCAAGAGGCATCACCCTTTTTGACCCTCTTATTCCTTTGCTTCCCCTCTATTTCGCCAGCCCTTCTCCTTCTGTTGGATGTAGTCTTTAGAGTGCCCCGTAGTGATGCTTCCTTAACAAAAAGAAGTAAAGTTCTCTTCCCTTAAAATTTGTGACCATGGCAGGATTTAATTTTAAGGCATTTAGCAGATGCTTTGACCCAAAGTGAGCTTTACTTATGAGACTATTGGACTCATGCAATTTAGTTCGATACCTGCTAGCAAAATAAGTTCTTTCTATACACATACAAATTTGTAAGTACAATATCTAATACAAAACAGCTCTAAGATGTAAGGTGGGCCATAGGACCATCTGGTGGACAGTTGGAAGGGTAGGTAGGAGTGTGTTTCCCAAGGTGGGCCAAGATCATGACTGGGTAGGCCAGGCCTGCTCAGGCCCCTCTCTGGAGCCGGGCCTGATATAAATACACCTAATATGAGGCTGTTGTAGCTATAACCAGCATAAGGTAATTCATAAGTTAAGGCATTAACTAGTCAACAACTTTTCCAGATGAATAGTCGATTAGTTAAAATGTGTCATGAAAACCATACTATACATAATTAAGCCAAATTACATATTTTTTTATAGGGATTCTACTGTTCATACTAGTAGAAGATTCCACCATTTTGGGGTGAAGATTGTCTTTCAAAAGCCCACAAATAAAGAGCTCTTTAAGGAATCAAAGAATTCTTAAGACAGAATGACAGCAGGACTTTTTGCATCATGTGAAATCATCCATAATATAGGAGTGGCTGGTACAGTGGACAAACAGATCCTTTGATTTCCTGTACAAATATTTAAGATGCTAATTCTCTATTGCATACCACCTCTTCTCTGAGCTAGCCATGGTCTAATGCTGAGAGCAGCATCTGTTTGTGAACTCATTTTTCAATAATAGGGGCAGACTGGGAATTTCATTTCAGTGCTTAGGGAGATTTGCTTTCATAATTCATGAGCAGAGCACATAAGATTTCTATTTTTATGGTACTTTTTCACCCGTATTGCAAAACATTAATAGTTTTGCTCAAGATGAACGTGTTTCATGAGTTATTGTAGGTCTTATACTCTAGCCTTCCTGAATATTTTCTAAACACCACATCCTTTTTCCTTAAACTATTTAATCATAGGCTACATCACGCTACGAGAATGGTCTGTGTTTTTGTGTCCACTAAATCCCCTACAGCAAATCTAGATATATGGAGGAGGCTTCTGTCTGGAAAGTATAGCACTCACAGAAGGACAAGAGGTAAGCATCTTGGCAAGAAATTTTTCAGGTCATAAGCTCAGATATGCCCATTATGTCTAGCTCAGTATCCACCAGAGGAGAATTTTGTAGGTTGACATTAAAACATAATGGACAGACGAAAAAGAAGAGGGTGTTTTTGTGTGTGTGGTGCGGGGTGGGGGTTGGCGTTATTTAGAGAAGACAAAAAAGTTTGTCAATTGCTTTGATACATTCAATGCAGAAAGTCACAAAAGACTTCATTAGTGAGGTAAAACTGTGTGTAAAAATCACTGGGCCAATGTTATGTTGTTTATGAGTTTATTGTATTGGGTAACAGTGAAATGTATCCACTTTATCAAGAAACTGATTGTTTTTTTTTAACTGTAGAGGCATCCCAACCCTTAATATGGTGACTCTTGGAATGGTAGCCCCTTGGATAGAGCCTATGGAAGGCATTTTTGATAGAGGCATCATCTAGAACAAGCATCCATATTTGCTGGATCAGCTTGCAAAATGCATTTTTTTTTTTTTTTGCAACTGATATAAACTTTAAATTGAGATAAAGAGGCACAATTTATGATAGTCAGATTTTGTACTTGATTTGAAATGTGCTGTTGACCAACAGTTTTGGAGATTTTTATATTTTTTTATTCAAGTAGATAGAAGCAGTACTTACATGACTAAAAATATCCAATATGTCTGCCGAGTGAGTTGACTTGCTTTAGACTGAACTGAACTGACTTCGGCACAGTTTATAGAGTGAGAAAGACAAGACATGGCTAGCTCAGAGGGAGGTGGGGAGGAAGACGGGGAGATTGGAAGATAGACAGATGAAGAGATTTTTCATCATAGAGGGGAACTAATGATCCTTCCCTCATTCTTTTTTCATTCCCCAGATCCACACAAAGAGCTAAGTTCCTCTCATTATACAAACACTTATTTATCATTTCATTCTCAGCTTGCTCATTAGTTTGTTGTCACACAGAACAGCAGAAAACAGCGAAGCGCATGTGGGAAGTCGGACCGTGATTGTTTAGAAAGCATAATGACGAGATTTGAGTCGTCACCAGCTGGGGTAAAGTGAACGCTTGAGGAGGCTTGCTCAATGGGAAAGATTATAACTCTATAACACCTGCTTGGTGTGCTTGATAAATTTCTGTGAAGATTAGTGATATGGTGTAACTGTGTTTAGAGTCATACCACTTGTTGTATGCACCTGTTCACCACCAATCAGGAAACATTGCTGTTGTCGATTGGTAGATATTTAGAATGTTTTGATATAAGTGTGTGAGTGTGAATGTATTAGTGCAACTCTCATCCTTATAAGAAACAGACCGTTTTTTTATTAGCTACAATAAAGACTGAATTAGATCCAAGACACTATAATGTGAAAGACTGGTAGGAGAATGTTTAGCAATTATTTGTTAATTATTTTAATTACAAGCACAATCTTTGGAGATTTGGTTCTTGTGGCTAAAGAAACTAAACATGGATGACCTTCTGAATGTTTAGGGCAACATTATAGACTGATAGACTAATTCATTAAAAAAGAATCAAGAAGTGATCAGTCTGACTTGCAAATCGGTAAATAGGTCTGAATCAAACTCATCAGTTATTCATTGGTTAAACAGGCTTAATGGTTTGTATTGATCAGTGAATCAAAGTTTTGATCAGGGAATTCAGTCTTTTAAATGCTTTTGCATTTCTAGCATTGCAAGGAATAGTTCACCCAAAAATGATCAGTCTTTTATAATTTTCTCACTCTTATGCCATCTCAAACTCAAATGACTTTCATTCTTTTGCAGAACACAAAGATATTTTAATGTGAATATATAAAATAGATATGATATGAATATATCCATAAAATCAAGTCAATGTGATCCAATAATTCCAAGCTGCAAAAAAAGGCATCATAAAGGTAATCCTTTGTGGTTTAATCCATGTCTTCTGAAGCGATCTGATCGGTTTTGGGTAAGATCAGACCCAATGGAGTTACTCCTTATTAACTATAAATATTGCCATCTGCAGTCTCCTTGGCAATATCATGATTTGAAGCTTGAATACACTTCCCCACGCTTGACTCATGCACAGACCACATGGTGCTCTGCATATGTACATATGTGCTACACACGTTTGTTGTCAAAATAACATTAATTTAAGCCAAGCATGTAAATGTATTTCATATGTGTATTGATAACTAAACTTGGTCATATAAACATAATTGCTCAAAGTTTTCATTGCTCAAAAACACATTTACGTAAGTTTTTTTTTTTTTTTTACATAATTTCTTATTTCTACAGCAACTCTGCAGACAGTGGGTTTATTGTATATTAATAAACTTGCACAAAGCACAGTTTTCTATTTTCCTGAAAAATAGTCTGAGAGCCATGACGTCTGAGAGCCATGTCTATTCTCGACTCGAAGTCTTAACTCAGTTCCTGCATTTGCAGTTTGAGGATTCCAGCAGCAAATATTTTTAAAGAGCTATAGATCACTTTTAAATACTAGACATGATTTGTGTGTCAGTAGATTAATAAGATTGATAATAATAATATGAACAATTGTAGAGAAGAAAAACACATTTCAAGCAGGTGAGACAGGGTGAGCAGGACGAGAGCCAACAGTCCTAGAGCGGCTGATAGAGAACATATACCACACATGCATTGTGGTCTGGAGCGCAACCGACAATACAGTTACAGAGCAGGTGATGCATTGCATACAGCACCTTCACACTACCAAATTCTTATGTCGTTATTTATATTGATGTTGCTTGACAGGAAATTAAATATATAATAGGACTCAGATGGTACAATTACGAGAGAAGATCCTTAGAAATAAATTGCATTTGACCCAGTCCATTAGCGGTTTGCACATGCAATACCAAGATTCAGTGCATGCTTGCATGAAAATATGAAAACTTTATGGTCATGCCCGTTGACTTTGCATGTATGATGTCAAAAATCAAATCAAATCACTTTATTGTCACACTACCATGTACACAAGTGCAATAATAGGTGAAAGTCTTGTGTGCCGTTCCAAGCAACATAGCAGTCATGACAGTGACGAGACATATACCAATTTACAATAAACAACAGATTTACACAACACAATTTACATATTAAATGTACACATAATTACACAATATAATATACAATGTACAGTAAACAATACACACAATATAGAGTGCACATACAATACAAATTAAATATAAAAAGTATATATATATATAAAATATATATATATATATATATATATATATATATATATATATATATATATATATATATATATATATATATATATATGCTGTAGTTCTATTGTGGAGAATATAATTATGACAGTCCAATGTGAGATAATAGATGAATAAAGTGCAGTGTTGGTGTATATTGATCATGAGAGATCAAGTGATCAGAAGACTGATTGCTTGGGGGAAGAAACTGTCATGTATCGGCTGTTGGGGGTCCTGATGCTGCGATACCGCCTGCCTGATGGTAGCAGTGAGAGCAGCCCATGACTCGGTTTGCTGGAGTCTCTGATGATCCTCCGAGCTTTTTTCACACACCGCCTGTTATAGATGTCCTGGAGGGAGGGAAGCTCACCTCCGATGATGTTTCTGGCAATTCGCACCACACTTTGCTGGTCTTTTCAGTTGTGGGCGGTGCTATTGCCGTGCCAGGCGGTGATGCAGCCAGTCAGGATGCTCTCTACAGTGCTGGTGTAGAACAGTGTGAGGATGTGGTGGTTCATTCCAAACTTCCTCAGCCATCTCAGGAAGAAGAGGTGCTGGTGAGCCTTCTTCACAATGGCCTCAGTGTGGACGGACCATGTGAGTTCCTCAGTGATGTGGACACCGAGGAACTTGAAGCTGCTGACTCTCTCCACCGGTGCTCCTTTAACGGTGATGGGGCTGTGTTCTCTGTCTTTCCTCCTGAGGTCCACAACAAGCTCCTTGGTCTTACTGATGCTGAGGGAGAGGTTGTACTCCTGACACCAGCGTGTCAGAGTGTGCACCTCCTCTATGTAGGCTGTTTCATCGTTGTCAGTGATCAGACCTACCACCGTCATATCGTCAGCAAACTTAATGATGGCATTGGAGCTATGTGTTGCCACACAGTCATGTGTGTACAGGGAATACAGGAGTGGGCTGAGAACACAGACTTGCAGGGCTCCAGTGTTGAGGGTCAGTGATGAGGAGATGTTGCTGCCCATTCTAACCACCTGACATCTGCCTGACAGGAAATCCAGGATCCAGCTGTACAGCGAGCTGTTTAAGCCCAGAGCCCGGAGTTTTGCATAAAGCTTGGAGGGCACTAAGGTGTTGAATGCTGAGCTGTAGTCTACAAACAGCATTCTCACATTTGTTTTCCTGATGGGAGAGAGCAGTGTGTATTGTAGATGCAATGGCATCATCAGTGGAGTGGTTGTTGATGTAGGCAAACTGCAATGGGTCCAGAGATGTGGGCAGCACAGAGCAGATGTAATCTCTTATTAGCCTCTCAAAGCATTTGCTGATGATGGGGGTCAGTGCAACAGGATGCCAGTCATTTAAACAAGCAATTTTTTTATTGCTTTTGTACAGGCACAACGGTGGATGTTTTGTAGCATGTGGGGACATCTTAGCTGTCCATCGTGTACGATGATGACGCTTGCTCCGGGGGTGGGGGTGGGAGGGGGGTGGGTTTAGCGACCTTGTCGCTGGTGCCACTTCTCGTGGGCGTGGAGTCCGATCCTTGAGCCGCACACTCGTCCGCAGATGGAGCAGGGGAAACCAGATGCCAGGGGGGTACCAGCCGCCCACTGGTGTCTCTTGATGCGCCTCTCGGATCGTCGATCTTGGTTGGTTTGGTGTATTTGAGAGACTGCAGAGGCACAGGTGACCTGCCAGGCAGATCTGTCGAGTGCCAGTGATTCAAGCTGTGTGAGGGGGATGTTCGCTCGCTTTAGGATGTCCCTGGTGTAGTCCTTAAAGCGCCACTTTTGCCCTCCAGCAGACCGTTTTGCGCCCATTAGTTGACTGTAGAGGACTTGGCAGGGCAGGCGGTGTTCAGGCATGCGTATGGTGTGCCCTATCCAGATGTTTTTTGGCCACAGCTGCTTCCATACAGATTGAGTCAGTGTTGCTGAGGATGACTGTATGGGGAATTCGATCTTCCCAGGACAAACTGAGGATCTTCTGTAAGCAGCGGATATGGAAGGCCTCTAGGTTGATGATGTGCCGACGGTATGGGGTCCATGACTCTGCCCCATAAAGCAGAGTAGAGACACATACCGCGTTATAAACAGCGACCTTAGTACTGACCTTCAGGTTACGGTTTTCAAAAACCCTGCTGCGTAGGCGTCCAAAAGATGATGAGGCTTTATTTATCCGGCTGTGTATTTCTTTGTCGAGGGAGCAGAATGAGGACAAAATGGAGCCAAGATAGGTGAAGTGGTCCACTGTTTTAAGTGGAACACCGTTTATATGAAAACTGGGGGGTGTGAGGGCAGGGGTAGTGAGATGAGACATGACCTCGGTTTTTTGAATGTTGACCTGTAGGCCAAAGGATTGGTACAGACTGGATATTGTGTTAAGGGCGTGCTGCATAGAGTCCAGGCTGTGAGCTAAGACGGCACAGTCATCAGCATACTGAAGCTCACAGATTTGGCGGGTCTTTGTCTTTGTGCGGGCCTGGAGCCGACGTATGTTGAAGAGGCTTCCGTCAAGTCGGTATTCCACATGGACACCGACTTCATGTCCCATGACACGGTGGAAGAGGCAGGTGATGGCAGAGAGAAGGATGTTAAAGAGCACCGTAGCCAAGACACAGCCTTGCTTCACCCCAGCTTTTACCTCGAAGGACTCTGACTGGAGTTCTCCCGTGAGTACTCTGGCGTGCATCCCGTCATGCAGCTGCTGTAGGATGCAGAGAAACTTGGGTGGTACCCCAAGTTTGGAGAGGTGTTTCCAGAGCAGTTCACGGTTGATGGTATCAAAAGCTTTGCTGAGGTCGATGAAGGCAACGTAAAGGTCTTTGTGGTGTTCTCGGCTCTTCTCCATCAGCTGCCTCAAGACAAAAACCATATCTGTCGTGGATCTAGTCTTCCGGAAGCCACACTGCGTTTCCGGAAGCACAGCTTCCGAGATGTGCTCAACCAGTCTGTTGAGCATGATCTTGGCCAGGACTTTCCCTGCGATGGAGAGGAGAGATATCCCGCGGCTGTTGCCACAGGCTGCTCGGTCTCCTTTCTGTTTGTAAATGACCACGATGTTAGCATCCTTCCAGTCCTGTGGGAGGGTCCCATGTTCCCAGATGTTTTGGATCAGGAGGTGCAGGCGACGCGTGAGGATGTATCCTCCGTGTTTGAAAACCTCTGCAGGGATTCCATCGGGTCCAGCGCTTTTGTTGTTCTTCAGCCCGCAATGGCTTGCCGGAGTTCTGAGTAAAGTGGTGGGGTGTCCAGGTGCATGGTAGGTGGCAGGTCTGGGAGATTATCCAGAATATGTGTGTCGACAGGGTTGATGTGGTTGAGGAGACTCTCAAAATGATTTGCCCAACGGGCAAGAATATCGTGGCGGTCCTTGAAAAGGATGGCGCCGTCAGCTGATCGGACTGGGGCAATCACCTGCTTCCTGGGGCCATACAATGCTTTTATGGCATCGTAAAAGCCTTGAATGTTATTGCAGTCTGCCATGTTCTGGATTTCTCGCGCCTTTTGCACCCACCAGGTGTCCTCCATAATTCTGAGGGCTCGCTGGGTTGCTGTTCTTGCAGCAAGGAAGGTAGTTTTAAGGGTGGGAGATCCTGGGCAGGACGGGAGAGCTTTGTGGGCCTCATGCTTGATTTTTAAAAGTGACTGTATCTCAGCTGAGTTACAGTCAAACCAGTCCTGATGGTGTTTCCTTAATTGGCCGAGTGCCTCTGAGGCTGCGCTATGAATAGCCTGGCGCAGTGCTGGCCAGTCGGTTGATTCCTCCGGGATCTTGTTGAGGTTTTTAGCAAGCAGCCGTCGAAGGTTGTCTTTGGTGGTGAGGCTATTCAGCGCTGTACAA
Organism: Xyrauchen texanus; assembly: GCF_025860055.1. Lineage (NCBI taxonomy): Eukaryota > Metazoa > Chordata > Actinopteri > Cypriniformes > Catostomidae > Xyrauchen > Xyrauchen texanus. The sequence goes on along the minus strand of NC_068302.1, from coordinate 21,024,930 downwards.
TTGAGTTTCTTGTTTGGAGCTGTCCTCGGGCCACGGGGTTGAATGCTCATGAGTAGTTTGGATCTGACCATGAGGTGGTCAGTCCAGCACTCAGCTCCGCGCATAACACGGGTGGTGAGGACATCTTGACGGTCCTTTTGACGGACAATCACGTAGTCAAGAAGATGCCAGTGTTTTGAGCGGGGGTGCTGCCAGGTGGTCTTAAGCCTGTTTTTCATCTGGAAGACGGTGTTAGTAATGACCAGCTGGTGCTCTGCACAGAGGGAGAGGAGTCTGAGCCCGTTGTGGTTCATTTTCCCCACACCATGCTGGCCAATGACTTTATTCCATACCAGGTGCTCCGTGCCCACTCTAGCATTGAAATCTCCCATGAGTATGAGCCTGTCTGTAGCCGGGGTTTTCTGTAAGATGGCATCAAGAGCTCTGTAGAAATCCTCTTTGATGATGTGCTCGGCATCAAGAGTTGGAGCGTATGCACTGATGAGAGTGGCAAAGCGTTCCTTTGCCAGGGGAATGCGCCATGTCATCAGTCTTTCATTGATGCCGATGGGGGATTCCGGAATGCGCTGCAGCAGTTTGGACTTTACAGCAAAGCCAACTCCATGGTTACGACGAGTGCCTTCGGGGACCCTCTTCCAGAAGAAGGTGTACCCAGCACCAACCTCTGCCAGGGAGTCCTCCCCATGTAATCTGGTCTCGCTGAGAGCTGCTATATCGATATTATATTTGGCAAGCTCCAGGGCCACCAGTGCTGTCCTGCGATGGGGCCTGCCAGGAGTTTTGACCAGGTCCAGCAGTGTGCGAACGTTCCACGAAGCAATGCTTAGCTTATTTTTCACTTTGATTTTTCGACCGCAAGGGGGGATGCTCCGACGGTTGCGGCTTACCGTCCGGAGTGTGGGAAGCAGACAATTTTTGGACCACCTTTTCCAGGTCCTTCCCCATCACAGAGGTGAGCAGTGTGGGGCTGCTCAGTCACAGTGGAAGCTGCCGAAAAGACGCGCTGCTCCATCCCGCAGTCCTAGCGACCATCACTCCATTGCCGCCTGTGTGCATGGTTTGGCTAGACACTTCCAGCCACATCCTTGGCCTGTGCCCACCACCATTCCACATCGCCACAGGACTTTTTTTGGGGGGCAAGAAGCTTGCGCATAAGTGTGGATTAAGGTGAGGGTGTGGTTGCGCAGACCTCACTCCCACCATCTTCACTCCTAACCAGATGACCTCCAGTGGCATGAGGGAACCCATGACGACCTTCGTCTGGCAGGAGTTGCAGGGGGCTGCCGGTGGTCCGGTCAGTTGGACTCCGCCTGTGCCTGTCCCCAGGTGCAGGTTTGTCTTCGGGGTTTGCTCCCCTAGCCACTGTACCCTCCCGAGTTAACCCACGTGGCCTGGGGTTGCCCTCTTCCGCCTTGCCAGCCGTTGTGGTGGTTCTCACAACACCATCTTCCGCCTGCATCACCGTTGGGGTCTTCGCTATTTACCCATAACTGGGACAGAGGTTGACGGGCATCAGGGCGTTTCCACTCACCGATGGGCCTGCATGCCGCGTCTCTGGGGCCCACTGCTGCTCCGAGAGCCCGTACAACTTAGCCTGGAACCTCAAGGGACCAGTTACCATGTGTGCCACGGGGAGGCGTGTACGAGATCTTGGCAATGGAGAGGCTATGTACCGGCTGAGGAGGCTTACACACTCGGCTCCACTTTTCACCCCTGAAAACAGAAGGCTATCCGGTGGCAGTAGCTGAAAGCAGAGAGTGACAAGCAGAAGCAGCATGCAGCATGCACTAGCTACAAGCACTACTACTCCAACACTGCTGCACTGACGCATCACATGCCCTGTGTGCAAGCACACACACACACATGTGGGGACTACAGACAGGGAGAGGGACAGGTTGAAAATGTCTGTAAAAACACCAGCCAGTTGGTTCACGCACGCTCTGATGACGCGGCCCGGAATACCGTCTGGACCTGTGGCTTTAAGGATGTTCACCCGTCGGAAGGATCGGGTTACATCAGCAACAGAGATGTAGAGTGAACCATCCTCTATAGCGTCGTCCGCGAGTGCTCTCTCCGCGAAGGCGGTGTTATTTTTCTCGAAATGAATATAAAATGTGTTAAGCTCATCCGGGAGAGAGGCAGCGGTTTTCACGGCTGAGGTTTTATTCCCTTTGTAGTCCGTGATGATGTTAATTCGCTGCCACATACTTCTAGAGTCGGTGGTGTTGAACTGTCCTTCAATTTCGTGCCAGTACTGGCGTTTGGCTGCTCTGTTATGCCAGAGGGCATAACAGGCTTGTTTATGCTCCTCCGCGTTCCCGGAATTAAAAGCGGAGGTCCAAGCATTAAGTGCCGCGCGAACATCGCCGTTAACCCATGGTTCTTGTTGGGGTAGATCTGTATTGTTTTGGTTGGAACAACATCCTCTACGCACTTCCTGATGAAACATGTTACGTATCAGCGTAAACCTTGATGTCGTCATCAGAGGCGGAACGGAAACATCTCCCAGTTCGCGTGATCAAAACAGTCTTGTAGCATAGAGTCTAATTGGTCCGACCAGCACTGGATCGTTCTGAGGGTTGGTGCTTCCTGTTTCAGTTTCTGCCTGTAAGCGGGCAGAAGCAGAACAGAAGAGTGGTCTGATTTTCCAAATGGTGGGTGGTGGAGGGATTTGTAGCCATCCCGGAAAGGAGAATAGCAATGATCCGAAACCCGGTCCCCTCGTGTGTTGAAGCTGATGTGTTGGTGGTATTTTGCTGCTATTGTTTTAAAATTGGCTTTGTTAAAGTCCCCGGTAACAATGAATGCGGCCTCAGGGTGGGCGGTTTCCTGCTCAATTATACTCCCATACAGTTCCTTGAGTGCCCGGTCTGTGTCGGCTTGTGGGGGGGAAGTACACAGCAGTGATAATGACCGCTGTGAATTTCCTCGGTAGCCAGAATGGTAGATACAGAAGCATGAGAAATTCCAGATCAGGAGAGCAAAAAGACTTGATAAAATGTATCTGTATTTAAAAGGTAGTTGCTTTTTCCTCTGATCACACCATGATTTGTTGATCATAAAACATACACCTCTGCTTTTACCTGAGAGGTATTTCGCGCTGTCCGCTCTGTGCACGGAGAAACCTTCGGGTTCTATGGCCGAGTCTGGAATCTCCGCAGACATCCAGGTTTCCGTAAGGCAGATAACGCTGCAATCCCTCGTCTCTTGTTGGAAAGAGTTACGCACTCTCAGCTCGCAGAGCTTGTTGTCCGGAGTCTGAACATTTGCCAGTAGTATACTGTGTAGTGGGGGTCGATTTGCGCAACGTCTTACTCTGATGAGAGCGCCGGCTCTTTTTCCCCTTTTCTTTCTGCTTTTCCACGGCCGGGCAGCCCAGACAAAGGGCTCCGCTGGCGTGTTTGTAAACAGTGGGTCGGCACTGTGCTATGCTTAAGGCATATCACTCTTAAACTAGGGCCTGATATCTGCATTTAAAAGGTAGTTGGCTTTTTTACCTTGAAGGTGGGAATTCCTTTTCTACATCCGCCATATTGGGTTTTCCAATTTCTCCCATTATTTTTAATACAAATGCTCTGTCTCTGGCAAAATATTCTCTGGTTAACCTCACTCCACTTACTCCAGACTAGAGAGAAAGAAATATAGCAGACTACAGAAATAAAGAGAATAAATAAAAGAGAGTTTTGGACAACCAAAGAAGAGAGAAAGAAAGATAAATACATTTAGTGTAGAATATGTGGCAGGGAATATAGACTGGACATCATAGGAAAGACACAACTAGAGGAATAGGAGAGGAAGAATGGAAGTGCAACTTTAACAGAAAATTAGCCAAGACTTATCTTCTTCCTTGCTGATTGATTTAGCTAAGGAGTGTTGCTAGGCATCTGGCAGCATAAGCTGGTGTTTCAACTTCAAGAGAAGGGGCAGACTGCAGAGAGACACAGAGAAAGACCGAAAGAGAGAGGATAAGTGTTTTTCAGCAAAGATAAGAGGACTGGGGTAAAAAAAGAGTAGAGCTGGGACTACTGTGAAACTGTATTTAAAGGCTCTGAAGGATATTTTACGTCTCTGTACACTCTTACCCATGTACAGCAATCTTTTGAGCAAAATGTAAATGGAAAAAAAGAGAGTGAAGAATAAATTGAGATGACTTACTCCAAGGAAGTACTGTATTTAATACCTGGAGAAATTTGCCCATTAGCATTCCCTGCATTCATCTCAATGGCAGTTACTCAGCTGACACATACCCGCCAGGAAATTGCGATTTGAATTCTGCCATCTTTGGTCATGAGCATTGAGCCGTATATGCTACTAATTGTTCTGGAGCCACAGGAAAATGAATGGCACAACGAGAACGAACACAGTCTCAAGCCCTTGACTAGTGACTATCCTAAGATGTGACATCAAAAACGGCAGATGGGAAAAAATAAAATGTTTTACTTGCGAATGGCTGTCAATGGAGACAAATGCTCGTTCCTTCCATAAAGTGTATTTATATAATCTACAGTACCATCAGGGGCTAATTGGACCATGCTAACAGTCAAACCGTGATCCCTTGGGTTGATCTAATAGGACATGGAATTAGATCCTGGCCACATTATCTGCTTGAACATGTGGAAGGGAATTGAGCTCAGAGTGTTGAAGCTACTTGGCAGGACATCTGTCTTCATCCTTCACAAAACTCTTTTTACTCCTGACTCCTTCATAATTCAGTCTCTGTTCGCTTTCTGTGTGTCTGTGCTTATGAGGAAAACATGATTCTATGTTTTTAGCAATGCTGACATACAGATTTGCAAAATGGAAAGTCTGTTAGCAGCAGTTTTGGGTAAGTTACTCTACAAAATTGTTAATTACTAATTAATTACTAACTACTAATTACATTTTCTACAGTGTTAATAGATTACTGTACTAATTACTCTGTCTGAAAAGTAACTGCATTACTTATTACTAATTATTTGGATTAGGATAATCCATGGTTCTCTTTTGAGCTGTCCTGTCTTATTCAAGAGTGCAATCTGGCCTGAGCTAAAGCAAGTAAATCATGTTCTAATACTGACTGGCTTCTCTTTAGGCAGCTTCAAAATAAGTGTTCTTCTCCTCTCAGGAAGGCTGAGTCTGAATATTTTTGGTCTATCAATACCAAAAATATGAAAGACCCCAGAACGTTTTTGAAGGCTATTAAGTCTATTTCAGGCAATACCAATGCCAATATGTTACCAGCATGTATAATAAAAGACTTGAATATGTCTGCTGAATATGACAAAACCGAAATGCCGAATTGTTTAACATATCTTCTGGTAAGTTATTTGATTCAGTTTCTTCTGTCCATGTGCAACCGTGGATGGCTGAGCCAATAAGGGTTGGTCAATGTTTGCATTGTGCAACAAAGCCTGAACATGCTTAGATCAATGCAAAAATTCCTGATCTTCTTCATCCCTGCTTTTTAAAACTGGCTGCGGATTTATAGCCAAACCTGTTACCTATCTTTTTAATCTTACCCTGGAATGTAATGAAATTCCCAGGATCTGGAAGTCTGCATTTATCCTACCTCTGTTTAAAGGTGGAGATCCTACACTTTTAAACAATTATAGGCCAATCTCAAAGCAGTCACAATTGGCAAAAATTCTTGAAACTCTTGTTAGTGAGCAGCTTAAGGAGTTTCTGTATGCAAATTCCATTTTATCAATGTATCAATCAGGCTTCAGGAAGAAACATAGCAAAATTATAGCAGCCATGAAGGTTTAAATGATAGTACAGATGCTCTTGAAAAAAACTGCACTGTGTTTAAATTTTTATTGATCTGTCAAAGGCCTTTGATACAATTGACCATGCGATCCTGAAGCAGAGACTGTTGAGTATAGGACTTTCTGAACACGCAGTTGCTTGGTTTGTAAACTATCTGTCTGATAAAGTTGCACTCAATTTGTGGGGCTTTCATCTGACAAAATGGTTGAAAAACGGTGTGCCTCAGTGCTAGTACTCGGTCCCCTCATATTTATAATTTATATAAACAATCTTGATAAGAAATTTGCAAAATGCAAATATTTATTTTTATGCTGATGACACCATTATTTATTGCTGTGCTTCGTCTCTGGTAAAAGCTTTTGAGGAATTTCAAACTGCTTTTAATTCTGTTCAAACTTCTCTCTCAGTTGAAGCTTGTACATAACACTGACAAAACTAAACTAATGGTATTTTCTAAAGCAAAGAAAAGGCTCCAGAAGCTTCCACCAGTTACTACTTTTTAAGGTGATGCAATTGATTCTGTTACTTTATATAAATATCTTGGGATTTTAGTTGATGACAGTCTTTCTTTTCTGCCCCATATTCAGCAATTTACAAAAAAACTGAAGCCGAAACTGGGATTTTATTCCAGAAATAAGGCTTGTTTTTCTTTTGAGGATAAAAGGAGGCTGATGTTAGCCACCTTTTTGCCTATGCTGGACTATGGCAATATTTTATATATGAATGCTAATGACCAGTGTTTGAAATCAATTGCTACCCTTTACCATGGAGCATTGAGATATATTCTAAACTGTAAAACTGCTACTCATCATTGCACTTTATATGAAAGGGTTGGCTGGCCTTCTCTAGGCACCCATAGGCTCAGTTACTCACATGTTTTTATCTATAAAGCCATTCTGCGGTTTCTCTCGTCTTATTTGTGCATTTATTATTATTTTTAAAAGTAGCTGTTTTTAAAAGTTAACTTCGGTCACAAGACCTTATTTTACTAACTGTCCCTAATGCTAAAACTAATCTTGGCAAAAGGGCTTTTATGTACTCTGCTCCATCGGCATGGAATGCCTCACAAGGTAGCCTAAAAATTGAAAAACTTGCCCCACTAAGTGTTTTAAGTGATTAATGAAAGCTTTTGAGACTGATTTTTTAACTAGTGTTGTTAGGTTTTTTATTATATTTTCTGACTTTTTAATTGTTTTATGTTGTCTGTTTGTAACTGTGAAATGACTTGCTTCTGTAACGTTGTTGCTGGCAATGCTGACAAAGACGACGAAGTGAAGAACCCAAGTGCAATTTAATAATAAACATGAAAACTCTAACTACACATGTGAAATAAACATGAACATGGCTTGACATAAACATTTACACTCACATTCAATTCTTGACAAAGGACAATGGAAAACTGGAGGCTTTAAATACATGGACATGGGAGAACAATGACGAGGGAACCAATGAACAGACAGAACTGATAACAAGATAATGAAACAAGACACATGAACATGGAGGGTAAAATAGGACATCACATGACTAGGAACACATGACATGAAACAGGAACTAAACTTTTCAAAATAATTAAACATTACAGCTGCTACCTATCTTGCACAGGACGCTCTTGAAAAAGAGATTTGTAATCTCAAGAGCCTTTCCTGGTTGAATAAATATTAAATAAAACAAAATAGAGCCAATTATTGTTACTGTGAATGAGAACTTTTTGAAAACAATATAAAAAATTACATTTTAAGGTTAGAGTTGTTTTGCAATAACCTGAATTAAAAACTATAAATAATATGTTTGTGGAAAAAAGTGGTGTTATTGTTAAGCAAGTTGTTGATATTTCTGATACCCACCCTCTAAAAAAAGATAAATCCTGCAAGAATCACTTCACACCTAATCTTTTGAACATTTTTTTGTTTTATGTAACATTCAAGATCTTCATTTTGTTGGGAAGTGAAAAGGAGAATTATTACCCATTATATCCCAACCGAAATTAAGTGCAAAGCAACTTCCCAGGAGACCTTGAAGGCGACATTAGATCTGAGATCTGATGACTTAGGCTACGTCTACATTAATCGGATACATTTGAAAATGTTGTTTTCATTTCAAAATGCTCTCCGTCCACACTTGCATTTTCAAGCATTTTCCAAAAGTTGCTCGTCCACAATGAAACGTATGAAAAGGCTTAAATCATGTTACTAAAAATCCCCATTGCTTGTACGGTCTGAAACGCAATTGTCCTTGTGTTCCGTCGCCAGACATCAATTCCAAGGAAACTCCCTTTTGCCTTTGAAAGAACGCAATGTGATGGTTGTACAAAGTAACATTTATTTTTTAACAATGCTATCAAAGTGAATATCAAGTACAATAGCGCCGCTATAACACGGGCCGCCATCTTGATTGTTTTGGTTGGATAGATCACATGACTGCATCACATGACAAAAAATACATCATAATTTTCCGATATATCCATTTTCACATTCCACACTACAACACGAAAACAATGTTTTCAAAACGATCCACTTTGGATTGCGTTTTCATAAAGCTAATTTTTCACGAACATAAACGCTGTCTCAGTGTGGACGGAAGGCCAAAACGGAGAGAAAAAGATGTGTTTTCAAACGAAAACGTATAAGAGTGGACAAGGTCTTATACTTAGTGTGATGCTCCAAAGAAGTATTTAATTGTAAGTATGAGTTGAATTGTTGTAAGGGCTGAAATTCTGAAGGAAATTACTAAATTAAAAGTAAATCCAGACCTCAAATTGACTATATTTATATAGACACATGAAAGTGGCATAATGCGAGAAAGTGGCGTACACGTATTACTTCCGTATACATGCAGCTTAGTAAGCAGCTTTTTCCCTGTATTGCTTGTGTAAATAACAAACATGGTATATGAGGAAGACTTCGCTATTTAATTCTCCATCTGTTCACGCACATGCATACTCTGTAAAAACCTGTAAGAACATCACTTATGCGTTTTACATGGCCACATAAGCCGCATTCTCCGGGACAAACTCAGGTATGTTAAACTGGTTACTCTTCTCAAAGGAAATTGGCGTTCTTGTTTACATGACGTTCAGAAAGCTGCTTTCTGCAAAAACCCTGGAATTAACCATTTTCATAGTGCATGTAAACATGGTTATTCCTGTTTTCTGTGTGATATTTCTCCTTTAGGTAGGTAAACATTCTTAATCAAACTCTTAACGAGCCACTCCGGTGAATCTTGATGACAAATATTACAAATGTGCTATATTACTAGAGAAATGGAAAGCCAGACACACACACCAGGAAAAAAAGAATAAAAAATGGGGAAACTTTGCTAATGCAGAGGGTATGCATTTGCAGGGAGAAACATCAATGTGAGATAAGGCAAAAGAAAAGAAAAGACTCTAAAGGATGAGTTTAATCTCAAGCTCAACAACCCTCCGGTCTGCCAGCAGGATGACCCAAATTGGATCATTAAATTTTACTTCTGTATTCCCATGGAGATCAGAGGAGGAGAATGAACACCACCACCCCCACTTTTTTCGGGTTTTGTTTTGGAGACTTTAAATTAATTAAAGTAAGGGGCGGCTGTTTCAAAGAGTCAGCTGTGGCATAAGTTTTGCAGCAGGTGTGTGTTTGTAGAGCAGGAGGTGCAAGTGTGTAATTTGTGCTTGTGTTTGAGTGTGTATTTTCTCTAGGTGAACTGGGTATTTTTTTCAGGTAACTGCAGTGATGCCCTGCTCATTCTCATTCTGTTTGTCCCTGCACCCCTTCACCACATCTTTATCTCTGTCTGCAGGAGACAAGATGGCCCACCGCCAAGCCTTAATGTACTTTTGGAAAGCAAAGAAAATAATACATCATAGGTCTGGAAAGACAAGGTAGTGGTGGTCCTAAATATTTTTCTCTTGTCAGCACATATCTGAGAAAATACCCTTGGCTTTTCAGATCTGATGTGAGAAAGAAAAGTTACTGAGGCCTTAAGTAGACTCAAACGCACACAAATTCACACCAACCATTTGTCATTACCAAGAAAATATGGGCATACTCGTGTGTGACCATTGCTATGTGTTCCCTTTATAACATTTTGACAATAACATCATTGCTTTAATCTCCACAGTCTCATATTGTGAATGCTGCATACCTGCACAACACACACAAGCACCTCATGTTTTTTTTGTTTTTTTCAAATTCAGACTTGTTTAATTCAGCTTTTATGAGATCACAAAGAAAGATGTCTCAAACAGGAGAAGTTCCATTGCAAATCTCAAGAGTGACGACCTTAAATTATTCTTAAGCTAGAAAACAAGTGTGCTGTCAGTCGTGAAGAAAGGCTTGTTGGAGCTATATATCTTTTTCATCTCAGCGTGAGTAAAAAGCATAAAATATCAACATCATAGCAGCACGTGATACAGAGGACAGGGGCTTCGTTAAGTGTGTATGTTGCCCCAGCTTGCTACTGTGAGGAGGACCAGAGAGGTTTTGCTGCGGATGACAGCTGCATGAGCGATGAGGAGCACTCTGATTATACAGCAGGGTGTGTGGGCATGCAGGCATCCCGGGATGTGCATGTGTGCACTCATATGAATGAGTGCTAAGAATGTCTGGATGTTTGTGTCCTCTGGGCACTTGTCAGCTTTTTCTCTCTGTCATTGCTTGAATTTGGTGAAGCCTGTATTTTGCTATTCCATGGAAAAAATGCAGCCACTGATCCATGCTCTTATCGCAGTAGACTACGAGAAACTGAGGAAGAGGAGGAGAACAATTGATTTCTGGACTAGAATAGTCCCCTTCAACCTCACAGAAAAAAAAAAATGGCCAGATGAAATGACTGGAGATGTGACATGGTATAACCAAAGTCCCTATAAAGCAAGTAATTTAATCCGGCAGCCCCCTTGGTAATGCCCCTGGGCAGCTTTTTTTTTAATGTAGGGAACAGGCAGGGTATAGCAGAATACTTAAAAGAAAATATTCTGGACTGAATACTAAATACTCTCTCTGAAATGTATTCAATAATGTATTCCAATACATCCAAAAAAAAAAAAATATTCAGAATACAGGAATACTTTTAGAATATGTATATATATTTAAAGGTAAGGAACAACTGAAAAAATAATGTGTGAAATGTGATTAATATCTTGTCTAATATCTAATAATATCTAAATTAGAGTTGGAGATGGATGCTAATGTTTTTCTTTATGGAAGGCAGAAGGCCGTTTGTGGTCAACTACAATATCTCGTCCACTTTCCAACAAGAAAAATGCTGCCTGTACCTCCAAGACCCAAAAGCCCCAACTGTACTGTAAACATGACATTGTAACAACCAAGCAGGGTTGTGAATGTTCAGAATCGCATTTTAAATGTTTTTTAACTATTTGTTGTATTTTAATCTTCTTCTAAACCAATTATTTGATTGGACTGACAAAGATTATTACATTTGTGATAAATGGGTGTCACTTGCAGAAATTGAACATGCAAGATAGTCAGGTCCTGTGACAACAATGTAGTATATTAATGATTTTAACTAGGCTTTCTTCCATATTTAGGCCTATTTGTTCTGTTTATTTTCTTCTTTTATTATTGACACTTTTATTTTTTTGGATGCTTTTTATTCTTTTACTGCTTTGATTTTAATTGTCAATTTTAGATTTTTGTGTGAATCACTTCATATGAGATGTTAAATAAATGCATTAACACAGCCATTACAATTGCGGGAAACGATGTATCATGCTCTCAAATGTAATATTTGCATAAAAATGTGTCTGTATTGACACTGGTGCACAGCTGACATCATGCTGATTAATACAAAAACATTCCGGTGCTGGGACTGAACAGCATTACCCACTACTGTGATTCAGATGCCTAAATCATCTCTTTAACATGCTGAAAGTGTGCTTCACTAGATGGATCTACATGGATCTGTTCATGTGACAAAAGTATCACGATTTATAAATGCCTGATTTTATTGCCACAGACCTGATTTCAAATAAGCAATGAAATCCGACAACAACACTATCATAAATTTGTTTTTCTTTAGCACACATCAAACTAAAAAAATTGTATTATTAAGGCTGGTCTAGCTAATATGCATGTGCGTTCTAGAGTAAACAAAAGCTATCAAAAAGACAATGTTTCCTGTCTTGTAAATTACTGTCCTATCCTTTTAAAGGCAAAAAGCTATGAAAATCTAATGATAACTAATAATGATTTGAAGTGCAATAAATAATGGTTTGGTATTAGACACCAGTTTTAAAGTCAAGTAATGGCTCACAATGTCACAAAGTTGTGCAAAGTACCATCCTCAAAAACCAAATGCAAGCTAATATAATCTGCTAAATATTTTTATCATGACGAGAAGAGAAGTGTTGTTATTGAGAGGTTTAGACAACTTTCTTTGCAATCAATCTCTACATTCTCTGAGGCTAAACTTGCAGTCTCATGGCTGTCTTAGCCGTTTTATCTTTTGCCCTTTGTGTGGGAAGCTCAAAAGGATATGAACAGACCCTCTTCTTTTTTCTTTTAAAGGCTAGGTCTAACCCTTGTATGTTTTGAGTATATGATCAAAAGAACAGTTTGGCTTATATGTAGCCTCAAATTCAATGCTAAATTAACCATTGAATTTTCAATCTGTATTTGCAAGCATGCAGAGCCCTTTGAAAAGTAAAAACCAGCTGTAGGATAGTCAATCAGGGAGAAAGCAGATTGTAGCTTGTTAAATAGATGGAGTATTAGGTGACAGTGATGATGAGGTTTTGGCAAAGGACTCCTGTTGGATCCAGCACTGATGACAGTGCATTGTTACCAGTCAAGGAATCAGCGCTCCTACCAAGCCAAGTTAAAAAATAGGTCTTTAAACTTTTTTTGTTTTGCTTTGTTCAAATGGGAGCAATTCTGTATGACATTGAATGCTTCTCTTTTAAAACATTTGAAGCAAAAATGTGAATTGTACTTCCTTCTGTGGCTCACCACTCCCACTAAATGTCAGAGGCATAATTCATCTGTTTTAGCAATCAATAGCCTACACGTCGGATTTCTTTCTTGAAGGTTCTTTCACTTCCTGCTGAGCGCACTGCTGTTAGCCATTTTCATGCTGAAGTGTCATGGAAAATTGACAAGTTTATGAATCCAATATGTTACAACTGGGATTTTGCCACTTTGATGGATGTTGCTATACTTTCATTTAAAAAAAAGAACTGTGTGACTTCTTATTTTTCCACCTATTGTATTTTGAGTGTTAATTCCTAGAATTTGATATGTTCCTGTTTGTTTTTTTTAATAATAGCTGTTATATAAGACACACAAGTGTTCTTAATAACATGAAAAATTTTGTTTTTTCTAATTTTACATAGCAAGATCTATTCACTGAGGAAGGTAGCATGATCTCTTGTATTTGAAGCCAAACATTTTTGAAAGCATTTGTTCCGTGTTTGTAAAAAGATATCTTTTCTTTTCTTCTCATTATTTTTCACATTGGAACAGTCTCAAATCAGTTAAGGGCCATATTTGTAAAATGTTAATACAACAGATTGAAAAACAAGAGAAAAAAATGCCATATCCCATTAGCAACCATATCTCAGTTCTGGCTCAGTGAGCTGTCCTGGACTGTTTCTCAAACATCTGTCCCTAATTATTCCTCTCTCACTTATAGATCCTGTCTTTGGGAAGAGGTGTGTCCTTTTGCATATGGTCTGTGATAGACAATTAAGGGCTTTTCCTTCATTTTTACTGTAGAATAGAGAGTACTAATGGCAGCTCAAAGCCAATTAGAGAGTAGAGGGAACACAGGAGATGAAGTTGTCATATTGGTGTATCTGTGTGTTGTCTCCATCGAGTGCATATTCAGGCTCAAGCCACCTGGGTGAGCAGTTTCAGTGTACGCTGTGTGAGAGTCTTCGAAGACCGTTACTCAGCTGTCTATCTCTTAAAACAGCTAATTAATGATACTCCTCACTGCTCTCTGTAGCTTTTTAAAATAATTTTCACTGATTTTGAAAAATCACTCCTGAGGTAGTCTGAGTACGGTTTGTTTTTGGGTCATTTAGGGGGTCTGAGACCACTTGGGTTGTTCACATATACACGTTATACCGCTCTGAGAGCACTTGGAGTGCTCAAATGAACTAGGTGTGAAAATGCCCAATCTGTGCTCATATTATGCAAGATACAAATGTCTAGTGGTCGACTGATATATCTCCGTGGCCGCTAAATCATTTGTTTTTTTTATAATAATAATACATTTGGTATTTTTAAATTTCCAGTATCGGCCGATACATTTTCCCATTTGGCTGATTAGGTTAGCAAGCCACGACAGCACCATGAATCACTAATTTGAATGTGAAGGAGCCTTCTGAGGCATGTAAACAACCAATCTGGAAGCAGTCAGTTGCTGTTGCTGGATCCACACGAGAGAGCAACTTTAAGGTCAACGTACTTCAAGTGTGTCAAATGCCAGCTATTAATGTCATATTTTGGGCTGAACAACTAATCAAAATAAAATTGAAATCACGATATGATTTAAATTATTATGTGATTATTAAAGCTTAAATATGTAACATTTTCAGTGACAAAATACTTCTATCCCAGGCTAATATGCAAAGCCAACTATAAGTAAGCCATTCATAGGTTTATTTTCTCAAGAACTGTAAACACTGTTTCTCTGTGGCGCTATATAAATTCCTGTTTGTTTTAAATGACCCGCTTAGAGTAGCCCCAACAATGCCATTCAACCAATGAGTTGGGGGCAGGGCTATTAGGACTTTTGAACAACTGCCGGTGACAAGTGTATTCAGAAAGCTGTTGAAATGTTGAGATCAGTTTATTTTTACAATTCCGTTCGATGGCACTATTGTCAAAGAAATTGCATACTTCAGCTTTAAACTCCAAGTGCTGCGATTTCATTAAATAAATAATTATCCTGCACATGCTACTTGCTGTGCTTACTGTAGTCCCGCCTCCTCGTCACACTCTAAAAAAGGGAACGTGCACCACAAGATACATATTCTTTAATGTCTTATAGTGGGTATGAGAGTTTCTAGCCCACTCTTGTTGTCATTTATCATAGTTGGGTCTGTTTTGAGTATGTGGATAACATGACTTGGCTCAAATTTTCTGTGATCGTTAAGTCAGTCTGTCATAAAACCAACATGGTCGCCCATGGTGCAGGACATGCTGACTTTGTGATGATTAATTATATATTAATCTTACTTTTATTCAGGAGAAAATAAAACAACAAAACTGCTCATATTAATTGTGAACATTCTCGTAAGATGTGGAAGAAAAAATTAAGTCATACAGTATGTATGAAGCATGTGGAGTCAAAGTCTTTTGAAATATGCAAGAGCAGTCTAGTCACTTTCACACATACGACCTTCAAAGAAAATTAACTGCAGTTTTCTTTTTAGGAGTCATTTGTGAACTCACCCCATTCAGAAATTACCAGTAAATCCACCTGGCAATTTCCCTGTATGAGAAGTTGGAACAATACCTGAAAAGTAAAAACAAATGTCATCAAATTGGGTAGATATTAAAATGACAATCTAATCGGAAGTTATCAAACATGTTTTGTAACATTTTACATTTTGAAGCCGCCTTTTGAGGAAACCTCATAGTGTATAATGCTCCATGACTCAAATCTAAAGACATAGGGTGAGTGGTCAGTGGAAATTTATTGTGGGAGGCCATGAAACTAGACCATGAAGATATGGAGATGGCGAACAAGCGTTCAAAGTGGAGCATAACTTTTATTGTCACTCATCTTCAACTCATGTCACATCCTCTGTTTTGTAGACATAGATCTGGCGTTACTTTACACGCTCACAAGGTGCATGGATAGAATCAACAGGAATGGAGCAGAGGAATCAAGAAACACTTGCAGTGATAACAAGTATTGGACTATTGGACACACTTCCTGTTCTAGTTGCTGCCGGCATGCTGTACGAGTGTTTATAGCTTGCTTGCTTAGCATTGCTTATTCTTAATCATATATGTTCATAATTTTATCCTTTGAGATTTTACCACATGCTTCAGGTTTTTCAGATTTTCAACAGCGTGTATTTTACCGCGCACACCCGTTTTCTCAATTTTATTCTTTTTCCGCTTGTCTACATCTCGTCTGCGTGCATTCATTTTCTCCACTGTGTTTCACATGGGTTATTGCCTCAATCTCAAACATCTGCTGATCAGGAAACACATCAAACCACATTAATCTCAAACCCTTGCCATTTAAGAACAACCATAACAACAACAACAAACAATTGTGGTAAGTCATGACATCCACTCATGTTATTTCTTCTTTCATTGCATGCCATATGTTTACTATAGCTTCTTCCGTCAGCAGTGAAGGATTCACATGTGATAAATGTAAGGAATTAGTAAGGCCAACAGAGAAGGTTGATGAGTTAGAGATACGCATCTGAACGCTACTGGAGGTCAGTGAGAAAGTGAAGCTGATAGATACTGTTTTGGATGTGGTAGTACAGTGAGCAAATCATATAATTTGGTTCTGGCTGGTAGGGTAAAGCGACACTACTCTCTCGTTCCTGTTAGGATTTCCAATCGATTCTCCCCACCAAGTGATGCACCCACTAAGAATCATGTTGAACGAGCCTTAATAATTGGTGATTCTATTGTAAGGAACGTGGAAATAGAGACTCCAGCCATATTATTAAATGCATTTCTGGGGCTCGAGTGTCTGACATCAGATCAAATTTACAAGTGCTGTCTAATGCTAAACGTAGATTTTCAAAATCGGTGATCACTAAAGATAATGTTTAAGATGTGTGTGAACTTGCAAAAACAATGTGAGACACTATAATATGCTCTGACCCTCTCCCTGCTCATCATGGTGACAAGGTTTATAGTAGATTGGTGTCACTGAATTGCTGGATGTCTGAGTGGTGTCCGGATATATGCATAAATATGCATTTTGCCGTCAAATTGACCATGTACATGGCATTGTTTAAAGGAGGAGGACTGAAATTAAATCCTTAAAATATTCAAATCTGTTTTGATGAAGAAAGAAATTCAGATACATCTTGGATGGCCTGAGTGTGAGTAAATTATCAGCAAATGTTAATTTTTGGGTGAACTATTCATTAAAGTTATCACTTTTCATAAAATTATACACTTATTGTAAGTTTAACCTTCATTATCTATGAATAAAAAAATATTTGATTTTTTTTTTGTAAAAAACAAACAAACATAAAAGTATGTTCAAGTGTGTATTCGTTCATTAATAATGTGTTACCATGACCCTCGCCTTAAAATAATTAGTAATTCCTTCGTGTTTATGTGGTAACACTTGACTCATTACTTATGAGTTACCAGAATTATTTGAAAAAGACCTCCAGCAATATCAAACCTGCCTAAGTTAATAATTTGAAATGAACAGAGATATCCCAAGGACTACACATGTTGGGCACATACATCTGTAAGCTGAATTTGATACTCTACCAGACACTGTAGCCATGATTTAGAGAGCTGTTACATTCATAAATTAATTCCCACAAAGTACACATTGAAGGCGCACTTCATGATCAAGTTTGCAATAAAAACATAATCATTCATATTTTAGACACTGTTTATGTTTTGATTAGTAAATAATAAGTAGTTATTTCATTCTCAATGGGGAAAATCAAATTCAGTAATTCGTGATTATCTAACAGTGAACTACCTCAGTCATCAGTTCACTATTACTTACTGATTGGTTAATAATGTTTCCATATTAGTAAATAGTAGTAACTAAAGTGTTAATGTAGTACTACTTATTAATCCATTATTGAGTCCTGCATAATTACCTATTAATGACAGACCATTATTTTAAATTGTTACCAAACTATTAATATTAGAAATGTGATACAAAAGCCCTGGTATGTCCTTCAAAGTGATTTGACATTGAAGGATACATAAAAAAATATACCGCTCATTACTTACAATAGGGCCAAAAACATAAAAAATAGAGATGTTAAAGCCTGTCCATTAAAAGAAACTTGATTTAATACTCTTACAGGTAAAATTCCAACAGGTAAATTTAAATGTGCCAATTGCTCTAACTGTAAATGTACCAAAAATTTGAAATATCAATGTGTATATCTTGTATTTTTATCTTAACCCTGATGAAGGCCTAAGTGCTGAAATGCGTTGGTTTGTGTTATTTATTTTTAATAAATAACTTTCAGTCTAATAAACTGAATTAAAAAAAAATTAGAATTTAATAAAGTTAATCACTGCAAGTGTTGCTGGATTCCTCAGCTGCATTCTCTGTCTTTCCAACCAAGACCACACCCAAATGCATTTGTTTTTTTTTTTGTTTGTTTTTTTATTTTATAAGTTGTGTAGTGTAATCTTGTCTTAAAGTGCTTCTCTTCTCAATTTTTTTTTTTTTTTACTTTTGATTTTGACAGAGTTCAACTTATTCATAATCTTCATTATTATTATTATTATTATTGAAGTGCTTTTTCATATGAGCAACATCAGCATAGATAAGCAGCAATTACACAAAGAGTCAGCATTTGTGTTTTATTTTCAATTAGCTTGAAAATGCTTGCCCATTTTAGCAAAAGCATAATCATGGGTTAAAAGATAAACTGAAAAAGTATGGAGGTTTTAAACAGATGGATCTAATGAAAAAGTGCTTTAGATGGAAACGAAAGAGAGCTCACTCTGTCATTGGAGACCAATCCGTTAAACAGGATGAAACCATCCTTAATGGAGGTTAGCCTGTTCGATGTACAAAGTCTTGCAGCCTCAGGGACCTTGGGCCCAGGCCCTTTGAAGAAGTCTCGGCAGGAAATCAGAGGACAAAGCTTAGTAATGTCGTCTTGGGAGATGATCACTCAGCAGGAATGTCCTCCATCAAATGAAGCAGACCTCTCTCCACACTTGTGTACTCTGGAACTTGGTTT
This sequence comes from Xyrauchen texanus, assembly GCF_025860055.1. Classification (NCBI taxonomy): domain Eukaryota; kingdom Metazoa; phylum Chordata; class Actinopteri; order Cypriniformes; family Catostomidae; genus Xyrauchen; species Xyrauchen texanus. The sequence continues at coordinate 21,006,305 of NC_068302.1, read as the reverse complement.
TTAAATCGTCTTATGCTCTTGACCTTTAAGATTTTAAACCTGATTAAAGGTTTTTCAAACTTCAATGTCTGCCGATCATGACATTACATAGGGAATCAAGTAATTGTTGGAATTAATTGGAAAAGAAGAAAGAATTATAGAATTTCATCTAGAAGATGAGTAGGCTTAATGTAGAGTACTGAAATTCAACATGCTTTGCCCTTCAACTCAAATCATTAAGATAAATACTACAAAGCAAAGCTGTTATCCCATCAATCCCCAACAATTTTCTATGATGACTAGCAGGCAAAAAAATAATTAAGCTCATTATACTTCCACCCTAACAAACATGGGCAAAAGAAGTAAAACTATGGATTTTGAGAAATGTACATCTTGCCTTAGTCCAGGGGTCGGCAACCTTTTTGACATAGAGTGCCATTTTTTAATTTTCCTAGTTATTGGCTGTGCCGACATCCACGTCCGGTTCTCCCTTAGGACAGTCCGCCCCTGTGTAGAGACACTGATTTAAGAAGCATTTGGAGTGGTCTTTTAATTTTCTCCAGAGCTGTCTATATATGTGCATGTATGGGATTTTCCGAAGTTTGAGTCCACTTGTGAAAATTTTTCTATTTTGCATTTTTCTTATTTAATCATTTATTTTTTTATTACAAATGATATTATCAGTATACCATTTTGAGTGATGATTATAATATAATCATGATCCTGCTTGTGAATTTTCACAGAGCATCTTAAATGCTTTAATGAAAGAAAACCTGTCCTTTTGTAGGCTACTAAATGAGTTTCAGTTAATGTCACAAATTTGCTTATTTGATTACTGATTACAAAATTTTGTGCAATCTTAAATATTTCTAATTTTATGTCATACTACATTTTCAAAATCACACAGAGGGGTAATTACTAGCACGCAAGCAACAGCGAGAGTGGAGCAGGCTATTTTACTTGTGTTTTCGCACCTGTTTTCCAGTCTACATCTTGATGTAATCCTTCCTCATGATCACGCAGCGTGTTTTCATCAGCTGAACCAGAGACTAAACATTATTAAAGTGTGAGGAGGCTCACGCTGCATCCAAGCCATTCCCACATCACAAGCTGATCAACTATTTAGCCATTTTCTGTGAATCACACCTATAAAATTCTAAAACTTTATTTCTAGGTTTAATTTATATTTTCATTAGACTCAGATTTTGATCTTTTAATCTTTTAATGTAATTTTGAGTGTGACTGGTTAAAGGAGGGTGTACCTGTTGCTGGGTTGGAAATCACAGAATGTAGTCTGTCATCCGCACAGCCTGACCCGCATACCCAAACCCCAACCCTTTACCTAACTGTCAGTGGAGAAACAAACTTTCATTTTAAAGCAGTAATACAGCCTATGAATCAGACTCATCATTGTTAATGTGAATGCAATTACTTCCTGGTTTCCATGGGACCAGAACGCGTGACTCAAAAGTTGTTTGAGCAACATGCTATCGGTAGCACCTGGGGAAATTTTTATCGTATTTGAACTGATGCAAAAATGTCTGATGGAGGATAGTGCTTGTAAGTAATTCAGCAGAATGGGTTTCATTTCAGGGTACATTTGAAAGGAACATTTCAAATAGCTGCTTTACTGTTGTTATAAAGACATTTTGACATAGTATTTCTTTATCTTCTGTTCTTTTAAAATTAAATATGTGTTTACATTAAGAATTCATAACAATATCCGTATGTTCATAATTCACTCCGATAACTGAGTAAGGAAAAATAAGCTAATTTCCTTGTCAAAATTATGCAGCTGTGTCCTTTTGAAAGTTATTGATTTCATAAAAGCTTTGATTCATTCCAGACTATAGGGCATACTTCTCACACTTATCAGAGGAATCCTGCTGTTTTTATAGAGTTATGCCATTTTCCTTGACAGAACCATGAGAGTGTTGCAAACACTGCATTAAAGCATGCATGAATTCTGCATTTGCACTTGATGCCCTGTTGTCTTCACTGCTTTGGTGTTGTGAATATGAATTTCATGAGGGGGTATGCTTGATACCTCCTAGACACAATGTACTGATTAGGATGCACTGAGTATTATTTGTTATATGGAAAATGGCTTGAAATAATTACCTTGGCACAATTAGGCTCACAGCCCCGATTACAATGACTGGGGGGATGCAACACTCATGCATCCCCCCAGTCATTGAGACATGCTTTACTTTCTGTTATGTGCCCTTGGTCAAGAAGCTTCTCTCTCTCTCTCACTTTCTCTCTCTCTCATCTTTTATGATGCCACTTTGTGCTATATCTTTTCCCTGTATGCAGGCCTCATCGTCTGTCACATTCCCATTATCATACAGTTGTGGCAATTATACCACCTTAATATTTCTGTCTGCTCAGCTCTCTGAGTTCAATTGAATTGGAATCAATAAAAAAGGCCTCCGGTGTGGAAAAACATGCTCCATTCTGTTTTTCCTTCTCAATTTAGTGTTTTTGTGCTATGGCAAGATCTACTGTGATTTGTTTTGTGTGCCTGTCAAAACGCATACATGATGTTGTTTGCATGTGTGTGTAGGTGGGTGTTTGAGCTTCCCAATTGAGATTTAGTGAAGATAAAATACAAAATACCTCCAAGAAAGTTTAACCAACTTGAATTACACAAAATCAGTTATTGATATAATCACCAATCAACATAAAAAATATGAAAGGAATAGTTCAACCAAAAATTTAAAAAATCATAATTTGCTCACCCTACTGTTGTTCCAAACCTGAATGACTATCTTCTGCTGTGGAACACAAACGGAGATGTTAGGCAACATGAGAGTGAGCTAATGAGGACATAATTACATTTTGGGGTGAATTACTCCTTAAATTCAGTAAACAGTAATTAAGATAGAAACCCATGAGGTGTGTTATAGACACATTTATAAAGCTCCATGAGCATGCAGTGTAGTTGCAAACAAGCACCCTAGTAAATTGAATAATCGGTTGCAGTCTGCGGTGCAGATGTCGGTTTGCTTTACATCTGTAAGCTGTTAAGTTGCATCTGCATTTGTTGCAGTGGAATGACTTGCTCTCCTTATCAAAATAAACTCCTAATGATAGTTTATTTAATATTCTCAATGTTTTTTAAGGCCAGGAGCCACTCACATCAACCATATCACCCTGTAGCTCAAGAATGGTTGCCCACTGAAGCTAAGCAGGTTTGAGCATGGTCAGTACCTGGATAGGAGACCTCCTGGGGAAACAAATGTTGCTGCTGGAAGAGGTATTAGGGAGGCGAGCAGTGGGTGCTTACCCTGCGGTTTGTGTGGGTCCCAATGCCCCAGTATAATGATTGGCACACTATACTGTAAAAAGGAACTGTCCTTAGGATGAGATGTTAAACCGAGGTCCTGACTCTCTGTGGTCACTAAAAATCCTACAGCCCTTCTCGTAAAGAGTAGGGGGGTGTAACCCTGGTGTCCTGGCAAAATTCCTGCCATTTGCCCTTCTCAATCATGGCCTCCTAATAATCCCCTTCCATTAATTGGCTCTATAAATCTGTTCTCTCCTCTCCACTAATAGCTGGTGTGTGGTGACCATACTGGTGCACTATGGCTGCTGTTGCATCATCCGGGTAGATGCTGCACACTGGTGGGGGTGGCTGTTCACTGTGTAAAGCACTTTGAGTGTATTGTCAGAAAAGCGCTATATAGATGCAACATTCATTCATATTTGTACACTAGCAGAATGACCTGTAGTTATACACTATGTCTGGTAAGCTGTGTGGTGTAAATAAGCTGTTTACATTTCCTAGTGAATTTCTCTGAAAGCAGTCTCTCTGATCTCGCTCTGTCCTGGTACTGACCATTTTGAAATGTCTAAAAATGTAATGGGCAGACTAATAAATGTTGACTACCAAATAAACATGAATGTGCATATTTTCGCAAAAACAAATAAACCTATCTTGGTATGAAGTCATTTAAAAATGTGTTCTTTGAATGGTGAACTTCAGAGTGACTTCACGTTTGTGCAGCTCAGATTAAAAAGAAAGCTCTCTGGTTCTTATTAGAAGCCCATTGATTTTTACATAATATTTTCTTAGCCTTGAAATGTTCGTTCAGAGGGTATAGGCCATCTTTCACTTGACTTGTTCAAGGACAGGATCTTGGATATTGGAAATGAATGCCCATTTTTATTTATTAATTTTTTTGGTCTATATAGGTGTACACACAAGTGTTAATAAACGTGGGCCTTTCATAGAATTTAATTCTTTCGTAGAGCTAAAGATAAAAGTCTGGAGACATTGTTTCTTTTCACTAAAATAGGAGAAGAGATTGTATTTCGCGGTCTGTCTTGCAGGCTGAATGCAGGCTCTTCTGCAGTTTCGCCAGTAGTAAATTTGAGATGCAGTACAAAGAATCTGCAAACTATGTTGAAATAAGATGTAAAAAGTGTTTGTTCATACTGTAGCTTCTCATCCTTACCTGATAAACAATTAACGGTATAAGGGTTTAGGGCACTGCTGTAATATTAAATTGATGCATATTTGTTTTTTGTTTTTTTACAGCACAGTTTTATGTAGACTAACCATTTTTACCAATACGCTCAGCACCTGGTCGCATTATTTAAGTACAGTTGGTTCTTGCCTGATTTGGTTTTGAATTCATGGTCCTCATATGCCTCTCTTTCAGCCTGTTTTTCTTTGAACATGAGAACCATTCTCTCCCTTTAAATACTCCTGTTCTTTTGTGTAAATTTGTGTATGTGTTTTTGTGTTTTTCTCACCCTCTTAGGTGAAGTACGGGCGTTTTGCATTTGTGTGGGATGCAGCTGTGTTGGAGTATATGGCCATTAATGATGAGGACTGCTCGCTTTACACTGTGAGCAACAATGTGGCAGACAGGGGCTACGGCATCGCGATGCAGCATGGCAGTCCCTACAGGGACATCTTCTCACAAAGGTACTGTATATTTAACACTTTTATTATCCATATGTAGCTGTTCATCTCAGGGGTCCTGCTGGTCCACCAGTGGTCAATACCCAGAGGAACGTTCAGTCGGTTTTCTGTGAAACCAATATTGCTTTTTGTTAATTTACAGGAATATTTCTTTTTATTAGAAATTTGGGGGTCTGAAAGTCTGCAACCACATTCAAAATCTAATTTAAACCTTTAAATAATCTTAAAGTTTTAGAAATGTGAAAAAATGTAAAACAAAGAAACATTACAACATAAAATGAATAGGAAATGTTTACGACTCTGCACTATTACTAGGTCTCTAATCAAATAAACACATTTATGACACTGGCCATGTTAACTCTTTTGTACAAAACATCAGATTTCCTTGCTTCAATTGAAACATACAAGATGCTCATTTGAACATTCTAAAATATTAGATTAGACACAGACTTCAAATTTTTATGCTTTTAACATGCAATATGTGATTAAAAAGGCGTGTGCTGCGAAATAACACAAAAACAACACATCTTTCTTTTGCCTTGTGCAGGGCTGAACGATCAATTGTAATAAAATCTAAAGTAAGATATGACCTTGTGCGATTATGAAACCGTTATGATTTAATTAAACAGGCTGCATACACTGCTCATGTGCAGCTCTCTTCTGAGCACACTTGAAGCTCATGATACAATAACTTCACAGTGGTTGTGTGCTCGCTTCACAAATTTAATTTCATACACAGAATAGCAGGTGCGCTGCATTATATTTATAGCACTCCAAATTCACTTTAATTGGCTGCTACAAGTTGAAACAATCCTGTGGCACTAGGTTTTTGTGGACAGTAGAGGAGATCAGAGCATTTCACCATATTTGGAATAAGGCGCTCATACAAAATCTGTTGTTAACACAACCACCGATAGTTCCCGTAGTTTTACGCCAAAAGAGGTTTTAGCCAGACCCCATAGCAAAAGTAATCCATCCATCCATCTTCAACCGCTTATCCGAAGTCGGGTCGCGGGGGCAGCTGCTCCAGCAGGGGGCCCCAAATTTCCCTATCCCGAGACACATTAACCAGCTCTGACTGGGGGACCCTGAGGCGTTCCCAGGCCAGTGTGGAGATGTAATCTCTCCACCTAATCCTGGGTCTTCCCCGAGGTCTCCTCCCAGCTGGACGTGCCTGAAACACCTCCCTAGGGAGGCGGCCAGGGGGCATCCTTACCAGATGCCCAAACCACCTCAACTGACTCCTTTCGACGCAAAGGAACAGCGGCTCTACTCCGAACTCCTCACGGATGACTGAGCTCCTCACCCTATCTCTAAGCGAGAAGCCCGCCACCCTTCTGAGGAAGCCACTTTGAATCGCATCATTTATGTGTGTAAATGTTTTCCATCTGAAAGGACTAAATATTAAATGAAACAGATAAAAATAAAATGCAAAGTAATCTCTTCAGTAATCAAAATACTTTTGGAATGTAACTGTATTCTAATTAGCAATTATTTAAATTTGAACTGTAGTGGAATACAGTTACTTATATTTTGTATTTTAAATACGTAATCCGTAATTACGTAATTACATGTATTCTGTTACTCCACAACCATGCATATGGACAACGTTAATACTGATTGTCTGTGCTTTTTGGAGCATCAAAAATTGTTACATCCACATCCATTATAAGGACCTTCTGAGCTGAAATATTTTTCTATTTTTCTTCAAATGTGTTCTGCTAAAGAAAGGAAGACATATAAATACAGAATGGTATGAGGGTGAGTAAATCATGAGATAATTTTGGGTGAACTATCCCTTTAGGAGTTAGAAAAGCAGAAACAACACCATGTCAGGCTCAGATTTTATCTGGGATTACTCCATTACTTAAATTTATTATTAATAGGTTTTGTATATGTGATTTTAAAAAAAATATTTAAAAACCTTATTAAAGTAAACAGGCTATTAATTGACAGGTAGATTTCATCTCTTTCCATTATTGTTGTGGCATTGAGTTCTTGAGCAGCAACCAACACTATTTTAATCGAGCAGTTTAGAAAGTTTCCCCTATGGTTCCTGAAATTGCACAGCTAAATTGTACAAGTTTGTATTCAAAAAGGCTTTTGGATTTAGCCTGTCAATGGAGCTTAATTCTTTATGTGAAAAGAGAAACTCTCTTGCATTCCCTAAAAGGTAGTATTTCAGCAGAGTAGATGGAGCACCGATGGAGGACAAATGTATCAACATACAGTTTTTAACAGTAGGAACATGTTTTTCTTCTCTGCTGCTAAAATTTGGGAAGCTGAATAGAGATCCACACCATGTTAAATAGCTTACTCTGAGTGAAATTGTTATATTGAAATATCAGTATAGTGACTGATTGAGAAAAATATGATGGCCTGGAGAGGTAGTCCAATTGTTAATGGAGAAGTCGATACACAAGTCATTGACAGAAGTCTAAAGAAAACATGCAAGCACCCAGCTGCCATTGTATATGAGTAAAGTAGCCTCCAGTGAGAAAAGAAAGAGAAGTAAACTTGACATATTGCTAAAACAGCAAGTTAGGTATAAGTTAGAATAATGATTCTGTGTAAAATCTTGAGGATTTTCAGGAGCATGGGTCATCTTCTTACATCTGTTGTTTCCAAGGATAAAGTGGATGCTTTTCTGTGTGTAAAGGACTTTTCACACCAAATGCAAAACAAAAATGCTAAATTAATTGTTGGCTAAACATTTTCACACCAGGAACTGTACAATCAGTGGCACTGATTGACAAACACGCACAGGACAAGCAAGCAGGTTTGAGATTTTGGGTGCTTTTCATTCAGAAATGATGATCCCTATGTAGGGTTGTCACTTTTTAAGTTTTTTGGGGGGTAGTGGTGCTGGCTGATGCTTTTAGATGGTCCCTTACCACATATATATATTTTTTTTTTTTTTTTAATGTTTGAAATTCAATATTTAACATATTTTCTTTCTTTCTTTGCTAACTTACATTCTGTTCAGTGTGATTTATGAAGACTGAAATTTCCAGAATTTTTAAAGGAGGATTGAGGGTTCAATGCTACGGAAGCGTATTGCATTCACTTGAGAAAAAAAAAATCTACTCTGTTTTTCTGAATTAACGAGTTAATTATCTCAGAATTATGAGCTAATTTTTCATGGAAAAAAGTTTTTGCTCTGTTTTTCTGAATTAACAACTTAATTTTTCATGGAAAAAAAACGTTTTTGCTCTGTTTTTCTGAATTAACGACTTAATTATCTCAGAATTACGAGATAATTTTTCATGGAAAAAAAAGTTTTTGCTCTGTTTTTCTGAATTAACGACTTAATTATCTCAGAATTATGAGATCATTTTTCATTAAAAAAAAATATTTTGTTCTGTTTTTCTGAATTAATGAGATCCCTCAAAATCCTGCCAGGAGCTCTATTTTAGCTGGATGTGCATGAATTTATAGAGATATATTTTAAACTTGGCCTTCAATACAAAGACATTACTGTCTATGACATTTGTAATACTGTCATGGCTGAGACACGCTTTGATCTTCCAAAGGACACTAATCAAGCAATAGACTTGTACTTGCATTTAACACGAGAACTACCGGAATTCTATAACTACTAGAATGGCCATAGCGGTCATTCTGACCGTTCATACTGGACTGTACCAAATGTCATATCATATTTACATTCGAAACTTCTATTGAGGTTTTAGAATGAAGCTTCTAATGTCTGTCGTCATACTTTATGGCGTCATCACCCTAAAAATGTATTGAATAAAATACAATAATATGGATTAAATGGAGCGCCAAGCGAACGCAGATAGTCCTACATAATACGATCTTTTTTTGTAATATATAATAGTGCTAGACTATACACATACATAGGCCTATATATATTATATATTAGCTGCTAGACTGCCCCGGAAGGTGCGTGCCTCGCTTTGTGTACAGCAAGTTTTTTCACTCAAATTAATTTAAAGGTGTAGTATGTAAGATTCTGATTCCTGTCGCGAGGAGCATGAGGTCTGAGAACCAAGTCCGGGAGGGTCAGTAAGGGGCCACTAAGAGGATCTGCTCTTTGTTCTCCCTGACCTTGCACAACGTCTGTGCACGTAGGCTCACTGGGGGAACACATATTTGCGTAGCCCCAGGGGCTAGCTGTGTGCCAGGACATCTGTGCCGAGGGGAGACTCGGGCAGAGAGTACCAAAGCGGGCAGTGGGAGGATTCTGGGGAAGCCAATGGCTTAATCGACAGATCAGCTGGACTGCTTGAGGGTGGAGTCTCTACTCTCCCCTGAGCATAACCTGTCATGACAGCGCATCCGCTGTGCTGTTGAGGTGGCCAGGGTGTGAGTTGCTCACAGCGACTTGGGCCGCTACTGACTCCAAAGGAGGAGACGATGAGCGAGTTTTGACATTCGACGAGAGCGTAAACCGCCTTAGTGGTTGATATACGCAATCATCGCTGTGTTGTCCGTCCGGACCTACACATGTTTGCCCGTATCAACAGCAATAGCGTCCTCAGGGCAAGTAGTACCGCCAACAACTCTGGGCAGTTGATGTGCCAAGACAGTCATGGGCCAGTCCGAGGGCCGGCAACTGAATGCCCATTGCACACAGTGCCCCAGCCATGCTGGGAGGCATCTGTTGCAACCACGACGTGCCTGGAGACCTGGCCTAGGGGAACACCTGCCCGTAGGAATGCTAGGTCTGACCAGGGGCTGAATAGATGGCGACAAGCCTGCGAGACGAGAATGCGGTATGTGCCGTGGTGCAATGCTCGTCTCTCGACTTGGGTCTGTAGCCATTGCTGAAGTGGTCTCATATGCATCAACCCAAGTGGCGTGACCATCGCTGAGGATGCCATATGCCCCAGGAGCCTCTGAAAGGATTTCAGTGGGACCAGCGTATTCTGTCTGAACACATGCCAACAGTGCAGCACCAACTGCGTGCTCGTTGGTGAGGCGCGCTGTCATCGAGATTGAGTCTAACTCCATACCGAGAAAAGAGATGCTCTGAACCGTGGTGAGCTTGCTCTTTTCCCGGTTGACCCTAAGCCCCAAACCCAAGGATTCTCCACCTGACCCTCTGGCGGGGGAGGGAGTGGTCTGCTAACCAGCCCCTGTAGTGCAGATTCCTGAGTCCCGGGGCTTCCTGTCTCAGGGGCACTTCGAAGCCTTCTTGGCAGAGCTGGTGTTGCCACCGCAGAGGGACGCCCAGGGCGACGAGTAGATGGAGTGTGGGGTCGTGGCTCTGCCGAGGCAGGATATGCTGTATGGCCTCTGTCTACTTTCTTACTGTTGAGAACTGCTGGGCGAAGTCTCCAACTGTGTCACCAAACAGCCCAACCTGAGAGATGGGGGCATCAAGGAAATGAACCTTGTCAGCCTCTTGCGACTCGACCATATTGCAGGAACAGGGGCACCGCAACCTCTTGGTCCACTTGGGGAATCGCTAAGTAGCACCTTGCCGCCCCGCCATCGAGGGTAGTGAGAGCGGATGAGCTCGCGGACCGTGTGCGGGCAGAGAAAGGTGCCTGCCACGAATGTGTGAGCTTTTCATGCACCGGGAAGAAAGGAACGAGGGAGCAGAGGGTTCCACTCCAGCCTGACACTCACAGCTGCCCAGGCAAGCATGGCCGCCAGCTCCACGTCAGCCTGCGTCTGAGCTACCGCCAGCTGCCTGTTGCTCATGATCACACGCACACACTCCATAGGGACACGAGCATCGACCAAAACTGACATCATGCTGACAGATGAGGCAGCATAAATAAAATTACACAGTAATGATTGTTTTACAAGAAACTTTGAGACTGCATATTATATTTGAATCTCCAGTGGAACAGGGCTAAAACAAAGTGTGGATATAGGTCTGACTATGCGAGACTGTAGTTTGAAGTAATCACTTCTCTTTGCATGATACATTTACTGCATTTATACGATAGCCTATGTCGGCGTTAGCTAGCTAGCCAGCTTTATCAATAGCTGTTAGCTAAATTTGGTGGATGATGACAGTAGCTGTTTATAAAATAGACTGTACATTATAAATATGTTGACACAATTCAGTATTGATGTGATTCCATCACAACTGTCATTTTGATATATCAATGCGCTATTGAACTATAGATTGTATATATTTTATATATATAAGTTGTGTTACACTAATGAATGGAGCTTTTTGCATTATCTTGAACATTGTCTAGCATTCATTTCATGTATTATATTAGTTTACATTGCTGAATAATTCCTGATTAACATTGATATTATCCTGACATTTGGATAAAGAGAAGATCATTGAAATTATTTTAAAGTTACGAAACAAGGTAGCTAGCAATTCGTCAGCGTTAGCAGGCAAGATCAAGTTTACTAAAATTACACAGATCAATCCTTATGGCACTATATTTCACATGCTTTGCAGTTATGTAAGCCTACCTGTCCAATAAGAAGAATGTCAATTCAGGGTCCTTTTTGATCCCCAAAATCAAACGAAGGTCCCTCCAGTAATCAAATGCCCTGCCGATGTTCACTCTAGTTTTCGATCGAACACATCGTCACCGAGTCATCACGTTCACGACGAGATTCAGTAGATACATTGTTGTTATTTTTTATTGGCTTACTCTGAGTTTGTGTAGGAGTCATGTTGTGCTGGGAGCCGGACGTTTGATGGATTCCATCTCTAAGATAACGTTACCTAGTGTTGTAGACTGTCTGTTGACGTTGTTGAATAGCAAAAGCGCTGAGGCAATGCTCATGGGAGCTCGCATAAACGTCACATCCTTTGGATTTTTCCGGCAAAAGCGACCTGCTCACTTCTCATGAAAACCAGTCTACAGCTTTAATAGGCAACCTAGGAAGTCCAGGAGTTGCGTTACAAGCCGTTCACACATTGGCAAAAAAACGGCTTTAAACCTTTAAACAAGCTTTTATATAATTATAAGCTTCACTTTTTTGCATTTAAACCCTCAAAAATTGGCCCCATTTACTTCCAATGTAAGTTCCTCGTTGTAACCTTGAGTTTTGCTTTTTGTTTTCAAGAAAAGGAGGGATGTCAATATAATTTCAATATAAAAAGTAATCAACATTATGCCATAAATGCTGTTGACTGAACTTAACTTGTATCGAACCCAGAATATTTCTTTAAGAACAGTAGCAGAGGTGTCCAAGTGTTCTCAGATCTTTCTATTTGCAAATGTATAGATTGATGTAATCTGCTACCAATCCAAAAATATTTATTGTTTATTGAGTATGTGTAGTTTGTATATAGCATGTATAGGCTAAATTACACATTATTGATTGGTGTACTAGTTTACACAGGTGGTGTGTCAGAGAGAAAGAAAGATAGATAAAGTGTAAAATAAAGAGCAAAGGAGTAGGAGTCAGGAGAGTGTCCTCATTTGTATGTGATATATAGATCCATGTATCTTTAGAGAGTGAAACAAACAGCTGATGTGTTTAACTTTAAACCTACACCTGCTAAACACTGCTGGGAGTTTGAATTGAATAGTAGATCAGTTTTCTAGATTTCATTGGTGACCAAGCAATTTTAGTGGTGCTCCCAAGGACGAACCTGAGCCATATTTAGGGAACTTGATTTTATAGAGACTTAAGAAAGGGAGGCTCATTTGATTTGGCTTGGTAAAACAACATAAACCTGGCTAAGGTGATTTTCTGATCTTTGCAGATTTATACTGATTTAGCCTCCCAACCTGGGCAAACTGATGTTAAGCATGTGGCAGTCTCTTAACCGAACAACTAATAAGTGCCCAAAAATATGCACCTCATGCTGCGTTCACGTCCTGTTGGAATTATTGTAATTACGAGATGGCAATTCTACAGGGAGTTGTTTACGTCTTGGGAACTGGGACGTTAATAATTTCTATGGCAACACCAGAGGTGGGTAGTAACATGCTACATTTACTCCATTACATTTACACAAGTAACTTTTTTGGGGAACAAGTACTTTTAGAGTAGGTTTAAAAAATGGGTACTTTTTACTCTCACTCAAGTAAATTTCGAATACCTTTTTTTTACATTTACTTCTTTACAATGGGTGGTGTTCCTTTTGTTACATTACTGGGTTTAATTTTAATTAATGTGTAATTTATTGAGAAATTATTTAATGGGACTTTTACGAGAGCGGAAGTTCACACAGAGCCATGCGCTGACACAGGCTGTCACTCAGTCACTGCTGCAGCTCAAGCTCTTCAAAGTGAAACACTTTCTTCACTCCTCACACAGTTAAAAAAATAATAGTTTCGTCATGCAATACCATTTATAAATATAATTTAACACCAAGACAAGCTTACATTTCAAGAGTAAAATCACAGCTTCAATTTAAGGCAGCACGCTGAGGTAAGTTTTGGCTCTAATCCTAATGTTGGCTTTTCTGTGTAATGTGATGGACATTTTCACGATGATTCTGTAACTGGGCTTTTATGACATCAGTTTTTAAGTGTACATTTTTTAAATCAGTGTAGCAATATATCAGTGCGCTTTGTCCAACGTCATGTCATGAGCAGTATTTACGCATTTATCCCACGCCATTGCAGGGGTACTGGAAACTATCAAACTATCAAAATTTTGGCTAACAGAGCTCAAATATTCTTCTGTAAATCTTAGTTTGTGTTCTGCAGAAGAAAGGAAGTCAAACTGATCTGGGATGGCATGAGGGTGAGTAAATGATGAGAGAATTTTCATTTTTGGGTAAACTATCTCTTTAAAGTGGTAGATCAGCCATAATTGAATATTCTGTCATAATTTCCCTACCATCATTTTGTTCCAAACCAGTGTGACGCTTTGTATTATGTGGAACACAAAATATGTTAGACAGATTGTTAGGGACTCACAGCCTCAGTCACCATTCACTTTCAAAATATATATATAAAAAAATAGTGACTCAGACAAACATTCTATAACTCCTTATTGTGTTACATGGAAGAAAGAAAGTCATACAGGTTTGGAACAACATGATGGTGAATGATGACACAATTTTCATTAATAATAATTCTGTAATACATGTTAAATGCGTATTATGTAATGGAATATAGGGGAGTAAACGTCTATTATGCCATTTGTGAAAGTAGAGTTACTACAACTTGAGTGCTCTTTTAATTGGATACTTTCTTACTCTTACTCAAGTAATTATTTATGTTAGTACGTTTATTCTACTTGAGTATTTATGTTTTTAAAGTAATTGTTCTTTTATTTCAGTACAGTTTTGGCTACTCTACCCACCTCTGGGCAACACTAATAATGACAAAAAACTCTCCAGATACCTTAGCAACCACATAACAACACTTTAGCATCATGTCATTTCTGAATGGCAACCACCACTCACATGTTATTGTGAAAATGTGAAACTCTAGTTCTTTTTAGTTTTTTATCAGGAGGGTTATTAGAGGAGTGAAGACCAATTACCCTATTAGAAATGGCACATTCTAGAGTGAGCTCCTCTTAAACCTGACATATTGCAGCCAACAGTGCCAGTCAATTTAAAGGACAGATGTGAGTTTGCTTATACTCCTCAGGGTAGATACCCATGTCAGGCTACTTATGGCCACATGTCACCTGTTTACAAAATGGCAGCCCCTTAGAAAATGGTGCTGGAAGCACATGACATTTTGGACTCGTTGTCAAACTGATAGAAATCATTAGATTAAAACCACACTATTGTTGTGTCACTGAAAGAGCTGACCTTAATAAATAAATACTGTTAACACTGCAGATTTCTTTTGCATGAGACCCCTGGCCGGTTCAACCTGTACAGAGCCAGAAGAACTGAAAATATCCCATCCTCTTAAAATGTTAGGATATGTTCACTTCAATTAGTAATAATATATAATTAAGTTTAAGGATGACCAGTAACAGAGAGAGATATACTGTACACTCACTGAGCACTTTATTAGGAACACCTGTACACCTACTTATTTATGTGACTGTCTAATCAGCCAATCGTGTGGCTGCAGTGCATAAAATCAAGCAGATAAGGGTCAGGAGCTTCAGTTAATTTTCACATCAACCATCAGAATGGGTAAAAAATGTGATCTCAGTGATTTCAACCGTGGATTGATTGTTGGTGCCAGACAGGCTGGTTTGAGCATTCCAGAAACTGCTGATCTCCTGGGACTTTCATGCACAACAGTCTCTAGAGTTTACTCAGAATGGTGCCAAAAACATCCATTGAGCAGCAGTTCTGCGGATGGAAATGCCTTGTTGATGAGAGAGGTCAACAGAGAATGGCCAGACTGGTTCAAGCTGACAGAAAGACCACGGTAACTCAGATAACCACTCTGTACAATTGTAGTGAGCAGAATAGCATCTCAGTCTTTATTAGGACCACAGTGTTCCTAATAATCTGCTCAGTGAGTATATATACAGTGTATCAATGGAGTCTACAGAGAGAGCAAGAGAAAGAGAGAGAGATTGAAATATAAAGAGCAGTATTAGACTGAGAAACAATTGTCTTTCTCCATCATTTTAAGTGTGTTGCAGCCCTTGGTTTTTCTAATTTATATTGGAAACTGTAAAGAAATTCTCTCTATATATTTGAAGTGCAAAAAATGTGTTTGCATTTGTCTTTTCTTTCCTTATCTCTTCGTATTTTCCTAGCTCTTATCAAGTAGTTTGTCTGCCTGCAGTCAGAGACATCTAATAACGTGATCATTTCTGCTGCAGCTGGTTGCCATAGCAACGGTTTTGGCAGTTCACACTCAAATCAGTGCACAGGGCCCGAGAGGCGAGCAGGGAGACTACATGACAGACAGAACTGAGAAGAGAACCACAAATCCCCACTCGCATTATCCCCAAAGAACAGAAAAATTAGTTTGAAGAGAAAACACACAACCCAGCACACTGAGAGACAGAGAATCGATCTCAGTGTCATACAGGGTCTTGAATGAAAACGTGTTGCCGATAAACTGGAACACCTAGTTGTCATTGAGAATCAGGTTGGTCTGCACTTCTGCAGTTAACAGGGCTAAGTGTTTGTGTTTAGCCCCTGATCTTGAGCGTGGACAATGCCCTGTTGAACTCCCTTCACTGGGCTTGGTCAGTGGCAGCACAGTTCTGAGAAATAAAGCATGGCATGTAAATTTGTTGCTTGCTTTTTGCTCTAGCAAGTCAGTCAAGCACAACTTTTTCAGCATGTGAGCCACTTATCTTCCCCTTGTCGACCTCTGTCACCTTTCGCTTCATTTTTCACTCTGTTTTGGGAGGAAAGGAAATAAAGGACAAATAAAACGTCTGATGTTATGAAGCTGTTGATTCTCCGCGAGAGCATGAAGAGAAAGCAATAGGGTTCTTTCAGTTATTAAGAGAAAAATTGCAAAGTTATTAAATAAGAACCGTTAAGAAGGGTATTTGAGAACATTTGTCAAATTACCAAAACTTTGGTAACACTTATAAAGTTGTTTATGTTAACATTACTCAAAGCAAGAGCTACCATGAACTTACAATGAACAATACTTTTACAGCATTTATTAATGGTTAATGGTAATTTCTGCATATTTTTAACATTTAAAGTTATGTATACTTACAGTTGAAGTCATAGGTTTACATACACTTAGGCTGAAGTCATTAAAACAATTTTTTAACCACTCAGTCTACTTTGTGCATGACACAAGTCATTTTCCCAACAATTATTTACAGACAGATTGTTTCACTTTTAATTGACCATCACAATGCTAGTGGGTCAGAAGTTTATATACACTTAGTTAACTGTGCCTGAAAAAGGCTAGAAAATGATGTCTAGCCTTTAGACAGTTAGCCACTTAGCTTCTGATAGGAGGTGTACTAAATTGGAGGTGTAACTGTGGATGTATTTTAAGGCCTACCTTCAAAATAATGGGAAAATCAAAAGAAATCAGCCAAGACCTCAGAAAAACAAATGTGGACCTCTTTGAATTTGGTTCATCCTTGGGAGCAATTTCCAAATGCCTGAAGGTACCATGTTCATCTGTACAAACAATAGTACGCAAGTATAAATGCCATGGGACCATGCAGCCATCATACCGCTCAGGAAGGAGACGAATTCTGTCTGCTAGAGATGAATGTAGTTCGGTGCAAAAAGTTCAAATCAATCGCAGAACAACGGCAAACGACCTTGTGAAGATGCTGGAGGAAACAGCATAAAGTATCTATATCCACAGTAACACGAGTCCTATATCAACATAACCTGAAAGGCTGCTCAGCAAAGAAAAAAGACACTGCTCCAAAACAGCCATAAAAAAGCCAGACTACAGTTGGCAAGTTTACGTGGGGACAAAGAAAAAGGGTGAGGATTGCAAGCCAAAGCTGTGAAGCATTGAGGTTGCAGCATCATGTTGTGGGGGTGCTTTGCTGCAGGAGGGACTGGTGCATTTCACAGAATAGATGGCATCATGAGGAAGGAAAATTATGTGGATATATTGACACAACATCTCAAGACATCTGTCAGGAAGTTAAACCTCGTTCTCAAATGGGTCTTTCAAATGGACAGTGACCCTAAGCATAACTCCAAAGTTGTGGCAAAATGGCTTAAGGACAACAAAATCAAGGTATTGCAGGGGCCATAACAAAGCCCTGACCTCAGTCTGACAGAACATTTGTGGTCAGAACTGAAAAAACCTACAAACCTGACACCAGTTCTGTCTGGAGGAATGTGCCAAAATTTCAGCAACTTATTGTGAGATGCTTGTGGAAGGCTACCCAAAATGATTGGCCCAAGTTAAACAATTTAAAAGGCAATGCTACCAAATGCTAACAAACTGTATGTAAACTTCTGACCTGCTGGAAAAGTTATGAAATAAATAAAAGTTGAAAGATATAATTCTCTCTACTATTATTCTGACATTTCACGTTCTTAAAATAAAGTAGTGATCCTAACTGACTTAAGACAGGTAAAGTTTTCTATGATTAAATGTCAGGAATTGTGAAAAACTGAGTTTAAATGTATTTGGCTAAGGTGTATGTAAACTTCTGACTTCAACTGTACATTATAATGTTGTAACTTTATAGACATTAACATTTGTTAACAACATTAGTGAGTATGGACTAACAATAAACAATGTTTATACAGCATGTTCATTTCAATATATAGTCATATATTTTTTATATTCAAAAGTTGTATTAGTTAACTTTAGTTAACATGAGTAACAGTGAACAATACATTTACTTTAAAGATACAGTAGGTTATAAATTAACATTAGTGAATTCAACGAGAACTAACGTAAACAAAAAAATGAAGTATTTTGATATCTTAATATAAATCAAGATTAATAAATGCTGTGAAAAATCATTGTTCATTGTTAGTTTTTGATTCCCAATTGCATTATCTAGTGTTAACAAATAGAATCCTATTGTAAGCTGTTACCAATTATCCATAATTAATAATGCTGTAAATAATTATTGTTCATTGTAAGTGCATTAACTAATGTTAACATTTACAACTTTATTGTAAAGTGTTTCCGAAAGTTTAGCAAAAGTGAGCACACCAAAAAGTTTTTCAATTTCAAGAACTCTACAGCAACTGTCTTTCAGCATATGGCCATCAATGGGCTTATCTTAACAAGCAAGGTAAAATCTGGTCCCCTCTGAGATGTCTGCTGTCATCACTTTCTCTAGAGTCTCTCGAAGACAAATATGTGGTGAATCCTCAAGGGCAAAACTGGACTGTTGATTCTCGGAGAAAAAACGCCTGGTGTTAATGACTGTGGATCACACCTCTCTAATTTGTAAAAAACACCAGGGTTTTAATTCATTAAGCACCAAGGCTGTTAATTTGCCCTGTACCCTCTGCTGGAAACCACAAGGTTAGAAATAAGCTTTCCTTGAAGGTTGACATTTGTTGTAGACTTGTTGAGTAGAAAGGTTAAAAGATTTCAACTCATCACTCATCACAAAAAAAAAAGCAAAGTTAAGTAAAAAAGTGGTTAAGTAAGCAAAGCACTTACAATGGAAGTGTATGGGCCAGTTCACAACCATTAAAATACACACTGTTTCAAATGTATAGATGTCATTTTAGTGTGATATTTATCACCACTACAGCATTTACCAGATTACAGGGTTTATAGCGTTACATCATCATGACAATAAAATAGTAATATTGGATATAACTTTACACAGATAGGGTTAGTAAGTGATTTTATTACCCTAAAATAATGTATACACATATAATGTTTATGTCTTGTGGCTATACTTTTGAAAAAGTGTGTATTTTAATGTTTATGGATTAGCCCCATTCACTTCCATTTTAAGTGCCTTAATGTAACCGCATTGTTTGCTTTTTAATATTTTTAATAAACAAGGGATGGGTAAAATATTTTTTGTTGTAATCAACATTATGCCACTAATGCTGTCGATAAAGCTTAAATTTTATTGAACCCAGAATATTCCTCTAAATATCACAATGAACAGTCTGCACAAACACATTTCAGGACATTTCAGTACAAAATTCTATCTAATTCATGCTTGCCTCCTTGTAATCCCATCAGTATTGTCAGACGTAAACCGCACACTCTTGAAGCAACACACAGCCTGTTGACCCAACAAGTGTGTTGGCATATCCATCATGGCAACACTCATAAAAGTCACAGACTACTTTTTCAAATAGCTAAATGTTCAGATATATCACCATAATGGGAGAGCATTCATCCAACATCAGCCATTACCAGTGTCTGATAAAACTCATGGATTTTATCAAGTCATTATAGCCATTGAACAACAAATTAAGTTGAATATTATCATATCATACTGTGTGGATGGATTATATCGAATTTAGATTTATATATACATTTGAAGTCAGAAGTCTTAATACACCTTAGCCTTAATACACCTTATATACACCTTAGCCAAATACATTTAAACTCAGTTATTCACAATTTCTGACATTTAATCTTAGAAAACATTTCCTGTCTTAGGTCAGTTTGGATCACTACTTTATTTTAAGAATGTGAAATGTTAGAATAATAGTAGAGAGAATTATTTATTTCAGTTTTATTTATTTTATCACATCCCCAGTGGGTCAGAGGTTTACATACACTTTGTTAGTGGTTTGTTGGGATTGTGTTCTTTGGCTTGCAAGCCTCACCCTTTTTCCTCCAAACAATAGTTATTATGGCCAAACAGTTCAATGGTTGTTTTATCAGACAAGAGGACATTTCTCCAAAAAGTAAGAAGTTTGTCCCCATGTGCACTTGCAAACTGTAGTCTGGATTTTTTTATGACTGTTTTGGAGCATTGGCTTCTAACTTGCTGAGCAGCCTTTCAGATTATGTCAATATAGGACTTGTTTTACTGTGGATATAGATACTTGTCTACCTGTTTCCTCCAGCATCTTAACAAGGTCCTTTGCTGTTGTTCTGGGATTGATTTGAACTTTTCGCACCGAACTACATTCATCTATAGGAAACAGAATGGGTCTCCTTCCTGAGCGGTATGATGGCTGCGTTGTCCCATGGTGTTTATACTTGTGTACTATTGTTTGTACAGATGAATGTGGTGCCTTCAGGCATTTAGAAATTAACCAAATTCGAAGAGGTCTAAAAAAAATTCTGAGGTCTTGGCTGATTTTTTTTATATTCCCATTATGTCAAGCAAAGAGGCAATGAGTTTGAAGGTAGGCCTTAAAATACATCCACAGTTACACCTCCTATCATGAGCTAATTGTCTAAAGGCTAGACATCATTTTCTGAAATTTTTCAAGCTGCTTAAAGGCACAGTTTACTTTTGTTATGTAAACTTCTGACCCACTGGATTTGTGATAGTCAATTAAAAGTGAAACAATCTGTCTGTAAATAATTGTTGGAAAAATTACTCGCATCAAAGTAGATGTCCTAAAAAGACTTGCCAAAACTATAGTTTGCTAATATTAAATCTGTGGAGTGGTTAAAAAAAGTGTATATGAAACCCCAATGTTTTTTTCTCATCAAACTAAAAATCTTATTTATTTTTCTTGCTTGCGAATTTGTTTTGCTGACTGGCAGGTTTGTAAAACACTATTCTTTTTAAAGCTGCTTTGTAACAATATTGCGAATAGCTCTGTGCAAATAAATGTAATTGAACTAAATAAAACTGAACATGAACAGAGATGAGGCTAACTGAACTTTTGTAAATGTTGCTGAATTCCTGTTCTTAATGAAATGCTGTTTATATCATTGGGACATTGATTATATCTTTGCTTACTCATTCACAGTACTTTGCATTGTTATAGTGCTAGACCACTGCAGCCCAGGCATAGTTTGGATGTCTTAAATTGTCCTCATTGCTGTTGCAAATTTTTTAAGCCACATATTGTATGTAAGCAGTGTTGCGTGGCTAAACGTTGTGGGCTCCTTTCATAAGTGATCTATAAAGTATTTTACTTTACATTGCTCCACTTTGTTTTGAGTCTGAGACAGGGATAATCTAGCGTATAGTGTCACAGTGAACATTAAACATTTTCTGTACATGTGCATGTTCACAGCAGCAGCACTTTGGAATATAGACACTTGGAAGCTTGCTAGTCTTCACTTTGTGCTGGTGGCTTTCCTAACTGCAGACAGCCAGGCTAGAGAGAGACCACTATGCAATACAGAACAGCCAATCAATGAGGCAAGTTCTCCTAAACCTTGGTGTCCTGTATTCATTATCAGTCATTTGCAAGAGCTGAACTGCAAACTGAAAAAACTGCCATCTCTACATAAGAACACAATTTTTTGTGGTTTCAAGTGGGTGGGAAGATTATGTTGCCTGCTAGTAATTCTGAGGAAATGCTGCCCCCTGGTGTTTTGAATAAAAATATAACCACTGCAGCAACAGATGCCACAGAACAGACTGGGACCATTGAGAGTTGTTTATAGGGTGATACAAAGATCTCAGTGGCACAGTTAATGTGGAAAACAGAGCTATCCGATATTAAACTTGCATCCATAACACAGTCAATTTCCATAATGGGACACACAATAAAACTGTGCATAATTAAGTGTGTATTTAGGTCAGTAGTAAATGTCAAGCCATGGGGTGCAACACTTCAGTTATTCAGTGGTGAATTCTCAGGGCCAGCAAAGCCTTCTCTGCTGGCATAACATGCAAATAAATAAATAAAATGTAATCCTTTCATTCTCAAATCACCTTTTTGCCTATGTATTTTTAATCCTTTGCCACTCTTATTTAATCTACAAACAAATAGAGAAAAACATTTATCCAGTAAAAGTGTATCCAGTCAGAATGTATTCCTTGTTGCTTACAAGCAAAGTGTGACAACTGTTTCACAAATCGCATGCCAGAAGCAGCACGTGAGTCTGAGCTCCACCCCATCAGGCCTTCAGAATTTCCACAGAATCTCTCAACAGTGCAAATGAATGAGCAACTAAAGTCAGACTATCAGATTCAACAGCCAATCAGATTGGTTTATTTGTTCTTTGTGGGTGTGATCTTTGGTGAGTGTGAACTGGTTGTGACGTGATCACGCTTTAAGTGATGTCCTTAATTGGAAAGCAAAGTGTGCGATATCATCATCACTGCCACTAACGCAATTGAGAAAGAGATCCTTATGGATGTAAAAACAGGAGATGTTCTGCATGAACGTGTGATTGCTCAATTTATTAATCGGTAAAGGAGGACTGATTTTCACTTAAAGTAAATTGGTAAGTGCTTTTTGATTGTTATAGCAACATCAGGAGTTTTGTAAGTGTAAATTAGGCTGCTTGAGCATTCAGTGTCAGATCAAGTTTTGAAAAGTAGTGCTGCGTTCCATTCAACTCGGAAAGTCGGATTTAACAACTTCTTACTAGGAAAAGTGCAATGGAATGCAGCTTGAAGTCAGATTTACAGCTTGTTGGCTCGTGCAGAAATTCTCAACTCCAATTTTGCCAAGATGCAGGGGCATGATGTCACAAAAACATGTCGACACTCAGGGAAAAATACAAAGTAAGTGATAAACATTCACTTTATTAAAATATATCGATAAATAAGTTTGTTTCCACATTACTTGATATTAAAGCTTGTTTAACAAACGTCTGCAGAAACACGTGTATAAAACATTATAATCTCTTTTGATAATTGTACACCAGAAGCACAAATGCTAACACTGCAGCATTGTTTATGAGATGGGTTGTTAAGAGACATCTCTAATGAGAGTCAAACACCTGCTAAACTAACAGGAGTGTTGCAGTTCCGAATATTGGGGAATGGAAGGCATTTATGGTCGGAGATATCAAGTAGGAATATCACATATGAATCACACTGAAGGCCTAGACCTTTAAATGCATGGCCCGCCACTGCAGTTATTTAATGACATTTCCTATTCTTCTTATTTAAGCCAATTAATAAATATGTTTATGAGCATATACAGTGGGGTTTAAAAGATCACACAGTATATTTTGGATTCAGAATCTAATTTAAACCTTGAAAAAAACAAAGGTTTAGGGTTCTGAAAGTTTAAACTAAGAAACATTATCAGAAAATGAAGAAATATTTAGGATTCTGCTCTATTTCTAGGTTAATAATGAAATTTAAAAATTTGACACTGACCATGTTAACACCTTCGTACAAAAGATCAGATTTCCTTGCTTCTGGTAAAACACACAGGATACTCACTTGAACATTCTGAAATTATGCTGTGATAAAATTGATAATCAGGTTTTTAGTGCTGTCCATTAAGAAGGGGACCTTTTTTTCTCCCCAATTTGGAATTCCCAATGTTCTCCAAGTCCTCGTGGTGGCGTAGTGACAATCCGTGTGGCAGAGGACGAATCTCAGTTGCCTCCGTGTCTGGAACCGTCAACCCGCACATCTTATAATGTGGCTTGTTCAGCGCATTACTGTGGAGACATAGTGCACATGGACACACACGCTATTCTCCGCGGCATCCATGCACCACACCAAGCATGTACCACATCATAGTGACCACGAGGAGGTTACCCCATGTGACTCTACCCTCCCTAACAACCGGGCCAATTTGGTTGCTTAGGAGACCTGGCTGGAGTCACTCAGCACGCCCTGGATTCGAACTCGCAACTCCAGGGGTGGTAGACAGCGTTTGTACTCGCTGAGCTTCCCAGGCCCCCCAAATACTAAGAAATTCTTAAATTAATGAAATTGTTATGCTGATAATATCATTTGAAAGGGGGAACAAAACTTAGAAAATTAGAAAGGAAGCCTTATTTTTCCTCTATTCTGACTTTTAAACCCCACTAATTGTGTGTCTATTATCTATCTGTGTCTAGGATTTTGGAGCTTCAGCAGAATGGGGACATGGACATCCTAAAGCTGAAGTGGTGGCCACGGGACAGTCCGTGTGACCTGTATTCTCCTGTGGGCACTCGGAAGACTGGCAGCGCTTTGGACATCCACAGCTTTGCAGGGGTCTTCTTTGTACTAGCGGCCGGTGTGGTGCTGTCCTGTCTGATTGCCACGGTGGAGACCTGGTGGACACGGAGGAAGGGCTCCAGAGTGCCCTCTAAGGAGGTGAGAGTCTTTGTTGTGGCGGTAGGAGAGGTTTGGTCCTCCAGGGGATGCGGAGGTTTGATGAAAACGTATGCATAAAAAGTTTAACTGCAATAACTATGAACATTTTCCAACCTCTTATCCAAGTTGGATGTGTTCCATTTGTTATTAAAAATCATGAAGCTTTATGTGACAGCAACATCATGGTTAAATGTTCCCTTAAGGTAAAACAGCAAAATAAATGGAAATAAGGGATGGGCGGTATGACCAAAATCTAATATCTCAGTATGAGTAATTTTATATCACAGTATATTTCACAATATAGGTTTTTGTTTTCTGTCTGGAAATTCAATGGAAAATTGGGATATATTAAATAATCGGGTTGTAATTGTGATTCTGATTTTATATATATACATACATACATACATACATACATACATACATATATATATATATATTAGGGCAGTCTATTTAAGGCGTTAATTCAGTGCGATTAATTTTACAAAAAATAATGTGATAAAAAATATTTAAGCAATTAATCGCATGCCCATGGACCACAATAAGGAAGACTCCTTAGAAATGCAAGCTTGTAGTACCACCTGTTTACTCCAGAGGGCAGTACGTGAAATTTCAGCTGTATGAGCAACGTGCAGTTTATATAGTGAAGAAAACACTCGAAGGAGCGCAAATTCGATCTAAGGGATCTCAAGATGTGTTTAAAGATTGAGTATTAAACTTTTAACTTGACACAGTGACCTAAACATTTTATGTTTATGACGCAACACACCCGAGAGGTCTGACGCAGGTGTAAATTGACGGGCCCTTAAACAAGTCCTCGTGATATATCTCCAACTGATTGACAAATTCACTTGTGAAATGGATTGCTGTGAACTGTATGCCAATGATTGACTTATGATCAATAATATGGTTGTAAACAATACATTGTATTCTAAAGTGCTTATCATAGATAAACTCTTCTGCTACAGGAATGTAAAGCATTTGAATTATCTGAATATTTTATATATATAATTTTTAAACATTTAAAGATAACTAATTATAATTATATATTGGTATAAATATGTATAATCTTTATATATCGAATTATTGTTATATGAGGGGTTTTCTCAACAAATATTTGTAAATGTGATTAATCGCGATTAATTTTTTAAATTTTAATCGATTGACAGCCCTAATATATATATATATATATATATATATCCAGTGAATTAAATACTTTATAAATGAAAATCAAAGGCTTCATCTCATTTGATTATTTTTGATTATTTAGTTTGGATGCAAACCAAATTATTAATAATACGTCCCACATAACACCAGAGTATTTTCACATTTGTCCATGTTTTTTTTTTTTTTTTATCATTATTTTTACCGTCATACCACCCAGTCCTAGAAGGATGTAAGTAATATTAACAGAAAGAGGGAGCATTATGCAACAAAACAAGCAGCAGACAAAGCACTTTTTCCTCACTCTAATTTTTCTGATAGAGACATAAATGAATTAAACCCACATCTCCAAAAAGAACACTAGGCTGTTAAATTACCTGCCAAGCACATTAGCTGTAATAGAGCTCTGTTGAGGAAAAGGCATAAACAGGTAGGCCTACTAGAAAATAAATGGGCTGATATCAGCGGCATATATCTGGATAATAACTGTAAGGCAAGCATCAAAGCAGTTGGACTAAATACAAAGCCATAATATCAGGCTCATAAATGCGCTTTTTTAATATCCCATCCGTCATTTCTTGAAGAACGATTTCGATTAATGTCTTTGCATGTATTGCTTTCCTTTGCTTTTCCTGTTTTTGCTCTGTTGCGTTAACAGCAGTTTACATATGGTTCTTTGGCATCCAGATAAAGTTAATTAACAAATGATTGCACATTCGTTGAATGTTTGGGTTTCACATTAATAACACTGCAGTTCCTGAAATGCACCTCAGATGTAGCAGTGACAGCACATTCATATTGCTGTTAATTAACTTTGATGTTGGCGTTTACTCTTTTTATTATTATGATTATTTAAAGAGTATGTTATTCCTTATGGCTTTCTGTTATATTCTGCAACTGTCATGTTGTGCGTTTTCCTTTCCTGATATTACATCCTCTTCCCCACTGTGCTACAATCTCCCTCATTATTCTAATCAAGTGCCATTTCCCCCCAACATACATACCTGACCTCTCCTCACACCCCTCTGGTATGTGTCATCAAGCTCTGCACAGGCAAAAAAACACAGCATTTCATCTGCAGCGTTCCACCTGAAAAACAAATCAAAAACACCTCTGTAGTGTTTTTGATCAATGGTCAGGGTTCTCTTCTCCTGCCTCCTCCCAAGCAAACCCCACCATGAAGCAGCTTTTATCTGTCAGGGGCAGCAGGCTACTTATGACCCTACAAACAGAGTGGCTCTTTTTCATCCCTGTTCCAGAGAAGACCATCGTGCAGTGTGCTGAACACTTTGTGGGCAGCCAGCTGGTTACTGTAATGTTCAGAGATTATGATTTGTGTCTTGAGATTAGTATAATTTCTTTAGTATATGTTTAATTAGTATAAGGTTTATTTCATATAGTGAGTTGAAAGATTCAGTTTCCCCCATTTTTACTTCACATACACTGTAAGCATGTTTACTCATTAATTACAGCTAGTATAGTGTAGTAGAAAATACAGTGCCCCAAAAAAGTATTTGGACACTTTAAAATGTCTTTGCATTAAATAAAAAAATATCAAACTGATAGCATTTGCTTAAAGAATGATAGCACAAGCATACTTTTCAAGCAAAACATATTAGAAAAATACATTTGTTAGATTTTAAAATGTAAAACATTAGATGTATTGTTCAAAATGAAATGTAATTAAATGTTAGCAAAAAGTATTTTGATATACTTTATTACACCTGTGGTTACTCTGCAAAGGCACCTGTGTGAACTGAAAGGGACACCTCACCCCAAAATAAAAATTTTCTCATCAATTAATCTCCCACATTCCATCCCAGATTGGATGTGGAAGAATATTTCAGCTCCGTAGGTCCTCACAATCCAAGTGAAGGGTGACCAAAACTTTGAAGCTCCAAAATTCAAATAAAGGCAGCATAAAAGTAATCTATAAGACTTCATAAGTGGTTAAATCCATATATTCAGAAGCGATATGATATGTGTGTGTGAGAAACAGATCAATATTTAAGTCTTCTTTTACTATAAATTCTCCTCCCTACCAGTAGGTGGCTAGATGCACGAAAAATGTGAATCGAAAAAGACAAAAGAAGAACATGAAAATGAAGATTGATCATAAAAAAGGACTTAAATATTGATCTGTTTCCATCACATCTCTTCTGAAAATATGAATTTAACCACTGGAGTCATATGGATTACTTTTATGCTGCATTTATGTCGTTTTGGAGCTTCATAATTTTGGTCACCATTCACTTGCATTGTGAGGATCTTCAGAGATGAAATATTCTTCTTTAAATTTTCATTTGTGTTCAGCAGAAGAAGAAAAAAATATCATACACATCTGGGATGGCATGAGGGTGAGGGATGGGATGGAAATGATGAGACAATTTTCATTTTTGGGTGAACAATTCCTTTAAGGGGAATTGATATCATCCCTAAATTTACTTTGGGACCATTTGGTTTAAATTGCAAAACAAATCTCTTATTAGAGAAGTTAATTCTGAGAAAAGGTCTAGCATCTTTATTTATTTTTTGCATCAGTCACTTGCTTTGATAAATTGTTATCTAATGCAATGATATTAATATATTTGTAAGTATGGTTTAAGTGCCCAAACACCTTTTGTGGCCGCTGTATACTAATGAATACAGAGATGATTCTCTCTGAGGATTTTTGAAGTAGGGTGAAGCTCACACTTGAACCACGCTCATTTCTGGCCCAGTGGTCTGATCATGCTGAGTTGGGCTCATTCCTCGGAGCACTCTTCCAGACGGTTCCATCGGACTAGAAGCTTGGCAGAGCTTAGCACAGATATTTACCCAGCCATGCTGATAAAAATAGCACCACACTCATGTCACAAATGTTTTTGGATTACAATGAAAACTCTTCAGTTTGATTGGGTTTTTTTATCCTAATTTTAATTTTGGCACATCCTAAGAGCCGTTTTCCATCTTTCAGCATGATGCAACTTCTTAATTTCTGGTTGGTGTTTCGATGCATATACATAATGCTTCCTGACTGCTTCCTCTTTTCTTTGTGATATCTCTTGACACCTGCCTAACACAGAGTTCATTGCATATCACAGCAATAGAATGACTTTGTGCTTGTGTCTCTGTGTCTGGCACACACACATACACACACCAACACACACGTTGCATATGCCATGTGTTAGTTTGTTCGTGTTTCCTCTCTCTGCTTCTCTGTGATCTCGTCATCATGATTCTTTCTGTGGTGTCGCAATTTGGACTAAAATGATTTGATATGACAAGTCGTCAAAACGAGTTCCACCTCACGGTGATGAATTTCTTTTTGCCTCTGAATCCAGAGAGGACGAGCATGTGGATCTGTGGTCCAGAGAACCGGAGGTTGGCTGTGTGAATTAGCCATTCCATACGCCAAGATTTGTGTCCTGATCATTTCTATAAAAAAAAAAAACAGATGATGAAACTTTTTCACGTCAGATGTCTGCTGTGTCATTAATATTGTGTTTGTCTGGCGTCCCACGGTGTCTCTAATTTTCTTGGCCGCAGTATGAGGTCCACATTCAAACACTCAACTGTTTAGTCTAGAACATCCAAAGTAAGAAAAAAATCATATATATATTTTATTTTTATTTTTATAAATCCTAGACAAAAAACTATGATCAATGTTATATTCATAGTGGCTTTATTGTTGCTGTAGTGGGTATTTGAAAGTTGGACCTGAGGCGGCATATTTATAAGAGACCGTCGAACGCCAAACAGTGCTCTATGTCAGTCATTACTCTTGACTTCAGAAAATGTTTGATTTCTCGCAAAGAAAAACAAATCATGTTAATCTGCTGTCAAAGCCTGAAACAACTTTTGCTTCATTTTGTTTTATAGATAAGTACTCTGTGTTGAGGGGTTAAGCGGGCATGGGAGAGAAATGCAAAATGCCATTTTTACCATCTCACACTTACAGGTATCTGGCTCCATGGACATTAAAAAAAGAAAATCAAAAATGTCTGTGTGCTGATTGTTTGTTTGTTTTTCTTTTTCTACTCATTCCCCTACCTCTCTGGAAATAAACTTTTTCCCCATCCTCTCATTTGCCTGCCTCATCCGCACCTATGTCCGTCTTTGTATGCTTCCACACGCTCGCACATACACACAGACACAAGCAGATGGTCCGTCATTGAGGCAAGATAAGCCATGTCATGAGCCACAGACTGACATCATGCTCACGCTCAGGCCTTCCTCCAATCACCTGTCACCTGCATGCTGCGCCACGCCCCTTGACTCCAAGCTGAGGCACACGTTTGCGATTCCCTCGCGAACTGTCTTCTGCCAACACTGAGCTACACTCTTTCCACACTCTGCAAGCCTCAAGCCCATGTAGGTTAAGAAATCATCCCAGCATCAAATGCAGCACAATACATTTTTACTGTATACACATCTTAATCATTTCTAAATGGCTGCTGAGAGAGATTCCACTGGGGTACTATGATACATTTGAACTACAAGAAAGGTCATCATTATTTCCACAAACCTTGAGAAAGCTTCACTATAAATGATTTGCTCAGGAATGCAATATGTTTTATTTCCAATACTCATTTTCACATTTTCTTTTACCTGAAGTCCACAGAGATCTATTCATTATTGCCAAGCTGCATGGACTAAAATCATGAGAGGATTTCATCTGAATGTAGAGCTGTAATTTGCACAATTGCTAAATATTTAGACTGCTGCTACACAGCAATACAAAGTGCCTAATTCAGTATTCACACCCAACAGCGAAACTACAACAGGTAGAATGTTGTTTAAAGATTCCGTTCTAGTGCGAAATACATATCTATGAATTCTAAGATAAAGTGCTTTGGCTCAATTACATTTCACAAATGGAACTTTGAGCAATCACACCCTGCCCATGAAGGAAGCAGTAGTGCTTTATCTACAAAACACCTAAAAATCTTTAGAATTGTATTAATGTATTTTGTGACGTCCGGACTAGAGGTCAACCGACAGTGGAGTTTGCCGATACAGATAACCATATTACATGTGATCTGGATTGCTTAATCGGATTTCAAAAATCAAGTACTTGTAATTAGATTTAATTATGATTTAAAATACTCGTAATTAGATTAAAGTTATTTTTATGGATTAAATGATTACATATTGATGAGCCAAAGCGTAAATTGTTCATAAATGTTTTATCCCTTTATTTTGTTGTCTTTTTAAATATAAAATGTTTTAAATTCTTAATCAGCCAACAGCTGATAAATGTTTAGTACATTTTTGTGTTATTTGAGTGGACAGTAATTACACTAGAGATTAAGTGGTAATCTACACATACAGGTGAAACTCGAAAAATTAGAATATCGTGCAAAAGTTCATTAATTTCAGTAATTCAACTTAAAAGGTGAAACTAATATATTATATAGACTCATTACAAGCAAAGTAAGATATTTCAAGCCTTTATTTGATATAATTTTGATGATTATGGCTTACAGCTTATGAAAACCCCAAATTCAGAATCTCAGAAAATTAGAATATTGTGAAAAGGTTCAGTATTGTAGGCTCAAAGTGTCACACTCTAATCAGGTAAACACCTGCAAAGGGTTCCTGAGCCTTTAAATGGTCTCTCAGTCTGGTTCAGTTGAATTCACAATCATGGGGAAGACTGCTGACCTGACAGTTTTGCAGAAAACCATCATTGACACCCTCCACAAGGAGGGAAAGCCTCAAAAGGTAATTGCAAAAGAAGTTGGATGTTCTCAAAGTGCTGTATCAAAGCACATTAATAGAAAGTTAAGTGGAAGGGAAAAAGTGTGGAAGAAAAATGTGCACAAGCAGCAGGGATGACCGTAGCCTGGAGAGGATTGTCAGGAAAAGGCCATTCAAATGTGTGGGGGAGCTTCACAAGGAGTGGACTGAGGCTGGAGTTACTGCATCAAGAGCCACCACACACAGACGGGTCCTGGACATGGGCTTCAAATGTCAAACGTCTTACCTGGGCTAAAGAAAAAAGAACTGGTCTGTTGCTCAGTGGTCCAAAGTCCTCTTTTCTGATGAGAGCAAATTTTGCATCTCATTTGGAAACCAAGGTCCCAGAGTCTGGAGGAAGAATGGAGAGGCACACAATCCAAGATGCTTGAAGTCCAGTGTGAAGTTTCCACAGTCTGTGTTGGTTTGGGGAGCCATGTCATCAGCTGGTGTTGGTCCACTGTGCTTTATTAAGTCCAGAGTCAACGCAGCCTTCTACCGGGACATTTTAGAGCACTTCATGCTTCCTTCAGCAGACAAGCTTTATGGAGATGCTGACTTCATTTTCCAGCAGGACTTGGCACCTGCCCACACTGCCAAAAGTACCAAAACCTGGTTCAATGACCATGGTATTACTGTGCTTGATTGGCCAGCAAACTCGCCTGACCTGAACCCCATAGAGAATCTATGGGGCATTGCCAAGAGAAAGATGAGAGACATGAGACCAAACACTGCAGAAGAGCTGAAGGCCGCTATTGAAGCATCTTGGTCTTCCATAACACCTCAGCAGTGCCACAGGCACTTTTTTTGATTTCATGTAATATTCTAATTTTCTGAGATTCTGAATTTGGGGTTTTCATAAGCTGCAAGCCATAATCATCAAAATTATATCAAATAAAGGCTTGAAATATCTTACTTTGCTTGTAATGAGTCTATATAATATATTAGTTTCACCTTTTAAGTTGAATTACTGAAATTAATGAACTTTTGCACGATATTCTAATTTTTCGAGTTTCACCTGTAAATGCTGAACAGATTGCATTAGTGCGCTAAAGCTAGTTTTAATTTTGCAAATTGCTTTTGTTCTCGGCTTCAAAAATGTACATGAAAATGCTTTTTCAGACTTTTCAGATTTTTCATAGATGGTGTTTGTCAAAATTGCCAGAGTCAGAACAGTTTAAGTGTCTTTTTTATATTTCACTCAAACAGACAAACAGCGAGTAAACCACACATTAAAAAAAAAAGTATATAAATTATCACATTTTGATCAATTAAGTACGTTTTCTTTAATGCGTTTAAGCAACATTTTCAAAATGAACAAGCTTATCCAACACAAATGAATGTTACAAATAAACTAATAAACAATAATTAGGTCAGAAGTAATCCAAAGCAGTCTGATGAGATTACCTTAATATGTAATATAAGAGATTAAGTTACTGACTAAAATTTTCATCATGTAATTTGTAATTGGTACCACAATACTATTCAGAAGTAATGTACCCAGCACTATCAATAACTAAATTGGTGGAAAAGGCCTATAACCGATTAATAGGCCAATTGATTGTAATATAAAAATATCTTTCAATACTATGATGGGCACAGACACAGGCAACACAAGGCCAAAATGAACAAAATCAAAGATGCAGTTTATTGTTCAACTAAAATTCCAATATTTACCATTATTTTGAAGGGACAGAGACTTGTCTCTGTTACAGTGCTCTATAGTTAAGTAGGCTATTTAACAAATTTAGATTTTTATAGCCTGTATATTCACAAGCTGAAGAGTTTTGCATATTTATATATATCACCGGATACATTTTAATGAGTAATAAGGTTTATTAGTATTATTCATAAGAAATAAAGTTGTGCTGACAGGGCATGTTTCTATATAGTCTATTTCTATTTAGAACACTTGTTATCTAATCAAAATATGCACTGAAGTGAGGATAAAAAGATGGATGAATATTGTCAATGATGACAGATGTAGATATAGAAAATCCCCTGAAGGTGTCGCTGAAATTGTTTATTTCATCTACAGAGGCCGAATTTATACAGTAAAAACAAGACATTCTAACCCTAGAATCCTCTGCCACCAGCCACAGAGGAACATGGTGGAATAAAAAATAATTAACTTTCAGCATAGATTTTGGCTAATAATTGATATCTCCAAAAAGCAACTGTCGGCACAGATTAATCGTTAAAACCGATAAATCTGTCTACATTTATTCTAGACCAGCAAGAGCAATTTTCAACCAGCTGTCCCTCACACTGAACACTTTTACAAGGTCCCTTGCTAAAGAAAACAACAAATGGCTCCTTTCATGTGATGGCCTTTCCGCAATCACTCTTTCCTTCATTCCTACTCCTCTCATCTACCGCCTTCCTCCACTGTGGTGGTAGGACAGGTACCTACAAACGGAACCCTCAACTCACCGCCCCACCTTGGCCCAGCAAGGTTCCCCCTGACCCCTCTTTACTCAGTGCGGTGCTGCCTGATGGTGGTGGCTGGAACCCACAAAGTACTTTAAGCTTCCCACAAACGAGAGGCCAATTTATACTCTCACAGCAACTACAAAGTCAGCCCACATCAACCTGTGAGTGTTTTTTAAAGCAATCCAATAATATTATAGTATTTTACTCCAACATATAGAAAATTATATTGTATTTATGTTGTAGTAAAACATACTATAAAGCATATATAGTACAGTTTTGACATAATTAAAAGAGCAAACCAATTTCGAACCCAACTGAAAATGGTTTAAAATGGCTTGAAAGTTGAAGGTTTGTGAGGCTGGATCTATATACATATTCAATTTTCCAGTTCCTTCCAAAGATATGCAATATCCATGTGTCTAAGACACAACATTAATGTGTTGATGTAAATAAATACCGTAGTTCTCTATAGAATTCAAGATCGTAATAGCTAAGACTGATATGTTTTCATTACCATAGCTCAGTCTGTTTCCCTTTTTGCACCTTCCCTCTTTTTTTTCTGTCTTGCTAATTGTGCATACACTAAAACATAATCTGGCCTGCGCCTTTAATACCTTCCTCCACCTCACCTCACCCTTATAAACTTCCTCAAACTTGTCTGTTATTTTCCCTCTATTCCCAACTCCATCGAAACTCTTCCTTACTGTGCTGCTCACTCATTTGTACTCCCTTCCTTACTCACTTGATGACTATATGCCTTCTTTCCCATCTCCTCTTCAATGTTTCACCCTATTTCCCTATTAACCACATCACGGACATCCTGCTTAACTAACCCATCCTGCACTGTATCTTCTTTTATGAGTACACCTCACCCTTTTCCTCAATTTACACTTCTTTACCTCTTTTCTCCTCTGATCCTGTAACAACCTTTACTCCTCCTTTTCTTTCCCTCCTTATTTTCTTCCTCTGGACTTTCCCTTCCCTCCCCACTCCACTTCCTTCCTTGTTTTTCCTCTTTTAGGATGATAAGGAGATCGACCTGGAGCACCTTCATCACCGGGTTAACAGCTTGTGCACGGAGGATGAGAGCCCCCATAAACAGTTCTCCACCTCTTCAATCGACCTGACGCCCTTGGATATGGACTCCCTCCCGGCTGCGCGGCAGGCCCTGGAGCAGATCAGCGACTTCCGTAACACGCACATCACCACCACCACATTCATCCCAGAGCAGATCCAGACTCTCAGCCGCAGCCTTTCTGCCAAGGCAGCAGCCGGCTTCGCTTTTGGGGCTGTACAGGACCACCGGACTGGGGGGCCCTTCCGTCAGCGAGCCCCCAATGGCGGCTTCTTTCGCAGCCCCGTCAAGACAATGTCCAGCATCCCATATCAGCCCACCCCAGCACCCAATTTCAGCTATGGCAATGACCCGGACAGGGGCACCTCCATATAAACTGCAGGGGTCTTGGGCCTGTGAAATTGAAACAAACACACAAAAGAAATATATGTAAATACAAATGTTCATTTTTTGTTGTCGTTTTCTCTTGGAGGCGGAATGCAGAGTACTCACCAACGAGATGAGGATGGAATAATATGATCATTATTGTCTTTGTGGTTGTCAGGAGATTTCATCTGTGAACAAAATGCCTTTTTTGCCACATTCAATTTTGAAGATCTCTTTTGTGGGGAGAGCAAAAAAGAATGCATCCAGATGTTTCAATGATGGTGACCTTTTCATTTTGTTTGTTTAAAAAAAAAACTGTGCCAAGTGTTCCACAAATCTGCAATAACTCAATTTCAAAAAAGGGTGTCAACTCGTCTACTAAATCTTGCTTCTCGATCGTTTCAGTGCTCAGTAAATGTTCAGTACTCCTCTAATGGAGGTGTTAAACAAGGCAGCCAAGACTGCACTGCTAGCATCAAAGAAAGCAACAGGTAACCTGTGAAAATCAGGACTGCAGCTTTTCTCTGCTGCCCCGGCAATGCACCAGGGCCCACAGCATGGGACTGTGCTTCTAAGGACTTCTCATCCTCTCTGCCAGCTCCCTAAGGATGAGATCTACATTCAGTCTTTAAAGGACTCTCTGTGGGAAATAATCACTGAACTTGAAAATAAAAAACGTATTAGACAGGAGGGAGAATAAAACAAATGCTACTCAATGTCTCCTACTGACTTTTAAGTATAACAAATCTTAAATGCGTGGAATGTGTCTGGTCAGAGAGTTTTAACAAAAAAAAGTTCAAAGCTGTCTGTAGTTTTAGTTATATTTTGTTTTATTATTAGTTTTAAAATGTCTTAAGTGCCATCATCTTATATTGGTTTGCAACATTAAATCATCAAATGTTTGTATTCACTTCTGTAGCTGTACTCCAGGATTTGGCAAAAAAAAAAACATTCTGTAGAACAGCTTTATTGTATATGACATAAGCTTGCAGCTGTGCATCATAGATTTTGGAGATCGGATATTGAAAGAGTTTTTAAATGAATTCTTAACACAAGCCTTTGAAGATGGGGCTTTTTTTTACTTGTCAAAAGTCAGTCCTCAACCGAATACGACGCCATCTGAAAAAGCTGATACGGTGGCCACTTTTGAGGGGTTATTTGAAATATATTTCTATTTCATTTCATAAATGTTAAGGGGTAATATTTATCTAACTTTTTTTAAAAGTGCTAATTGTTTAAAGAAGGCCATCGACATGTGGTAACAGTTTAAAAAAAAATAACATTTTGAGAACAAAAAAAAACAAATCCTTTTCACTAACATAAACTGTATTAATATTTACTAATGTTAGTCATTTAGAATGAGCTTTCAGTTTGTTATTCTCTGACTAATTCGCAAATGTTGTGTGTAGAGAACAGCAAGTGTTTTGACGCAAGCCTTCTAGATGTACTTTTCTTTAGATATGATTACTGAAAGACTATAGGAGCAATTTATATTTAGTATCAGTTTAAAGGTTTTTATTTAGGATAAATATATATTTTACATGCAGATCATTTTTGTTGGATTAAAGAAGATATAGAGTATACTGTAATATCTGAGCCTGTAAAGCTCAGTTAGCCACTATCACATTACATTAAGTTCTTCACAGTCTCTCTGACGGTAAGGTATTGTCATATGACTTCATTTCATTTTGATTTCTTAATTTATCAAAAAGGAGGCAAGGGTTTTTCCGTAAAAAAGCATGCAAAACTATGCCTGTAACAGTTTTAATTTCATACATAGAATTGTACAGGATATCTTCATTTTCAACTGATTATAATGTACAGTATTTAATATAGGCCTATTTTGTTGTATGTGTTGCATATTATTCAAATGGAACAAACTGAGGCCTCTGTTACAAGTGGCAATGCTTTCTGTGTATAATTTGTCTAATAAACATGTTTTCTACAGTGGCATTTGTTGTTTTTTTTTTGTATGTTATCATGCTAATAATGTCATCATTATAAAATAAATTCCACCAACAGACAGAATACTGTCCTGAAATGCTATACGTGTGAGTAAACTAAACTAGTTTGTCTTTCCCATCTCAGGATGAGCTGATGAAGTGCAGTGGTTTGATGCACAACACAGTAAGGGTTATGGTCAAAGGTTACCCACTACTGGATTTTGGCTGGCTGTTGACTATGTGAGCCAGACTTCATGCACTGCAGGTCAAAGTGAATGGCACCACAGCATTTCAAGTCATGCTCTAGTGCTTAGAGAGTTTGTAATCCAAAGTCGCCACAGTCCAAACCTGAACCGGTCATGTTCGAAATGTATTAGATCAACTTCTTGTATGTATATTTTTTGATGCTATAGGGTACAACGTGGCTAAAGGGCCCTGGGGTAAAAGTCACATTTGATTTGATTTTCTCCCAAAACACTAAGAAGCAACATAAACCTCCACAGTACTTTCCTTAACACCTGTTTGTCACTTTACACGGCAACATTTTTCTGAACCATGAAATCATTTTGTGCAATGTACACTTTGATTTTGATGTAATTTTATCTAATATTTTATCATTTTTAAAATTTTCAAAATTGATGAAGCCAATGAGAATCCCTGAATTTAATACATTTATTTTTGGACAACATAAGTATAACTTTCAGTTTTGTTCAAGTTCAAAAGTTTTTAATAACTGCCTAATAAGTGAAAGGATCGTATTTGGGGTAAAGCCCCCCGGTTGCAGGGGCTAAAGACCCCTTTAAAACATATTGTTTTTCTTTAGCGGTGTGAATAGATTCGATATGTTCAAAGTGTGCTCAGATTGACTGATCCAATCACAATGGAGATTCATTTGTTTATAAAATACTTGAGATGTTATAAAATGCCAAATGTGAATGAATTAACAGAAATGTTTACCCTTTTCTGAAGTGGTAATTTTGAAGAAGTAGTATCTTAATGCATCTTGCTGTCTCAAAAGTATTTAAGTTGGAAATTTTGCCCCGACACTATTGCACCTACATTTACATGATATCACTTTAACCCCCCCTGGGGACTCCAATATGTGGGAGCCTTTTACACCAAGTGTGGGGTAAAAGGTTCTCTCAAAACCTATTTTTTCAACACCTACCGTTTCAATGTTGGAAAATGCACAGCTGAATGAATTTTTTACTGAAATAAAATGTGGCAGGTTTGAAGTAAAATTTCTTTTTTCTTTTGGTATATTGAAATCCTAGTTTTAAAATGACCACTTGGTCTAGAGTAGATGCACAGAATATCCACTAGATGTCGCCTTAGTTACCTTTCAGTTTATTGTCCCTGAAATGTACAGCGATACATAATAAATGTAGCACCTATTCTGATGTTTAGGGATTCAGAGGCTTCATCTGTTTCAGTTTTGAATATATTTTCAGAAACATTAGGCCTGCATAAAATCAGTAAATGCACATTTATTTGAGACTAAGGTTCTAAATTTACACTGCAAATAAATCCATTGTCACAATTTAGTCTAAATTATTACATTTTATCGAAGAAATTTACTAAATTTGTAGATATTTGTTTATTATATATATATATATATATATATATATATATATATATATATAGACAGTTGCCTGTAAATGTGATTTAATAATAACAGCATTATATTATTATTATTATTATTATTATTATTATTATTATTGCACATGTTCGAGTAATGTGTTTTATCAACTTTTATCAACAACGCGATATCTCTTGGTCTCCCAGGAGACAGGAAAGAAGAAAGTAGCATGCAGACTTGATCGCAGTAGAAGCCCTCATCGAGACACATGTTGTGCCCTTTTTCCAAAGAGTTCTTCAGGCGTGTCGAATGGAACATAGAGTATCTATTGTCCATGAGACACTTTAATAATCGACAGCAGCAATCCCAACCTGTTGTTTGCTTTAGGACCTATTCCAAGACACACAAGCCGCCTGGATGAGGCTCCAGTTGGGGTGGACTCAGGCGCCAGTCCGCAAGAATTCATGAATAAATGTAAAGAGATTAATGTGGAGTTTTTAATGCCAGAAAAATGGAATTAAGGTCCCGTGCATCAGTTTTGCCTGAAATATTTAGTTTCAGTGACAACCTATAGGGCATACAACTGTTATCTGTTTAACAAAGTAGAAACTCTGTGAAGTTTCCTCATGATAATGCACAATTTGCTGTTTACACATCATTTATGAGAACTACATTTTTACTCGACTTGTCTTGGTTTCACAGTAGCCTACTCGCATAAGCCACGCGATGACAAAACAAAATCATGATTCTGTTTTGAAGTACGATTATTTAATGTGTATATTATTTTAAAAAAATAATAATAACAATGTTAATAATATTATTATTATTATTATGTTGTTGTTAAAGCTTATAATAATATATATATATAAATTCAAACAAATAATCAAAACAAAAAAATTATAATATAAAGTGGTTGTTATTGTTGTTGTTGTTGTTGCTGATAGTATTATTATTATTATTATTATTATTATTATTATTATTATTATTATATAAACTGCTTCTTTTGCACTTGCTCTTTTTCCAAAGTTCGTGACAGTAAAGGACTGTCGCGCCTCCAGATCAAGTTTCCGATATTTGGGTAGCTCTTTTAGTGAAAGGGCGTTCCTTAAATTGGATTAAAAGGTGTTGAACTTGTTCAAAAAGAAAACGTAACTCTATCTGGTACTAACATTCATTGTGTGAGAATGTGTTTAAATATGCACCAAAAGAAGAATGATCGCATTTTGTTAGCAAATTTTGTTCGAACTGCTGCAAACCTGAAGATTTAATTTTATATGGATCTATTTCATTTAGTGCGCTCAACAGACACGTAAATTAAATACGATTAGTATAACATCTAATAATACATTATGAATACATAAAGAAAACATCCAGCTTTGACAAAGCAATGATTAAAATTGGTCGACAATCCGTCTGCAATTCTTTAATTTCGATAAACAAAAAGATTCATAATAATCAAATACAAAACGCGGGTTTCTCTTAAAAAAAAAAAAAAAAAGACAGTGTCTGTAGGCAACGCATTCCTATGTTGTTTTGTTTGAAAGTGAACAAGCCTTTAGGCCTACGTTTACATAGGCCTAATTCAATTTAGGTTGTAGCTAGCTACAAACCCTAACATTTATAAAAACGGACAACGTAGCTAAATTTGATTCGTGAAAATCAGTTCGTGGTCTTTAATAATACAGGGCAAAATATTTATATGACTATATTAAAAATTGAAGCATCAACGCACAGTGTCCTCAAGTAAAGATTTTCAATGCATTCCATTTTTCAGAACCCATTTCAGACTGTCAAGACGAGAAGTATTTTTCCTG
Source organism: Xyrauchen texanus (assembly GCF_025860055.1). NCBI lineage: Eukaryota > Metazoa > Chordata > Actinopteri > Cypriniformes > Catostomidae > Xyrauchen > Xyrauchen texanus. The sequence goes on along the minus strand of NC_068302.1, from coordinate 20,965,900 downwards.
CGCGTTGTGACTGATATCCTAGTGTTTGGAGGCATGCCACGTACTTTTATTCTATCCTAAGTTTCTGTGTGCGTCCAGTGGGACGACCTGTTGTGATAATAATTCTCTAGTTAAACAGGTTTGGAGCGCGACATTAAAAAAAACTGTTTGGGTATAATAGCCTCTCCGAGTTTACTGCGACTTCTCATTGGTCGCCTACACGCGCCTGCCCCGCGTACTCTTATTGGTCAAAGCGCCACGCGACCAGCTTGAGAAGGGGGGCTCCCGGCACGCGCCGCTTTTAAAACCGACGAGTCTCCCAGAGACTTCAGCAAAGAAATCCACTTCACCGCTGTACGAGAGCAACAGGTGCACGAAGAAATAAAACCTCCACGGCTAATTCCGTTCTCATATCCATAGCCACAAACTTTTCCCAAACAAATGGATGGAACGAACGTGGACGGCGTAAGTAAAAGTGCAAGGGAGGAAGTTGAACTGGACGGCCAAGATCCGAACTTTGGGCGGGGGGAACAGTGCGAGTACCCACCAGCTTTGGCACTCATGGCCAGCAGTGATCCACGCGCCTGGCTGGCTCCTGTGCAGACTGGCACCTGCGCGGCACACGCCGAATACCTGCTGCACTCGCCCGGCTCGAGCGCGGAAGGCGTGTCCTCTGCCTCGAGCAACAGCTCAAACTTCAGGAAGAGCAGCAAAGTGCGCGAGTTGTGCCGACTTAAGGGAGCTGTGGGAGCAGATGAGGGCAGGCAGCGTGCACCATCCAGCAAAGCGACCAATGTTGTGCAAAAACAGAGGCGAATGGCTGCCAATGCTCGCGAGAGGAGGAGGATGCACGGATTAAACCACGCTTTCGACAAACTGCGCAGTGTAATCCCAGCCATGGATGATGACAAGAAGCTCTCTAAATATGAAACCCTACAGATGGCTCAGATCTACATCAACGCCCTGTCCGACTTGCTTCAGGGTCCCGATGCTGAAGCTGATCCGCCAAACTGCGACATGCTGTCTGCCAATGTGTACGAGGAGGAGCACTCTCCTAGCGGATCACCGAGCATCTGTCGGAGAGGCACAGGAGCAGGTCTACCTGTCCAGCTGTCCGGTATCCACTATCAGTAC